>NC_041221.1:55676242-55815487 GCF_002837175.3 Physeter macrocephalus
CCATACCGTTCTCCATAGTGGCTGTACCAATTTACATTCCCACCAACAGTGCAACACGGTTCCCTTTTCTCCACGCCCTCTCCAGCATTTATTGTTTGTAGATATTTTGACGATGGCCATTCTGACCAGTGTGAGGTGATACCTCATTGTAGTTTTGAGTTGCATTTCTCTAATGATTAGTGATGTTGAGCATCCTTTCATGCGTTTGTTGGCGATCTATATATGTTCTTTGGAGAACTGAGTGGGTTTTATATTACAGGCAATATGTTAAGTTCTAGGGATAGAGAGATAAACTAGATACACTTCTTGTCCTCAAGAAACTGATGATCTAATGAGGGAGAGAAACAAGAAAATCAACTTTACAATATAATGTATTAAATGCTATAACAGAGCACAAAAAAATCTGAAGGGGATATGGCAGTACAAAAAGAATAAAAGGACAGTTTCTTGGATTGGGAGTGCTTTTCAAATTTCTTCTTTTAACTACATCTGCTAATTTATCTTCTCTTCCTGCTCCTTAAATATTATCATTCTCTGGAGTTATATTTTCACTTCTCCCCTCTTCTTTTCTAACACTACTTTATCTTTACTTTTGAAGTATCATCCTATTTTACCTTACCTTACCTTAGTGTCCAACTCAATATTAGTAGCTCACTTCTATTCGCCAAGTGTAAGACCAGTTTTTGCCTCCTGTAATCTCTTTAATATTAAAAAAAATGTTTGTTTGCTTTCCTATAAAATTTTTTTTTGATCCTGAGTTGCCTTTCTTGGCTAATAGTCTTTTCTATTTGGTCCCCAAGATAATGACCTCACATTAATCTGGGATACCACTGTGTTGTTTATGTATTTGAATCCCTAATTAGGTAATTAATTACTTAAAGATGGACACTTTGCTCCTTTCATTTTTGAATGAACTCTGCCTGGAATATTCAAGTCTTAATGTTGTTTATATAAATGAATGTATGAAGATAAGAAAAGAGATTAAGAATTATTAGCAACATGTTAGGAATCATAGGTGATGGTCAGGTTTGAGTCTTGGTAATGAGAAGAAAGGTCATGTCATCAATACTGAGTGAAAGAAGGAAGAAACGGAAACTCATGGTTTGCTTTTATTATTTTTAGGTTGGATGTATTGGTGAAGCTTGCATGTAGAAAGATTCAGATTATATTTGGAAATATATGTAAATATAAATATATATATATAATATATAAGCTCTGGACTTGACAAAGAAATTTGGGCACACTCACTGAAGAAAGGGATGGGAATGACACCTTTAGAACTTGGATACAGGTAAATAGAAAAGGAGAAATGGCTCAAAACTTTTAACAATGATCAATTGCATCATTTTGGTACCACTGTAGACATAGAGACTTCCAGGGGGATTTTATACATATGGTGTTTCGGGTCAAAGTTGAATATCCATGGTGGAAAAGTCCCTGAAGATACGTTTTGACAACTAAGGAGAAGCTAAAGAGACAACTCTTGGACTGAAATAGTGTCCAGTCACAAAAATCAACATTGATAGGAGAATGGTGTTTGGTTTGACAACAGCCAAGAAAAGAGATCTTTGTAAGGAGGTGATCAAACATATTGAAAGAAATTAAAGCTTAACCTGAATGAGGTGGAAAAGAGAAACAGTAATTGATTGTCCCATTTGATTGAGTGACCTTGTAGAACAAAACTACAGTAGAATGATACGGGCTGCACAATGACAGGTAGCAGGTGGTTGAGGAGAAACCAGTGATGGAGGTGATGAATGCAAAGCACCCTTCAAAGAATTTGGTAGAAAACGGAAGGAGAAATATAAGATACTAACTCAAGGAGTAATGAAGCCAAAATATTTTGATTTTATTTAAACTTCCTTTCCTTTTTTCCTTTTTTCTTTTATTTGGTGGGGATGGGGTAGGGAAGGGAGTCCTACTCTGTTCACAGGTTGATTGAAAATAGGTGGAGTAGAAGAGAAAGATGAAAAGGGATAATTGAGCATGAACCAAGTTTAATGAATAGCTATCTTGGAAGATGCTCTTGTGTTAAACATAGCCCACCTGGTGGTGGGTAAGTCTATTCATAAGAGCCAGGCTGCAAATAGCTTTCTCGAGGGCATAATGCTACTTTGGTGGCCTGAGTCCAGGATTCTAAGGTGATTTTTTTTCTCTTAAGTTGGGATGTTCAAGCATGTAGAGATCTAATCCGACCCGTGACCTTTACGTACCTTATTTTGTGGTTTTAAAGAAGATGGGTCGAGGCAGTGAATAGAAACATAGCATCACAGTTCACATGCTGGCTAGCACATAGCAAACATGATTTGTAATCTTGATTATTTTAGCTTTTTTTTTTTTTGCTAACAGTTTATGTGGGGAATACAAAATTAGTATTTGCTCAGTGCAAACCATAGAGATTTTATCAAGGGTAATAAAATAATTAAAATCTTCTGGAGAAATTGAAGGAACTACATTAATATCTGATGGTAAATTGCCTTTGTGAATACTAATTCATTGATGCTAATGTAATCTATCAACTTTTCCATGTGAAGCCTCTCTTACAGAACAAAGAATTGGCTGGTGTTATTATGTTTTATCATATTGACAGCACTCCAGTATTTATATATCTTCTCTAGTTTACAGGAAAGTTTTAAAACATTTCATTCATTAGTAAGCAACATACATTAGCATGTATTTTTCTGATGATTTAACAAATTCATTCCAGGATTCATATTTATTTAAAAATACCCTTTTTAAAGTTATAATTTCATGTAACACTTAACTCATTCCTACATGTACAACATATTTGAGTTCTAGCATCTTCAAACCTGTAAAATGCCTAGGACTGATTTAAGCTGTTTCCCACAAAAAGTTAAAATAATGATACCACATAATGAAACAATCTTTACCCAATACCTAACACTTTCACATCTTCAAATTAGGTTGTAAATAGAAATTATAAATTTTTTCATTACTGAGAAGTATGTTCATTTCTAACCCAGGAAAATGCGTAGAACTTTGTAAAACCATTCAATCCTTAAGGAAAAAGTGGTTGTTTCTTGGTGCTGTCATCGTTTGTAAAGAGATTAATAGAAGTTGACAACATGTGTCATTTATGTGTCAGTCTGGCTAACAAAATCTTTTGATATTCAGAATTATTTGTCAGGTAACACCTTTCTAGTTCCCTCTTCACCTTTAAGTGGATCTATCTACTCTGGGTCATTCCTGTCTGTATCTGATAGCAGGGCTTAAGCACAGTTTAGCCCCATGAATTTTGCATTCCTCTTTTATTACCCTTTCTTAAAAACACTCAACAAATCTTATTGTTCAAGCACGTGTTAAACTTTCATCTGCAGCAGCACAGCAAAAATGAGGTAGAAGATGACACAAAGGATAGATTCTAGTCTCCAACTTGCACACTTTCAATCACTTGTATAATTCTTTTAGTTTGATATCTACCTCCTATTTCAATTTAAATGTATAATATATATATCTAATATCAAATATATAGTAATATATAAAATAATATCTAAAATTTAAAATTTGACTCACCAAAGACATGTTACCAAGAGCTTTCAATTTTATATAGGTATCTGCCCCAAGATAGTTTAGAACTTCAACATTTCACAGACTAAAGGAAACTAACAAACAAGCAAACAACAAAAAAACCCACAAAAGAACAAAATTTTTTTTCACAAATTCCAATCTTCTCCCTTGCTTTGTTTTCATTGTCTTGAAGCTCTTCATGGTAGTGCGGTTTTGTTAGTAGAAGATAAATCGGTGAACTTAGCTAAAAGTAATTTCTTGAAATATCTTTTTTTTTTTTTGAGTGTTGTCACTGAATTCAATCCTATGTTTTCTGGGATTTGTAACAATTAATGTAATTCCTGTTCATTATGAATGTCACCATGCTTATATTTTGATGAGGTGTAAAATTAATATGTCACTGGTTTTAAGAGTCTATACTGAATGATATAAGAAGTCAGAAGGGAAAACAGATTTGTGGACTATTTTTTTTGGCATAACTGTTTATTTAGAGAACTGTGTCCCTGATACTCTAAGTGGATATGCAAATCATTAGCTCTTTTGTTACTATTAATATTATTATTGTTATTAGATGAAACGGACAGTCTTATCTATTTGGGAATTGCTGCCTCTTAGTATTTTTATAACAATTGATTATGCAGTGTTTTTTTCCTTGACCGGGAAAATTAAATTGTACCCATATGAGTTTCTAAAACAGGGTGTAAACTTTTATAGGTAAAGGGAATAAATTTTCAGTGTGTTATAATATTAAAATTCTTAGAGTAAATTAGATATTTCAGGAGGGAAATAAAACCCTGAATATCTTATGCCAGTGATTAAATATATTTGCCAGCATCTCAAACTCAACTTGCAATTCATTTTATAACTTTATCTGATTTTACATTCAATTTGATTTTGATAGATTTCAAAGTTACAATAAGTCATTTTTTAAAAAAATGTTCTCTTTTATGCTTATAGCCTATGAAAAACACTTTTAAGTTACATTGATTGAAAGATTCCTTTTTGTTCTGCTGAATACATTTTCTTGAGCTGGCAATTAAAGGGTTATTTAATTGGAGAAGTTCAGAGTCAGATCAGCGTTCCCAGTGGCACATATCTTTAGCAGTAAGTGTGGAAGCCAGCTCGGAAGAAACACGTTTGAAGTGGCAGAACTAATCATGCAGAAGCAATTTGCGATTTTCTCTCTCAGGCCAGATAAAACAGAGCATTATGACATTGGCTGCACTGAGCAAGGTCAATTTACTGTGAAAAGCCAGCTATAGACTCCAACTTCAGACAGATTTTTATCCTGCATAGCTAAAACCAGGATATACTCTACTGCTCACACTACAGAACAGAATGGGCAAAATGAAGTGGACAATTCAATTAGGATGAATCTGTATTTGTCACTACTTTTTTTTTTTTTTAACTGTTTCAGGTAATCAGCTTGTAACTAGATCTCAAGATTTCTCCCACCCCTGGGAATGAAGTATAAATGCTTGGTTTCATGTTCTGTACAATAAAGTTTATTTTTTTTAGTGTTTTTTTCAAATTTAATCGATAAGAATCTACCAATTACCTTTGAAGAATTCAATGCTGATTTTCCTTTATTGTATTTAATTATGTCTTGGCTTTAAAATGAAAGATTTCTCTCAGAAATATACACAAGACTGTCTTTACAAAAATATAGCATATTAAAAGCATGAAAGAACTTTTTCAGTTTAGCATTTATGTAATGTGCTATATGAATGTGTAATTGTTATTCCTAATACAGGAACCACTACATATGGATGATTCCACTTCTGTTGTACTAGGTATAAAATCTGTATTAATTTTTGGAAATGATTGTATTTATGGGAGCAATCATATAAATTGTTTGGCTAATCACAGTGAATAAATACAGTCTATTCTCTTAGCCATGAGGAAAAATACTCTCCTACCTTCTTTTTTGGCTGATGTCCAGAGTAGATTATTCTTATGAAATATGAAACAAGAGTTTACCTTAATTAGCTGTTCAAGGATCCAGCCATCTGGGATATCCATGTTTAGTGCATTTAACTTTATTAAGTCCATCTGATAGACTTGTTGTGTCACAATTTATGTTGGTAATTGTGCCAATAATCAATTCTATTCAAAATATCACGAAAGTGGGAAAGAACTTGTTCCCAGAAGCTGAGCCAGAAAGTAAATGAAGGTATGATTAAATGTCATTGTTATTATAGTTCATAGAAAAAAATATACATCCATGCCTAAGGCACAATAGCTCTACAAATTGACGTACTAGTCAACAGTTTTCTGGACCACATTCTGGTACTACTGTTAAAAGTCTGCAGGTGATGGAACTCCACAGTGCTGACATTGGGTCCTGGAACATTGTAGAAGTCAGTCTTTTAATGTTTTCATTGGCTTACTGTGATGCTGAGGTCAGGCAGAACTCATTGGTCTCCTGCTTTTGCTGACCTAGTGATTGACAGTAATGCAATGTTCTTTTAGAATTTATGACTCTGGGTAAAGGACAAGTGAAATATGTGACTCAGGTCAAAAAGGAGGACAAAGAATGTCAGAGATGAGGTGCTCATTTTAAATAGAAGTGTAGAGTCATTAATTTTTAATATTGTGTTTTCAAACTCAAACTTGAGATAATTGAAAACAGATATATTTTCCCCCTACAGAGACTAATGTTTTTGTTTAATGAGTCAAAAATTTATTCAAAATTTAAAGCACAGATGTATAAATTAATTTTGCTTTTCATTTTTCAAACTTAGGCATTTTCATTTGTACATTCACCTATTTCCTTTTTGCTTTGTGGGACATTTGTTCTCTCAGATAATCCTCCATAATTCAGGATCTATTGTGAATTTATAATAGTTAGGGCTGGTGGGTTGTAACCTTTGTGTTTCCATTGTACTATAGTACAATGTACAATAACTTAATTATCTTCTACATGACAAAATGTAATCCAGTCAGTGATTGCATATGCTATACTTTCACCCAAGTAAAATTTAGACTTTTTTAAAAATAGCGAATATTAAAATATAGATGGTATTTATTTTGAATACAACTTTCATACATGCATATTGTTCTGTAACTGTGATAGTTGTACACTAAAATAAATGATGTGATCACATCATAGTTCTCAGCCTTATTAGAATCACCTGGCTAGCTTCAAATTATATTGTGATTGGTGTCACCCCACAAAATTGTAATTTACTTGGTCTGTGATATTTCCTGGCCACACTAATTAGAAAGTAAAAGATGTCAACAATTTCTTGGTCTACATGACTCCAATTTACTCGTTAGTTCTTTGCAAATCTAGGGGCAAATATCATAAGTTTTAAAGAATTTTTTCTCTATTATTTAGCCCGATCATTTATTCAGTTCATCTTACCTAAGTAGGCCCTAAATTATAATATTTTTCTCTTTGTGTTTTTATGTGTATGTATGGAGTATGTGTTTGTATATCTGTGTGTGGAGTAGACTAATTTCTCAGAAATCAGTTTTAATACAAACATTTCAGTGTTGTATATATGAAAGAACTTTATAAGTGCTATTTGAAATGCACCTATACAGATTGATTCTTTAAATTATTTACAGTTTAACAATCACTACAATGGCAATTTTATGTTGAATAAAATTACATATAAAAAGATATAATAGATGTGAAAGTGCTTTTAGAAGTTAAAAATACTAAGCAAATGTGAAGTATTGGTATTAAGGTACTATTGTATATCAACAAATTTCCTTAATTGAGTAGTCTTTATGTTCATATTCAATCATAATCCAAGCATTCTCATCCTGAAGAATGTTTTAAGTACCTTCTTATGTAGTCTGTTTGACATTTTACATTTTATCTAACCTTAGTCAAGGCTTCAGAGTTCAAGTTTTGTGTGTGTGTATGTGTGTGTTTGTGTATGTATGTGAATGTGTGTTTGTGTGTGTGTGCGTTTATCTTCAAAAAGTAATCTCTAGTGTAGTACATATTTTGCATTTGGATAATCTAATCATGACAGGTTAATACTCTTGATTTAGTGCCTAAATAAGATACCTCTTCAGGGTTAGTAATTATCCAACCAGTTATGAAATTGTTTCACTTTCTAACCTGCCATGGCCAAGATTGTTGACTTACATAACACCATTAAATTACACTTAAAATTGCACACACCCCTTCAGAAGGAAATGTATACCTGAGAGAAGACAGCAGTCTGTGACAAAGCCAACTTTCTGCCTCCCATTGGCAAACAAACGAGCCAACCAACAAACATCGGTCTTGTTTACATTTTGAGGAACAGCTTTGTCATTTCTTATAATTTAATTGACAACATAACATTTATCGACAGTACAATGCAGCAAATGAACGAAATAGAGTCAAGTCATCATCACCACCACTCTTGCTCTCATCGCAGAAAATAATCTTGTCTCTCTGGAAAACATCAAAGCTGTTGGGATAAGCCACATGCAGTACAGTGTCCTTGAAAATACCAGGCATGCAATCATTTTTAAAAATTGAACCACAAGATATCCTTATTAAATACGTCATGGTGAGTTTTTAGCATTAGGTGTAAAATTGATAATCCTAAATGATCAAACAAAAGCAAGAGAATAGCTATTTTGAGTGACATGATACTTGCCTCAACCCCCCAATATTTGAAACAAATTTCTAGTAAAAATTGAGCAAATGAAAAGTAAGTTCTGCATAGAGAGGTAGAAAAGAAAAAATGACGAAGACAGGCAAAAGTATACGACTATAGAAAATGAGCAGAGAAGTTGGATCACAACTCATTTGTTGAAACTTTGTAGGAAAATTTCTCCCCTTGAATTGAGATATATTCAGCTAAGTGCGTGTGAGAGAGAAAGACAGAAACAGAGAGAGAGGGAAGGACAAGAAAGAGAGACAGAAATTGGCAAGTGCTGGGGTGGCAGGCGAGGAGGTGGGTACAAAATAGCAAGTGGCATTTATTTTTTTTAAAGTAAGCACTAGAACCAGAAGAAGAAAAGGTAAGATGAAAATAAAATGACTGACGGGTTATACCCATAGAAACCTAGAGTAGAAAAAATGTTTGTCCCAGATATTAGAACAAATAGGACACCAGCCCATTGAACCTAGAATGTTGTCCCTCATTTCTGAATTTCAATTTTGAACAAATATAAATAGAAGTTGCTTATTGAGGAATACTGATTGTAAGTATTCAGTAGTCTTTGAAATTGAGATTATCCAGAATGATGGGTAAAAAGAAATAAATCAGGAAATGAACAGACAGCCAAACAGGTAGCCCTTCTTTAGTTTATCTTCAGGGATCTCTTTTTGGTTCTATCCACATTTAACCCTAGAGTCATCCCCCTTCATGGGAGTTTGTAAATCCTGAAAGTCCCATCACCAGATGGAAATCCTGTCTGCTTCAAGAATATTGAAAATTGGGGTAGCTAGTATATTTCAATTCATTATTAAACAGCAGTAAATACTGTTGTTGTTTTCTTCTTTGTACTCTCTTCAACTGCTATTTTACTGTTGTTATTCTGGAAAGCCAGAATTTCACTTCTGAGAAGTGTTTATGTTTACCTCTTTACCTAAAAATTATTTGAAAGCTTTTTTTTTTCTCTCTTTTTCTTCCCCATAAAGGATACTGCAGGCACCAGTGCATTAGCTAGTGAGGGAACAACAATTCAGTAATGTCAGGAGTCTTGGGTTTCTACGAGAAGTAGGTATGGTACTGACCCTGATGGTTTAAAAACTGCTGAGTGTTTCTGATTTGCATACTATAAAGTGACACAGACTTAAGTGTTCAGGATGGTGTACCTTGGTGTTTATATTTTAAAAGCATTAATTTTGAGACTGTGAAGGAAAGGGAAAGTTAGAAAACAGCATAGTCATGTGGGAAGGTAGGCAATGGAGTATCAGAATATCTGGATCCTGGCTTCGACTTCATAATATTACACAAACCAGCGGATCTTTCCATGTCCAGTGTTCCTTTCTCCAAATGAGATTTTGTTCTTTTACCTATCACAAAGAAGTGTTATGAATATATGTGATCTTAAGGACTGTTTGAAGACGTTTTGCTTAAGATGATCAAATTTTAGGCATCTGTGCATCCTCCATGAAGTATTCCTTGACCTATCAAGCAGCTTCTCCTTCTGACCCTTCTGTCTTGCCTTCCTTCTTCTCCTGGAATCCTCTTGTTGCACAGAGCCAACCAGGACTGCTGTGTGTGGTTGTACAGGACGGTGGAACACAGGAGACACCATTCACACTGGTTATTTATTTAGACAAATGTATTTGTATATTTGTTTAGACAAACTTCAGGTAGATGGCAGTAAACTGGTTTTTTCTAAAAATATCCATGTGTTACAACAATATTTTGGCAGATGGATGTAAAGTATTTTGATAAAGGGGTACCTTTTTTCTAATTAGCATAAAAGCATTGGTTCGATCAGCAGTGGTCCATCCAAACTGTATTCTCATTGGATATAAGGTTTGCTTTCCTCAGTCGACAGTGGCTTCATGAGGGCAGAGACTGTTTCTTATATAATCGTGTCTCTCCTCTCTCTCTGAAGCAATATGAGGTACACGAGAACTTAATAAAACATTGTAGAGGGGACTTCTGAACTTAGATGGAAGAGGACTTGGTGAAGTAGAAGTGATGGCTAATCTTAAGCTTCTAAGTCTTATGAAATTTAAGATGATATTATTATTAATGCTAACAGTTCCAAGGTCTCTGATAGCTCTTAGGCTGTTATAATTTAAATGCTATTAACTGTATTTTGTGGAACTATGTGGAAAGAACTTGGGAGGGTAATTTTTAAAAGAATATCCCTAACTCTTCTACTTCCACAAATATTTAAAAGGAATTCTAAACTTTATTTAGCAAGTTTGTTTATACTTGGAGTTGATAGTATATGGGAAGGCTGTAACAGAGTTGCCTTCTGAGAATTAGAAAATAAATTTACTCTTAGAGAGTTAAACCATAAATCAAGATATTATGGATCAAAGCAGATATTTTCAAAAGCACCTGAAAAAGAGCCCAGCAAGACCTGACTTTAACCTGATGAAAGACATCGATATATCTAAGGAAAGAATGTGTCAATCAGGAGGGGGCTTGGTCACCTGTGTAAGGTTAGGAAAAGGAGGATCCCAGAGGCAAACTTTTGCCTTTCTTGGAAGAGTCCATACCTCGTCTCTTCTGGATTACTGCAGTATTTCATGAACTTGTCTTCTAGACTCCTGTGTTTAGTCCCCTAAAATCCAGAATGATTCTTTTAACAGAAAAATAAGATTGTCGTGCCCATGCTAAAACTCTATTGGCTTTCCATTGCATTTAGAACTCCATACTCTGACCTACAAAGTCCCATGTCCTATTTTCCTGGCCACCTCTCCAACTACATCTCTTAGTGCCCTCGTACTGCCCTCCAGACACTCTGGCCTTCTTGTGTTCTTTGAACAAACCACCTATTTTGACTAGAGGCTTTTGTACTAGTGTCCTCTCTGCCTGGAAATCTCCTGCAGGCAAGCTCTTTATTAAGCTGTCAGTTTCGAAGTCATTCCTCAAAAATAGCTTTGACACCATCTAAATCAAACCTCAGTTACTCTCTATGACAATAATGTATTGTAAATATTGCTATCATTTTCAGGCCCTCATCACCATCTAATTTTTTGTTTGTCTATTTGTTTGAGCTGGACACTGCCAAGTCAGTCACCAAAATTTGTTTACTTTTCTTTACACAACTAGAGGAGGGAACACAGCAAGGAGTTTGCCACCTAGTTGTGAAGACAGACAGATAATCAGGCCTGACTGCAACCAGACCTATGGGTGAAGGCTAGGGCTGGGTATCTAAGGAATGTCCGAGAATCATGCAGAGGCCACAGAAGGTATGGCCTCATGGGGTGCCGGGAGTTTGAATTTCAAGGCAGAGTTAAGTAAGCTGTTCTGAGATGGAGAAGTGTCACAGCTGGTCCTGGACTAGGTACTCGTCAGTCCTTGGGAAATTCATAGGATTTAGAAGAGGAGGTGAAAGCATTGCACTTGGCAGGGGACCTGAAGAGAAGGCACAGGATCCAACCTCCAAGAATTTTTCCTCTGAGGCTCTCACACACTTCCTGAGAAGACAAGAGTAAATCCCATGAGGTAGGCTGACTGGTGGGAAAATGAGCAGTGAGCTAAGAACCTGACTTCATGTTCTCACTCTGATTTTGGCCATGCATGCAATGCGTCAAACTATGTCCCCTTTAATCTGGGTCGCCAGATCCTTAGGAAGGGTTTCAAATATATTTGAACCCAATCTTTAATTCCATTCCCCTGGAACAAGTCTTCAAATGGCCTACGAGGCTTTTCTCTGCTAGTTGTGACACTAGTTGTTGAAGAGCAAAGCACAACATAAGAATCTGTGTGTATGTCTGTGTATTTATTTATCCTCTCAGTCTCCATAATACTGGTGTCGACAACAGCCTAGACATTTTTCAAATTTAGTTCAAAATCTGTCTTGTTTTGTTTTTAATTTTTACTACTGTGAATTCCATCTTAACTGAGATTAAAGATAGCAATAGGAAAAAGTTAAAATTACAAGTCAGTCGACTTAAAAATCAGGAACCTACACAGAAGAAAGTTTGTAATTGCTGGCGGATAATCCCTATGGCATGTATAACCAGAGCACACTAGAAGGCTGCAGGGGAATTGTCAGAATGAGAATCAAGGACTTCAGCTTCAGGCTAAAAAGTCAGAATAAGCTTGTGACTTACATTGCCACCCAAGACTCAAAGAACATCTATTCTTTCAAATGACAGGTTTTCTAGTTTAAACCATACCAAAGAAAAGGAACATGCCTTTCACTGATGCATCATTGTTACTGTGGTTTAACTTCTTAACCCCTCTTCCTGTTGGAGATTTTTTCACATCTGAAGAGCATCTACAGCTTCAGTCCTCAATTATACTTCCACCTCCTAGAATTGGAAAAATAAAATTTAGATAAAAGGTCTCATTTGAGTATAGATTGAAATTACTTTACACAAATCCATATTTTGGATGATTCTGCAAAGGAAAAACTCTTTCTGATAATCTATGTAATTAGTAAAAGTAATTGTTTCTTGGTGAGCTTTTTGGGGTTTATTAAAATCCAACACATATTTTTTAAAATGACTGTTGTAATTATAGTTAAGGACCCATAAACTTGTTTATTTGGATAATTTCATATTATATGCCAGAAAAATGTAAAATTGCTCAGAAAATGTAAAATTGTGTTAGTATTTACAATTTAATTTCATTTATTGTATTTGAATCAATAAGGTGTTACTGTTGCCTTCAAGAAGACTTTTAGGGCTTCACTCGTGGTTCAGTGGTTAAGAATCCGCCTGCCAATGCAGGGGACATGGATTCGAGCCCTGGTCCGGGAAGATCCCACATGCTGCAGAGCAATTAAGCCCGTGTGCCACAACTACTGAGCCTGCACTCTAGAGCCCACGAGCCACGAGCCACAACTCCTGAAGCCCACACGCCTAGAGCCCGTGCTCCGCAACAAGAGAAGCCACCGCAACGAGAAGCCCATGCACCGCAACGAAGAGTAGCCCCCGCTCGCCGCAACTAGAGAAAAGCCTGTGCACAGCAGCAAAGACTCAACTCAGCCAAAAATAAACAAATAAATTAATTTTTTTTAAAAAGAAGACTTTTAAGGGAAAATCTATCTGATTTTATATATTTTCGCACAGATAAGAAAGCACCCCAAATCCTGACCTTATTTATTTATTTAATATATCCTTATACCTTTATCTTATATATCCTTTGCTCAAACTCTCCTAATGTTAACATCTTATACACCATGGAACAATTATATAAAAATTAAGAAATTATCATTGGTAAAATTCAATAAACTAAACTACAGATCTTATTTGGATTTCCCTGATTTTTCCACATGTCATTATATATTTGTGGAAACCCATACAATGTTCAACATCAAGAATGAATCATAATGTAAACTATGGACTTTGGGTAATTATGGTGTGTCCATGTAGGTTCATCAATTGCAAGAAATACCACTCTGGTGGGGGATGTCGGCAATGGGGGATGCTATATGTGTGTAGGGTCAGGGGATATATGGGTAATCTCAGCATCCCCTCAGAGTCCCCTCAATCCTGCCAGGAGCCTTAAACTGCTCTGAAAAGCTAAAGTCTTACTAAAATACAGTTGACTATGTTCATATTTGTCAATTTCCAAGTTCCCTATAATATCTCATTTGACATATGCATCTATCTTGATTATAGATTTATAGTACATCCTGAAATCGTATACTGTGAATTCTTCAATTTAGTTCATCGTTTAGAATTGTTTTGACTCTTTTAGCTCCTTTGCACTTTCATATAAAATTTAGAATCAGCTATTCTAAATCTGCAAAAATACCTGCTGGGATTTTGTTTGTGAGTACACTGGTTCTGCAGATCAAGTTGGGGAAAATTGATATATTAGTAACATTGTTTCTTCCAATCTCTAAAAAATGTCTATTTCTCCTTATTTAGATCTTCTAAATAAGACCATCAGTTTTAGCTCTTCTAAATAAGACCATCAGTTTTCATTGTAAAGATACTTCACAAATTTTGTTAATTTATTTTTGGAGGGCTATTGTAATTTTTTTTAAAATTTGAAACTTCAAATGTTAAATGCTGTCATAATAGGAAGAAAATTGATTTTTGTATACTTACTGACCTTTTATACTGCTACCTTATTAAAGACACATTAATTCTAGGAGATTTTTAGTGATTTTCTACATAGGCAGTTATGTCATCTGTAACTTGAGATAGTTTTATTGCTTTCTTGCTAATCAATATGACTTTTTTCCTTCCTCTTATTGCCTTATAGACCTGGTTAGAAATTCAGGTATGATGTTGAATAGGTGTGTTGAGAGAGTTCAACCTTGCTTTGCTCCTGACCTTATGAGGAAAGCATTCAGTCTCCTACCATTAAGTATGATGTTCATTATAGGTTAGTTTTTTAAATTATTATTTATTTATTTATTTATTTTTGGCTGCGTTGGGTCTTCGTTGCTGCATGCGCGCGTTCTCTAGTTGCGGCGAGCGGGGACTACTCTTCTTTGCGGTGCGCGGGCTTCTCACTGCAGTGGCTTCTCTTGTTGTGGAGCACGGGCTCTAGGTGCGCGGGCTTCAGTAGTTGTGGCTCGCAGGCTCTAGAGTGCAGGCTCAGTAGTTGTGGCGCACGGTCTTAGTTGCTCCGCGGCATGTGGGATCTTCCCAGACCAGGGCTCGAACCCGTGTCCCCTGCATTGGCAGGCGGATTCGTAAGCACTGCACCACCAGGGAAGCCCCCATTATAGGTTTTATTGTAGATGCCCTTTAATAGTTTAAGGAAGTTCCTTTCATTATAGATTTGCTGAGATATTTATCATGTTATAGATGTTAAACTTTTCAAACACATTTTCTGCACGTGTTGAGATCGTATTTCTTTTCCTTTAGTCTGTTTATGATGAATTACATTCATTGATTTTTATTTTATATTGCTCGACCTTACACACCTGAGAAACCCCTCAGTAGATTATGGCATATTTTTCTTTTAACATGTTGCTGAATTTGATTGCATAATATCTTGTTGCAGATTTTTGTGTGTATGTTCATGGGGTATATTGTTCTGAGGTTGGCTTTTCTTATAAAGGCTTTGTGTGATTTTGTTGTAAAAATAATGCTGTCCTCATAAAATTAGTTGGGAAGTGTTCCCTGCTTTTCTATTTTCTGGAAGAGATTGTATAGAATTGGAATTACTTATTCTTATGTGTCTATTTGTTTGTTACCTTAAATATCTATTTTCCTATTTCTCTTTTCACACCTATCAGTTATTGCCTCATGTATTTTGAAGTTTTGTTTTAGGTGAATTTACATTTAGGAGTTTTATGTTATATTAATATATAATGTTTCTTTTTATCTCAAATAATATTCCTTGTTCTGAAATCTGTATTGTCTGACATTAATATAGCTAAAGCAGCTTTCATTTGCTTAACGTTTGCATGGAATACCTTCTGCCATTCTTACTTTACTGTAGCGTTATAATAAGTCAGGTTTCTTGAATACAGCATATGGTGGGGTATTGATTTTTCTTATACAGTCTGACAATTTTTATCTTTTAACTGGTGTGTTTGAACCATTCACCTTCAAAGTTATTATGATATGAATGGATCAACCTATCATGTTGCTTGCTGTATTTTAGTTGTTCCATTTTATTTTTCTGCCTTTTTCATTAATTGAGCATATTTCATAATTTCATTTTATATCCTCTGTTGACATGGTTATAGCTCTTTTCCTTAAAAAGTATTGATTTATAAGGTTATAATATAATTTTTTTTAATCTGAGTCTAAATTTAACAAAATTTTGCTGCATCAAGTGTAATGTGTGGCCCTTACAGCATTATATTCCCAATTCTTCCTTCCCAATCTTTGTGATATTTTTGTCATAATTTTCCTATTGCACGTGCTATAAATATATAATACATTGTTCCTATTGTTACTTTAGGTAGTCAGTTATGTTTTAGAGCAATTAAACAGAAGAAAATAAATGAATATTATAATACTGTTATTTATTCCATTTCTGATATTTCTTTGTGTAGATCCAAATTTCTGATTGGTATCATACTCCTCCGCCTGAAGAACTTTAATGTTTCTTGTAAAGCAGATCTGCAAGCAAGGAAATCTATTTTTTATAATTTGTCAATCACAGTTTGTGTTTTCCTACCCTGGAACTGGCTCCACCAGATGTTTCTATTCCTGGGCTGCTTCTCCAGTAAGCTGTGATTCTCCCTACCCACCTGTCTGTCTCACCAGTTTTGGGGACAGCAGTTTGCCTTGTGGCTTCAATTCTCTGATGAAGCTAAGAAAAGTTTTGAGTTCGTTCAACTTTTTCTCTTGTAAGGACAGCAGTGATGACTTAAAGCTCTTTACATGCAGAATTGGAAACCAGAAGTCAAATTAAGTAATTTTGCTTAAGATGTAGAGTTAGCAGGTGGCTCTGACTTGATCTCCTTTATATTCAAGAAAAAACATTTTCTCTACTTTTGCTAAACACAGTCTTTCTTTATTATGAACCTGATGTAATGCTGTATCATACTTTCAATAAATTTTACTGCACTCTTTATTGTACTTTACGACTTTGCTGAATTCAATTTTCCAACTAGCAGACCTCATATGTATATAAAATGTATATACAATTGTAGCAAAAATCAATTTTGCGCTTCAAATTTCTTGGCACAAATTTTGTTTCGGTGGCAAATCAGTAATATGCCATGTAATTGGGTAGAGATTCAGAATCAAAAGTGTAGTGATTTGGACTCCATACTTTTAAATGTTCAGGAGCAAAAAGGAATTGTGTATTAATTTACCTGTTTATCCCTGGGTTGATTTCTTAACTTCTCTCAGCTTCAATTTCTTACCTCAAAAATGGGAATAATAATATCTAACTTGGAGTTATTTTGAAGATTAAATGAGATGATATGTACAGGGCTAACTATGATGTTAAACAAATAAATGGCTCTCAAGGAATTATTATTGTTCTTCATTGGTCTGGAGGAATTTTGGGACCAGTGGGAGATGGATCCCAGAGCA
This sequence comes from Physeter macrocephalus, assembly GCF_002837175.3. NCBI lineage: Eukaryota > Metazoa > Chordata > Mammalia > Artiodactyla > Physeteridae > Physeter > Physeter macrocephalus. The sequence goes on from NC_041221.1 coordinate 55,693,329, forward strand.
GGGTATGGAAAATTATCTCATGTTTGCCATTCTTTAGTGGCATGGGCTGCTGTAAGGGCTATCAGCTTTCTATTCCTGGAAATATTCAAGCTAAGGAAAGGTATTTTTCCTTTAGGGATATAGGAAAGGAGATTTTGGATTGATGAGAGTTAACCAGATGAACTATAAAAGCCCATACAGCCTCAAGTGATTTAATTAGAAAAAAAGCCATCATTAGTATTCTGTTGATATTTGAGTTGTCAAATGTAATTACTGGTTTCAAGAATCATTTTCTTACTTTATTAAAGTCATTAGTTAATGCCTACCATGCTATCAGGGAATATTAATTGATTTGAATTTTGCAAGTAGTATCCCTAGACTCATAGGATCATTGGCTGGCCTATGAATTTCTTTAAAATATAAAATTCTTCTGAGTCAGGTGTGTCAGGAATGTAATTTTGCCTGTAAAGTGTTTTTTTTTTTTTCTTTTAACGTAAGTTATTTGAAGCTTTTAAGAACCACAAGTACAGTAATTCATAATTGATATTGCTAAAGTTAATTGGTTGGGATTGAGTGGCAGCAGCTCTCTGGATAGAACTTGTGCTTCCAATTAGCCATAGTCCCTACCACTCACTAATGTCCCACACAGAGTCTTCTTTGTTCATTTTCATTATTTGCTTGTTCTCTCTAGGCATTTTAGTTTGCATATTCTGCTCTTATTTATTTGTCTCATCAATTTCTTCCAGCTACTCAAATTGACTCCTCAGTTTTTCAGGAGAGAGAAAAACTGGGTTACAATCAAAAGTTGTTGACTTTCTAGTTGTGGGTTTTTATGTAATTTTTAAAAAGCTGATAAGATAAAAAAGATTAGTGGGCCTAAGTGCTCCAAGAGAGACAGGTGGCAGTTGTGAATTAGGAAGGATCTAGAAGAAGGAAAATATAAGTAGTAATCATGAGTCAACAAAAACTTACAGAAAGTTCAAAAAGGAAATAAATAGCCTGAAAAGTCAAATCTATCATTAGTTATATACACCAAGGTGGCAGAATTTGGCATCAAAATGATTTGGTAGAGGAGAAATGTACTTATGAGTGCTGTCAGTTAAATTCATGAAGGTGAACGTGAATAAAGGTTAAAATTGTAGATTAAAGACAGAAACATCTGACTTTTGGGATTAGGTTGCAAATTTAGCAAACTAATTGCACATTGAAAAAAATGTTTTTAAAAAAGTATATTTAGATGCATGCCTTAAAAACAAAACAATACAGATATGGAGGAAAGGTTTGTTCAAAAAAAAAACAATATGATAAAATTATCTACCTTGCCATGTTTTAAATTTGTTAACATTCCATAATGTCATCTACTATGTTTTGTTCATTCACTTGACATCTGGGGTAATTAAGAGTCAACTCAATTATTAATTCTATATTCTTGGCTCAAAACATGATACTCACTATAATTCTGACTATTTATTTACTGGAATACTATTTTAACTACAATGTAATTCTTAAATTCTCTAAAAAAGGGTTGACTCCTATGTTTCTTGGAAGTAAATTTTACACAAAACACACAGGATATGAAACAATGTAAATATGTTTGTGCTGCAGTTAAAACTATACGTTTTATTACCACATGTTATGCTATCAATAGTCACATTAAATCCTATTTAAAGGGCTAGTTCTAGTGTATGTGTCTATTTTAAATGTAACTTCTTAAAATTTTATAAGCAAAGTCCTTCAATGAGCAATGAAAAGATGATTTTAAAAGACTGTTGAATAGAAAAACAGCCAGCAACAGTAATTCATTTTGGATACAGTTTTACTTTTTATGAATAAGTCTGCAAAATATCAACATAAAGAGTGTACTTTTTCTTTAAATGAATACAGCTTCTTAATACTGAATGCCAGTTCAAATAGTGAACATTTTAAAATTCTTATGACATGGGATTACACCCTTGTGGTTCACGTAGCACACAGTGCAGTGGTTTTGATTTTACAACTCAAAGAAGGGGAGAGTACGAGGTAAATAATTTGGTTTCTTTGAAAAGAACCTATATCATTTTATTTTTCTATGCAATTTAGGAAATGATGAGGGTAATGCCATACAAGAGTGGTATCTGTCTTTATGGAAATTTCAAATTTCATGTGTATTGAAATATCATTGTCATTAAATGCTCACATTATATGAGGTACTATCCAGAACCACTAGAAAACGTGATACTTGACAACAAAGAACTTTGTGATTAATGCAGCAATAGTATAAGGAATATTTACTAGGCCATATAAAACATTATACCAGCTTATTCTGCCCCATAGAACTAAAGTGAAAAGAATTAGCATTTGTAACGGCCATCCAGTATAGTGAATATAAGTAAAGTAAGCAAGTAAGTCTTGTTTCCCCTAGCTTGAGAAAACAGAGCAAACAAATTAAATACATCAGAATTTTGCCTTCTTTCTTACAACCTCAGGCCAAGGAGACAAAGAGTTGGTGGAGAGTCCTTCTTTGCACTATCAATTAGCCAATTAAACATGCAATCTAAAACAAACAAATAAACAAACAAAAAACCTTCAAGATACATCCTGCAGTGCCTTCCATAAAGAAATTCCAGAGCCATTACTGTCACCAGGAAAGAGTAATAGAAATAGAATGAGCTGCCCAGGCAAAATGAGTTCCAAGGTATAGCTATTTGGGTAAATAAGTAAGATTTCACCAAATGAGAATCATAGTAATAAGTTTGTTGAAACCAAACTTAAGTAGTTGTAACTGTAAAAGTTATATGGTTGGAATCACTACTAAATTCTTATTAAATTTTTGATTTAGAGTATAATGACAAGAGGGCTTCCCTGGTGGCGCAGTGGTTGAGAGTCCGCCTGCCGATGCAGGGGACGCGGGTTCGTGCCCCGGTCCGGGAAGATCCCACATGCCGCGGAGCGGCTGGGCCCGTGAGCCATGGCCGCTGAGCCTGTGCTCCGCAACGGGAGAGGCCACAACAGTGAGAGGCCCGCATACTGGAAAATAAATAAATAAATAGAGTATAATGACAAGAGAAAATATATTGATGTTCATTAAAAAATAAATTTAATTATATTAATGAAGTTGGTAAAGGAGAGATTCTTTGATGAGAAAGATCAAATCCTGATTGCACTTTTGAACGTATTTAAATTTGATAAATAACAGTTCAAAATTGCATATTCTTAATTTGTAATAGCCAATGCTTTCTTGTGGAACTCCTGTTTCCAAAATGTACTTGAATCAAGGCCAGGCATAATAAGCTTCAATAAATAGCTTAAGTAAAGATGGTCAGAGAATTCACTTAAAATAATGGCACTGTAGGTTTTAATTTATCTCTTATTTATGGCTTTACAAAATAAATATTATTTATAAATTATAGTAAGGAAATGGAAAAATACAAAAAATGGAAATAATTTGAGATTACTTGCAATTTCAACATCTAGAAAGAAGCTGTGTTAATATTTTAGTGTGTTCTTTCCCATTATTTTAAAGAATATATTTATATAAACATAAAAGTTGTATGTTACTTTTTTCCCCCTTTCTTAAAAACTCTTTTATTTTTCATCTTCTTCATTAATTTTATTATGATGATGTATACATTGTAAAAACTTGTAAATATTGTTGGAAGGACATTCAAAAACATTTTTGTCTTTTAATTCCTTCCATTGCTTTATATTTAGAAATTCTTCCCCTAATGTAAAACACAATAAATATTTTTAAATTGTAGCTGTGAATTGGCCAGAAAAATGTTTAGAGAAAGGAAGACTAAGAAAGAGAATGTAATTATATCAGAAATTAAAATAATAAACATACTACTGATTTACATTTTCTAGTTATAATGCTATATTTCACTACATTATACATATTAAATATTTAATACATTTGGAATTTATTTTCATATATTATGTTGTGTGGGGGAATCTCTTTAATCTATTCATGCAACAATTCTTTAATGCCAGGCATTACTTTAAGTGCTAAGGATGGAGCTGTGACTAAAATAGACAGAAATCTTACCTTGGCAGAATTTATTTTCTAGTAACATCTAATTTTTTAATGAAAGGCTTAACTAAATTTTCCAGCATCATTTCTTTACTGTCTTTCTTTCTCCATTCATTTCTAAGGTTATTTCTAAATTGTTCTAAGAAGTAAGATCTACTTCTGGGTAACATTGTTCTTCCACTCTCTGACTACTGATATTTATATAATTACAGTTGATTATAGTATATTTATAGTACACTTTAATTTCTGATATGGCATATATTCCCTTCCTCAATCTGGCTTCTTACAAAACTTTTTTGGCCTATTCAGAGCCATTTTTCTCATCAAGTATAATTTAAAATTACTAAGTTCTACATACACTAAAATGCTAAAATTTGAATTAAAATTATGAATTACTTTGAAAGTATTGATGTCTTTATATTATTAATTCTTCTCAGCCAGAAACTTGGCAAGTCTGCCTTTTATTGAAGTCTTCATTTACATTTCTTAGTAAATTTTTAACAATTTTCTTCTTTTAGGTTTTTTATATTTCTTATTGAAGTTTTGCCTTTTATTTTATATGCTTATTGCTATGAATAGAATATTTTTATAAATTTAACTATTTATTATTACTATAGAGAAAAGGCTTTCTCTTTGTATTTATGTTGTATCTTGTCAATTTGTTAATCCACCTTACTAGTTCTAACAGTTTTTCAGTTCAATTTGTAGCATTTTTCTAGACAGATAGTTTTGTATTAGCAAATAATTGTAATATTTGTTTCTTCTTTCCCGTAGCTATATTTCTTCTTTATGTTTTATATATGATATTGACTAAAATATCTACATTTGTAATACCTAGTCTTGTTCCTAAATTTAATTTTTAAAGCCTTTAGTGTTTTGCCATTAAACATGAAGTCAGCTATAAGCTTAGGCTAAGTATTCTTGATCATGGTAAAGAAATAGTTATTTTTCCAATGGTTACTAAGAGTTCCTTTGTTTTGTTCCTGGGAAGAATTTATGGTAAATTAAATGTTTTCTTTTAATCTCCATTTCTTTTGCTCCTTTAACTAATTGATATGTTATATGAATAAATTTTCTGCCATTCTTCTTAAAAGTTCTATTTAGTTATTTTGAATGATTTAAAAAATTAATTCCTATATTTACTTTAGGATTTCTGTATATATAGCTAATAAAGTGTCTGTAGTACTCTTTATTTGTTCATCTGTGTCACATTTTGGATTTATAACTACCATTAAATTAATTTGAAGGCTTTTAAATGTGTGTGCTCTAGAATTATTTTTATTATAGCATAAATTATGTCCAATTACTGAAATTTGGAAAGAATTCCTCTGTGAAGCTATCTTGTCAAAAGTCTTGTGGAGGGTGATTCTTCGACAACTTTTCGATTTCTTTTCTCGCTTTGTTTTACTTTAGCTGTTGCTTGTGGGTGAAATCAATGAGAACATATTCAGAAAGTAAGTGAAAGAATTGAAGAGCACAAGAAGCCATTTTCTGGAATATTTCAGTAATTATATCTCGAATGCTGGCCAGTGGGTTAGGTAAGCTGTTTCAGAACTTTTTTATTAGATCTTATACTGGTAAGAAGGGAAGAACACAGACAATTAACTCTCATGACCAAGAACTAGAACAAGATTGGGTAGATTTTAATAAAGATGATAGATAATGAAAACATGAAGCCATACTTTTCTTATCAACAGTCTAGTTAAGTATTTGCAGAGCTAAGTTGTGCGGCTGCTAAAATAGAATGAGGTCATTGAGTAACTGAGGAATATGTGAAGAACCACCAAAGAAAGCACATGGGTGTTGTCCAAGAACAACTTTCCAATTATGGTTGTTTTATATTGATCATTTAATTCATGATTGTTATGTGCTTTCTCCTCCTTCTTTGCTTCATCATCAACCTCATCATTCTTATCATGTTATCTTGACAATTTACTACAGCATCACAAATCATGTATGTTAATTAATGTGTCATACATCTAAATGACTACTTAATATGCATACTTTTCTGTAACAAGGCATTATGAAGAATAGCAAGGAAAATAATAATCACAATAACTTATAAAGTATATTATAGTTTATAAAATTCATCCATTAATGAATTACAGTTTGGAATTGGGTTAAGCAATAAATCCTAAGAACATGTCACTGAGCTGGTGAGGCCAAGGAAGGCATCACAGGTAAGATATGAATGAGTCTCTGAGATAGAGCATCCCACTTGGAAGGAAATATTTTGCTTTGACTCTAGTGTATCATTGAAAGATGTGGGGTAGGAGAGTGTCATGTTTAGGACTATTCAACTGGAAGTCATGTGTAAAATGAAGCATAAAGGGAGGAGATCAGGGAAAGACAACCTAGTTGAAAAGCTACTTTAGTAATCTAGGTAAATAATTTAGTGTCTAAAATACAAAAGCCTTGTGGTAGAGTAGAAAAATCACTGTTCTGTTGAGTTAGAACATCTAAAAATCTCTGTAATGTCTACTCTTTTTTTTTTTTTTGCGTTACGCAGGCCTCTCACTGTTGTGGCCTCTCCCGTTGCGGAGCACACGCTCCGGACGCGCAGGCTCAGCGGCCATGGCTTACGGGCCCAGCCGCTCCGCGGCCTGTGGGATTTTCGCGGACCGGGGCACGAACCCGTGTCCCCTGCATCGGCAGGCGGACTTTCAACCAATGCGCCACCAGAGAAGTCCAATGTCTACTCTTTATTTATGACATGTAGAGTTTGGATTATCTAGAAACTGCTTTCCATATCTAAAACATGGTGATAATATGATTCAACTCTCAGTCTTCCCCCTCATCTTCAGCTGGAAAGCAATGGAGGAAAGGAGTTATTTTTAGCCTTTTTGCCCCCTTGGGGTTTGGGCTAGACTTTTTTTTTTTTTTTTTTTGCAGTAGGCAGGCCTCTCACTGTTGTGGCCTCTCCCGTTGTGGAGCACAGGCTCCGGACGCGCAGGCCCAGCGGCCATGGCTCACGGGCCCAGCCGCTCCGCGGCATGTGGGATCTTCCCGGACCGGGGCACGAACCCGTGTCCCCTGCATCGGCAGGCGGACTCTCAACCACTGCGCCACCAGGGAAGCCCTTGGGCTAGGCTTTTAGTCTCTATGAACAAGATGTCAACGCCTTGAGTTATTACCTTCGGCTCAGTCAAAATCTCAGGCAGTAGCAGTCATATGGTTGAGTGGCCAGAAGTCTGTTTATGATCTACCTGATCATGGGGTTTAACATCATAAAGAGAAAGTCTCAAACACTTCTGAGTATTGCTAAAAATATTATATTTATATAAGGATTTTTACTTTGGGATTCCAAAAGAAGTTTTTATTCTTATCTCAGACATCAACAAGGATGTAGGCGATAAGAATTTGAATTTCAGGAACTAAAACTAGACAGGAACTAAATATTATTTAAAAAACAATTTTTGATTTACTGCTCCTCTCTCCACTGGGAACTCCACCCCTCACCCCTACCTCAGGTGGCCATAGCAATTAAGAAACAAATAAAAGCCGTACTGAATGATAGCATTATTTTCCTGGAAATAGATGCAAATAAGATATATTATAAAAGGAATGACTGTAGAGAAGAAAGATGTTACATTAAACTAATTTTTATTCCCTTTCTTAGACTCCCTTGTCCCTTTCCTTCACATCACAGTTATTATATTTTCCACTCAAACCACAAGAAATATTTCCATAATGAAAACATAAATCAATTTTTGAAGACCTTTTAACAATTAAAATGCATCCAGCCTATGAGAGACAGAAGAAATGACACGGGTTTCCAGGAGCAACAAGGAAGTTCCAGGAATATTATGTATTTTGTGCAGAAATATCAGGTCATACTCTTCAGAAAGAAAGGAGGTTATTGCCCATGAAAATTAGAAAAAAAAAATGTTTTCAATGGACAGCCTGGTCAGAAAATATCAAGCATAACTTTTCAGCTGAAATAAAATTCCAGGCTAAATTTTACTCCTTTATTTTTTTTTAACCCTGACTTGTAACCATTTTTCCTCTCAAATCCTGAGGCTTGGCAGAACCAGAACTCATAGTTGTCCTTAATTTAGAGATGTTCCAGAACCTGAATGTAGACGGGTGCAGTGAAGTGCATAGTTTCACTGATACAGAGATGTAATAAAGATTTGAAGGTAGCAGCCGATTCCTTTGGAAAAAATAGACCTCAGGCAAAGAAATGCAGGGCAAGTAAGTGTTCTTAGGGAAAAAGAATGATGGTAGACTTCCAGTTATATAAAGAAATATTTTTATAAGAGGCTTTTATGTAGACAATTATATGTGAGGAGGTTAACTTTAAAGAAAGGCACACTTGGAGACGATGATAAAAGTAATTGTGACAGGTTTTGTCACACTGTTTTTCTAAAGGTTAAACTTAATCGAAAAATGTCACACCTGCCTGATGTTTTGAAATTCTTTTGTAATCAAAATCAATGATACAGTATGAGTCAACATATGCAAAATTAACATTTAAACTATTTCTTTGCATTAGATTATCAATATAGTTGGTTCAACTCTCCACACAAGAAATCCATCAGTACTTAGATGTTACTAGCTGCAAGATTTGATACCATTTCAACAAACATTTGAACTTATTTTAAAAGGAGGCATTTTGGGGGCCAGCTTTTTCATAGGAAATTCTAATAATGTGAAATTCACTCTTATTCTGAAACGCTGCTAGTTCAAAGGGTTTTGGAAAACCAAAGCGGTCTTTGAAGTGCTTTGAAAGATTTTTAAAAACATCTTTTGCAAACAAATTTGTTTTTTACAGACTGCCCTGCTCATTGACACACCAAGACACCACTTCAAACATTACAGCTGAGCTGTGGACAGGCAGGAAGCGTCCGCAGCCGCCAGGGCAGTTCAGACACACAAGCAGCAATTCCAGAGAGAGAGAGAGAGACTTAAAAAAAAAAAAGAAATCTCAAGAATCTTTCGGACCAGAGGTGAAAAGTCATTCACCACGTATACCACTTTCTGTAACCAGACCCTGAATGTCCAAACCTCATGGCACGAAGAGTGTGAAAGACACTGCTGGACACTCCTGATCCCCTTGGGTCCTCAAAGCAGAGCATGAGCTCCTGCTGCAGTGTCTTTGAACTTGAAGATTAGCACTAGCTCTGCTCATCAGTAAAAATATATTTTCAGGTGCATTGTCCACATCAACAATATGAACTTTAAATAAGTGGTTCTCATGGTTTCCAAATAAAAAGCCCTCTTTTTAAAATAATAATTTTAAAAATCCCATTTGATTCTGAGTTCACAGTGCCTATTGATTGAGAAAATATATAAAAGCCAAAGCTATGAAGAATGTATAATATATTCAATCAATTTCAGTTTAAGTAGTCATGAGGGTATTTACAGCCCTTTGAATTTGATGCATACATGGTAAAATTATAGTTTTGTTCAAGCATTGCTTAGCACTTTGGACCTCTTGCAATAACTCTGAGGTCCATAACATGAGAACAACTACACTACTCTTTATTCTCTAGAGTTTTCTTTTTGGCTCTTTTACATTTAAGCTTGTCTACTTGGAATTTTCAGCGAGGGATATGGTTCAATTTACAAGTTTCTGAAAAGTGGTTTTAAAAATAAAGCAAGTTATGTTCATATGCAAGAGGAGAGTTTATTACAAGAACTTTACTTGTAAAATCTTTGGAAAGTAAACACTTATTTTATAAAGTAAATAATGTGTATTTCCAATGGTTGGCGTGTTGTGTATTAGGCAATAGATGACTTAAAAGCTGGTCTGTATATGGAGATATTAGACAGAATTTTAAAAAAAAATCTTTAAACCAGTAATAACTTACTGTATGCTTTGGAGAATACATAGGGTAAAATGATCAAAGATTAAATGCCAATTTAGATATTTTTACCACACCTATAAGTACCATATTTGAAAAAAAAAATCTGTCATTTGGGATAGAAATGATTGGGGATCAGAAATAAATACTGATTCGATCAGAGGAGCAGACATTATGAAATGCGTTAACACCTAAAGAAGTGGATGGGAAAGGGTTGGCAAATATTACATTTGTACATCTGAGTCACATAAAAGGTAGGTAGAGTTTGGTTTTAAATTAATCAATGGGAGGATTTATATTTTTAGGGGTATGGAGACATTTAACAGTCAAAATTCTTCATATTATTGAATGCATGAACAAGAATGACAAATCTTGAAGTATTAATATGTCTGTCCTCCTAAAAACCCAGAAAGGCTACAAACCTACTGGGAACTCCTTTAGTTAACTCATTGACATTGTATAATAATTTACAACTTAAAAATTAAGTGACATGAAATATAAAACTGTAACCTTTAAAAATTAGAAAACAAGAACTTCATTTGTTTCATCAGTAGAAATATAACTATCAAAGGTAGCCATCAAAACTCAGCCACAGAAACTAATAATTAATATATTATTGACTTTAGAACTTAGAGGAAAGGAAAATAAAGGAATATTGAATGTGACATGCTATAAAAACAAATCCTTTGTTATATACTGAATATGAAGACTTTCTTTCTTGGTGTTAATTTAAAAAATGTTATTACAGTTCTTGGATGCAAAAGTGTTGAAGTAGAAATATCTTTAAGTATCTTATGATTTCTTATAATAGTGAATTAAATAAAATGTATCTTAATCATCCTCAGTTTCTACTTACTGTATTCCTAAAAATCTCTGTCCCCCAAGTTTTTTCATAAAAGTATATCAATATATTATTGACATCAAATAAATGACTAAGTAGAATACAGTACCCTATGTTTTTATGTTAGATTGCTTTTTTGTGTTTTTTCTCCTACTGATATACACATTAAGGTCCACACAATCTCTGTTTTACTTTCTTGACATTTCATCTATTGTAATCCAAACTGAGACCAGTAGAAGAGAAAGATAAAGTGCTCTGGAATGATAGTTAAGGAACCCACCAGGTATTAAGAGTATTCCAAGTACTTATTTTAAAAAAGAGATGTCAAAGATTTATTGTTTTAAATAGAGGCATACGTAAACAAAATATCTGACTTTTTATATTATGAATTATTTGACTTTTATACATCCCAATGGAGAATGGAATAACTTTACTTAATATAGAAGCTGTTGCTTACAAGCTCTTGTCTCGCTAGCTGTTGATTGATCGGTTTTTTCCCACTTTCATTACTAACAATGGCTATCAGAAAAGATTCAGCCTTTGTGACTCTGAAAAAGGATTTTGTTTATTTCGGTTACTAAAGAGTGGGGAAAAAGCACCCATGTATATAAACAGCAAATATTCAAGCTGAACTTGAGATCTTAGGTGAAATTTACACTAAGCATCACAACAGAGGACAAATAGGAAAAAAAATTGTGAGGGAGAAGCAGGGAACTTTTATATTGCTGAAAATATACGTAGAGTTCTCTACGAGAAGATTTGGCTTATAAGGAAAAGTCGGGGTAAAATTTCAGGATTTAAGAGAATACCAATAAAGTGAAGATTGACATTAACCAGACCGGGCTATAAATACCACACAAAGAGACCAAACAAGTCCTCCCCTGACAGGTCTGGCCACCTCTCCCCTTCAGAACAAACCTATAATGAACAACACTGGAATGAAACCTGTTGTTCTTTTAGGATCAGTGAAACTTAATATGTTGGTTTGAGCACTTTTGTTTTTGGATGAGTTCACGTTTGTGTACTTACCTGATTACTGTGTTAAGTATAGGTTAAACCAGGCAGCATAACGGTATAGTCAAGTCTCTACAAGTGTCATTATTTAATCATCTCTACTGACTTTCTTGTCTTATCACTCAAACTAACATGACTTTTTCTCTCTCAACATCATTTTGATGTGAAAGAGGAAACCACTTTTGTGTTTAAGAAAAACCTCTAATTACCTGTACAGAGAAAAAGGAAAATATTAACACAGAAGCAAACACACCTTTCTCTGCTCCATCTTATACCCTTGGAAAATAATAGTGCACAGAGCTTGTTTTATATTAATAGCTCTGACATATATTTTTAATTTCCATTTTAGTCTTTTAAAATTATGTGACTGTTATATTCTTGTAGGAATACCATACTCTGCAGATCTCTGTTACAAATGTTGACTAATTAACTAATTATGTATTATTGAACAATAATGATAGGTTTTATTATTTTCTGTTCAATATTTCAACAATGATTTTAGTGGTACAATTTCTGTTAGAATTTTTAATGAGATCTCTTTAATGAGATCTAGTTACTGAAGTTCTCATGTGGTCAGAAAACAAAAGTGATGTGGTTATCTGTAACTTTCCAACTGAAATAACTGTTCTATGAAATGAATATTTGTAAATAACACATTTAAGGAATATGTCGATTTTACTAGTGGCTCAAACTGCAAATGTTGTTTTGCAAAGAAAAAAACACTCCATTATAGACAATTGATTAATACAATGAAAATCATCTGTGATGTATGATGTATGCTTGATATCCTTGTTTCCAAAAAGATGAGAGTCCAAGTCAAGAGTAAGCGAGATGATAGATCCAAAGCAGTGGTTTTCTAATTGTGTTCCTGGGATTCCTAGAGGGTTTTAGAATGTTGTTGGAGAGGGGGAAGCGGTATGGGCAGGAGGGATATCAATTAGAAGATCTGATTTACATATTGGCATTGCTAATTTCCTTTGAAGAGCAAGCTACGCTTTAAAAGAAAGGTATGAAAAATCCGTGTTCAATAATTTATGGAGATAGTTAAGAGGTGACACAAACATTTTATTTAAATTAAAATAATCAAGATGAGAGCCTAGACTGTTCTTTTTTTTTTTTTGCGGTATGCAGGCCTCTCACCGTTGTGGCCTCTCCCGTTGCGGAGCACAGGCTCCGGATGCGCAGGCTCAGCGGCCATGGCTCACGGGCCCAGCCGCTCCGCGGCATGTGGGATCTTCCCGGATCGGGGCACGAACCCGTGTCCCCTGCATCGGCAGGCGGACTCTCAACCACTGCGCCACCAGGGAAGCCGTAGACTGTTCTTTTTTGTTGCCTGTTTTCTCTCCATTATGAAGCACAGTCCTGGCACAAGATAGGTGCTCAAAAAATATTTATTTTTATCAGTGCTGATGAAGACAAGCTGGCCAATAGCCTGTATATACACAATGGTATTTAACCCTAACAAGCTCAGATAGTGATAGCACAAAACTTAGTTTTAGATTTTACTTGTCTTGTTTCTATGTTTTTGATTGAGTTAAAATTGGTGTGCTTTTGTATTCACTTTGAATTTTAAAATTTTACGTGGGTTCAAGGTAAAGTGAAATTGTATTCTTTGAAACTATATATTTTAAAAGGGGAAGTTTAAAATAATAAATTTAACAATCGAGTTGATGAGATTTTTTAGGTTCAAAATGAAGTAACTAGTGAACCTGTATTTATACATAGATCAACTAAATACACAGCTATTACCATCTATACTAATAAGCATCCAATGAAGCAATGTTCTAAAATCTCACACAAAATGAGCTGAAGACACAAAAGTCATTTATTAATGGGCTCATTTTTTAAAGGATAAATGAGTCTCACATAATAACATTTTAAAAATTGTCTTATGTTTCCTGCTAAATCATTTTGAAGCATAAAAATAACATTATCAACTTAAACATATATTGAACATAGTCCTAAAAATATTTATGCAACAAAGTTTAAATATGTCCATTGAAATGCATTCATAGATTTTTTTCAAAAGAACTTAATCCATCAGACGTGAGGGAGAATCACACACTATTAGGAAAAATATTCTTTAAGCCTTCCACTACAGACACTGCAACAAGCATGAGAGTGAACAGGCAGTGATGAAAATACAATTGGTACTGTTGTCTCATGATATAATCTAGAGATAAACCTAGAGTGCACATCCAAGATATTAGTAAATAGAGGTCTAATATCACATGAAATCTTAACGATATAACTAGGCGAGGGGAGGGGTATTGCAGATTTTCCAATAGTTTTTGTAAAATATATATCAAAGTACAATATAAAGATAGTCTTTTACCTATAAAACACTGGAAAAGTACATAATATAGAAAGAATAAAATTTTCACACATCATTAAATAAACTGGCAATGATTTAATGATGGCTGTAGTGACTGAAGAGAAAGAAGGTAGGAATAGTGGTTTTTCTAAAAGGTGTTGCAGGAAAATGTATTTACGTTTTTTGTTTGTTTTGGTTTTTTTTTTTGCCACTCCACGTGTCTTGTGTGATCTTACTGCCCTCGGCAGTGAAAGCGTGGATGGAGTCCTAACCGCTGGACTGCTTAGGAACTCCTGTATTTAGGTTTCTTATCCTCGTTTAATACACAGATAAATCTAGTAGTTCTTAAGATGCATCACTTTTCATAACCATGATAGATAAATGCCAGACAAATTATATAGTTAAGGTCTGATCTTTCAATTGCAGATTTTTCAGGGCTATTTGTAGTGATACAGCAATGAGTGTTAAAACTTCCATTTTTTAAAAAATGGAAATTGACTGACTATTCCATGGCAAAGTGTTAGTACAAATGTTTCAAGTGAGACAAGAAATACTCCTGTTTTCTAACAAACAAACTTCGTTAACTAAAATTAGCTCAAATACAACATGCCTTCCCTATCATGTATATCCTTCTAGAATTTGGGGTAAGCCAAAGAAGCTCCATTTAGCTGTATATCAATGTCATTGTACATACTGAAAATCGAAGATAAAGTATAAGCAATCAAAACAGAGCTTTAAAGTTTTTATCGGAAGTACAAGCTATATATATATTGAAACTTTGATAGAGACAGAGTGATTTGGCTAACTTTAGAAACTGACATTGTTGAATGCAGAATGGATAAAAATTACACTTGAAAATTATTTTCCAAAGAATGATAATTTAAAATGAATGAGGAACTGTTCATCAACCAATTTCAACTTGAAAATTTAACAATTAAGGGTTGAGAGCAGATGTTGGATAATGTTAGTGATTCAGCCTTGAAACAATTTTCTGCTATTTCTCTTTTAGTCTTCCTGATGAGTTAAATGGAAGAGCATCACAGAATTTCTGTATGAGCTGTTAAAAAACGGTTGTAATTTGCAATTGTTCTACGTGACACAAAATTGTTTTTATATAATGCAATCCAAAACAAAATACAGAAATAATTTGGATGTTGAAGCTGTTATAAGTTACTAGTTTCACCTACAATCTCTACGAATTTTTGTGTTGAAGATAACCTTCGTATTCTCACTGATTGCCTTGAGAGTAAATATTATATATTAAAACTTAAGAAAAATGCATACATATAAATTACGATCTCATGTATTTGCTGTTTATGGTTCTATGTCAATTTTCATCTGGAGAAAAAAGTTCATCTGCTAAAAGTGTTTGAAATGTAGGTTCTAGATGTCCTATTCAAGTGTTAATGTAAATGATACACCTCTAATTTTCTCACTTAAAATATGGTGATCATAATACTTAACTGCCAGGGTTGTTGTAAGAATTAAAGATAATATGTGAAATGTTTGCAGATAATTTATGAAGCAAAATTTAAGCACTCAGCCCAGTGTCTATCCTGAAATAATCATGCTATTAATTCTGTTGTGTTTATTATTCAAGGAGGTACCCTTTTTGTGAATGAAAGAGAAAAGATTCCTTGGGAACTCACTGGACTGTTCAGGAATTTCTGGCCTCCATATCACAGCTCAGCTGCTAATATTTTTTAACTTGGATTTTGTCATAGTTCCTTCTGAAAATCTGACAAAAGCTATGGACTTACTCCCGCTAATGTAAACTTTTGTATTTTTCCAGTCTTCCCAGATTTCCTATGGGATCAAGTCTGTTCAGAGATTCCAGATTAAGATCCCGTCCTCCAGTTTGGTGTTTAGAGATTGTAGTAACACCATTAATTCTTCAACCAAATAAATCCAGAAATTTTTTTTCTCAGATATATGTATACACACACACACACACACACACACCTATATATACATATGTATAAAAAACAATCACAGCTATAAGATTTCAGAATTCACCTCGTTGATTTATTGTTTTGTTGTTTGTAAAAACATTCCTATGGCCACTAAAATGGCTCCTCATGGATCCAAGTTCAGATTTTTTCATAATCCCTGGACTTAAAATGGAGAAGATAGCTGTGAAAAAAGAACTGACTTCCTTTTCTTCTAGTAATAAGCCTGCAATTTTCAAAAATGCTTTCTTCAAGCTACAAACTGATACTCATGAAAATAGAAACGTGTGTCATGGATAAGCAAAAATGAAAGGAATAATGCAAATGAGCTGAAATGCTGTAACTTAGATTACTAATTTCTTTTCACCAAAATTATAATTTTTTTCTAAGTGGACCACAGGGAATGTAACTCATTCCTTTTATATTTTGAATATTTTAAAAAGGTTTTTTTTCAGATTAAAATCAAAAGAATTTCCCATTTTCTTTCTTTTAAAGAAATAAAAGATGTGGATGATTAGGATTACAGTACATCAGTTAGTGTCTCTGTTCTCTTCATAATATATCATATGTCAGAACTTCTCTCTTTAGAATAACAAAAATGACCTTTTGGTGCCATAAGCTCTGGCTGACCTTTTAGTAGCCATAACAGTGGCAGAGAAACAATAAAGATACATCAAGCAAGAGTTCCTTCTTGCCACTGGGATACTCAGGGCATGAACCAGAGTGCTATATGGAATTTGTGCTCCTAAATTTGTAAGTAAAAATTAACAAAAGGACTTTCTATTATGAGAATCAACTTCATGACCTTGAAGTGGTATTTAAGTATTTCAGTTAACATAAAGCTTACAGCAGTCTGCACTTTAGAGAAAGTGCCATTTTCAGAATACACTTTAGTGAATGATATAAATATCAACATTTTGAAAGCTATGTATATAGCTTAAAGTAAATTTATTAATGGAAAATATAGTTTAAACATAAGTGTAGTGTGGCTTGATTTAGAAAAATTTAATAGAGAATAATCGTTTTTTATTTGACTTCTTCCCATTAATTAAAATGTTAACATCAGCTTGTCACAAAGAAACTCTTTCTTTTCAAAGGACTTGGAACCACACACTGGCTGATGTTTGAAATCCTGTATCTATATGATTTATCTGTAGGGCACCATTTGAACATTTATTATCGTTGCTGTCCAGAGTTTCTAATTTTGTTTATGTTTTTCTTGAAGTGTGGAATTGCAATTATGAATTTGTATAAACCCAAGCTCAGTAGTTAAATAAGATGAAAGACCTGAATTACTTCAGTACATTCCAATGTGTGCAAATTGGGATTCTGGTTACAATGAAGCTCCAGCTTCTAGTTAAGTTGTTTTGGAGGCAGGAAGTGGGAGGAGGGAGGATGACTTCATCAAAGAGAACTGGGTCTGTGTAAGGGAATTTGGCTTGTCCAAGAACAATGAGTTCAGCCCTTCAAATAAGGTTTCAGTTAGCTCTTGTTTGCATAATATTATTTGTTCATTGATAGACATCTATGATCATGATCATTTTTCTCTTGGTTATTTTTGCTATAATCTTTTAATTTTTAAAAAAATTGTCTGGGTTTAAAAGAAATAACCAATATCAAAGTCTATAGCAAAATAATTTAGAATCTCTTGAAAAATAATGGAATATTTGTTCAGTTCTCTCTTGAACATTATTTGTATTTAAAGGAGCTTTTAAGGCAATGTGTTCTTACTCGCAGATATTTTCCCCATACAATTGAAATTTGGATGTAAGTTTATAATAACTTTCATTATGAGACTTCTTGTAAATAACTCTTGACTTCATTCATTTATTCAATGGGCATTATTTTAAATACCTACTGTGTGCTGGGCTCTGTTCTAAGCTTTTGGAAACAAAAATGAACAAAACAAAGACAATGCTCAGAAAGAACAAATCTTGTGAAATTGTGCTACATCTCTGTTTCCTCTCCAGTTCAGCAATATCATGTTAAAATGATGGGTGGATCTCACAAGAACTGTTCTCTCAAACACATCATTTGTGGGAAGGTACAGGGGAATGGGAAAGAAAATAGCATAAGTGATATATTCAGCAGTGTTGAATAGAAACAATTTTAAAGGTGTCACTAGTCTTCCCCTTCAGACTGCCTCTCCTTGCTGTCACTTTCTGGTCTTCATTTGTCATCCTTTCGAGGTCCTGGTGAGATGACCTCTCGCAAGCAGCATCCTCTTCTCCAATTGTTAGTCAGCATGTGGAAGCTTTGAGGCACCTATTGCAGGTACCACTCATCTGATATTTGATATATACTATCATGAATTATCTTTATTTAGGGTTTGCCTTAATTTTGTGATCAGGATTAATTTCTGCAGGGAAGGATCCATATCTTCTGGGGTTTTGCATTCCCAGTGAGGTGCCCTAATCATACAGACCACTTGGGAAGGGATGGTGATGACATTTTTTATTATATGTAGCCAAATACAGCACCTCATTTATTGGTGATTATTAATAAGTATTATTTTATCCTAATGAGTAATACCCATGATCATTAGAGGGAGTGAAATGAGTAAGTTTCAAACTCTCAGGAAGGCTCAAGTGACAAAAATAATGATAGCTTCTACCTCTCGGGAATCACTGAAGGTATGACACAGGGAGTAAAGTAATGAATTCCTGGATAGGAGGAAATTTAGGTGGCAAACAAATTAGAAACTGGTCTCTTCCTACAAAAATTTAGGCAGGCTTAAGATATCCATCATGCTACAGTTGCAAAAGTCCCAAGTTTATGTCTTTCTAATCTGTTTTCCAATTGCAGCCCCTTTAAGGCAGAAATCTGAGACTCGCATCCTTCTGCTTAAAAATCATTTCGTGATCCCCTTTGCACTCACTATGGAAATAAAACTCCTTAGTATAATATATGCAAGACTATTCGTGATTGTTTCCTGACCAACTCTAGGCTTCATCTTAGTATTTTTTCTCCATAATGTTTGATAGGCAAGTTGAATTATTAGCTCTCTATATGACTGCTTGTCTCGTCTTTTAGGCCTCTGTAAGTGGTACTTTCTTTTGGAATAGGCTTCCTGTTTCTCTTTCTTTGGGTAGATAATTCCTTAGGTCTCTTCTGGGAAGACTTCCCTTCCCTGCTATTGGTTCCTCTCTGTATCCCCACAGCACCCTATGCAAAATTATGCTCAGTATGACTCAGCTACTCAACTTCAGGGCCACGGTTGGAATTTTAGTCTATTCAGATTGTACTGTGGGAAGCCACCCACCTAGAATAAAGTGTCAGTTTTATTTATTTATTTGTTATTGGAGTATAATTGCTTTACAATGGTGTGTTAGTTTCTGCTTTACAACAAACTGAATCAGTTATACATATACATATGTTCCCATATCTCTTCCCTCTTGCGTCTCCCTCCCTCCCACCCTCCCTATCCCACCCCTCTAGGTGGTCACGAACCACCTAGCTGATCTCCCTGAGGTCATGTCTGTGTCACAGTTCTCACCTACTGCATGCTTTCTTTTTCATAGTTTTCATACCCCCTATCTTGAGACCAGTGTTTCTAGAATTATGGTCTTAGTGTGCCATATAGGTGTACTTATAAAAACTGAGGACTGCCTAAATTGGCCCTACAGACTGACAGTTGCAAGTCATGGGGTCTGAGTATCTGTTTTTTAAACAAGATACTCAGGATACTCCTTTGCCACCTATAGTTTGATAACTCTTATTAGCTGACTTGAAACTCCTTGAAGGCACCAACTGTGTACTAGTCACCTCCAATACGTATTCTGAAATGCAGCAGCCTTTAATATATTTTTAAGTGAATATATATTCCTAAATATGGAAATAACCTTATATTCTGCAACCTTGTTATAATCACTTATTAGTTAGAGGTTTTTTGTCAGTTCTTTGGGAATTTCTACATACATGATCATGGCAACTGCAAACAAAGTTTTACTTCTTCCTTCCCAGTCTGTATATTTTCTTGTCATGTTACATTGACTAGGACTTTCAGTGTGATGTTGAATAGGAGTAGTGAGAGGGAACATCCTTGCCTCAATTTTAAGGCAAAGTATCTAGTTTTTCATCATTAAGTATGATGTTAACTGTATGTCGGGTTTTTATAGATGTACTGTATCAAGTTAAAGAAGTTCTTTATTCCTAGCTTGCTGAGTTTTTTAAAAATCCTGAATGAGTGTTGAATTATGTCAAATGCTTTTTATGCTTCTATTGATAGGAAGGCATGATTTTTCTTCTGTAGAATGTTGATGTGGATTATTACACTAAGTTATTTTGATCGTTGTATCAGTTTTGTATACATGGACTATACCCCACTTGGTCATGGTGTATAATTACTTTTACACATTGCTGAATTCAATTTGCTAATATTTTGTTAAAGATTTTTTGTTGTTGTTGTTGTTAAAGATTTTTATATCCATATTCTTAAGGCATGTGAATCTGTAGTTTTCCTTTCTTTTTATGCCTTCACTTGGTTTTGGTATTAGCGTAATATTGGTCTCAGAATGATTTAGGAAATGTTCCCTCTGCTTCTATTTTCTGGAACAGATTGTATGGAATTGGTGTCCTTATTCCACAAATATTTGGTAGAATTCACCAGTGAACAAATCTGGGCCTGGTGCTTTCTGTTTGTGAAGGTTACTAATTATTGATTCAATTTCCTTCATAGATATAGGCTTATTCAGATTATCTGTTTCCCCTTGTGCAAAATTTGGTAAGTTTTGTCTCTCAAGGAATTGTTCCATTTCATCCAGGGTTTCAAATTTATGGCCATGGAGTTACTGATAATATTCCTTTATTATCTTTTTAATGTCCATGGTATCAGTAGTAATGACCTATCATTTCTGATATTTGTCACTTGTCTTCTCTCTTTTCTCCTTGGTTAGCTTGGCTACAATTTAATCAGTTTTACTGATCTTTAAAAAAAAACAAACTAGCTTTCGGTTTCACTGATTTTCTATAATCGATTTCCTTTCTTCAATTTCATTGATTCTTGCTCTAATTTTTATTATTTCTTTTCTTCTGCTTACTTGGTTTTAATTTGCTCTTCTTTTATAGTTTATTAAGATATTGATGCTACAATTCTCATTTTTAGATAATCCTTTTAATATATAAATTCAATTTTATAAATTTTTCTCTGAACACTCATTTCACTCCATCTCACAAAATTTGATAAGTTGTATTTCATTTTTATTTAGTTAAAAATATTTTAACATTTCTGTTCAGCCTTCATTTCTCCAAGTATTATTTAGAAGTGTGTTATTTAATCTCAAAATATTTGGGGATCTTCCAGCTATCTTTCTGTTATTGATTTCAACTTTAATTTCACTGTGGTCTGAAAGCATACATCACATGATTTCTATTCTTTTAAATTTGTTAAGGTGTGTTTTATGGTCTGGAATATAGTCTATCTTAGTAACTGTTGCATGTGAACTTGAGACGAATGTGTATTCTACTGTTGTTCGATGGAATATTCTATAATTGTCAACCAGATCCAGCTGATTGATTGTGCTGTTCCATTCAACTAAATCCGTACTGATTTTCTGCCTGCTGAATCTGTCAATTACTGATTGAGTGGTCTTGAAGTCTCCATCTATATTAGTGAATTTGTTTATTTCTCTTCTCAATTCTATAAGCTTTTGCCTCATGTATTTTGATGTTCTCTTGTTAGGTGCATACACATTAAGGATTGTTATGTCTTCTTGAGGAATTGACCTCTTTATCCTTGATAATTTTTCCTTCTCTGAATTCTACTTTTTCTAAAATATTATAGCTATTCCAACTTTCTTTTGATTAGCATTGATCTCTCTTTCTCTATCATTTTACTTTTAATATTTCTTTTTCTTTATATTTAAAGTAAGTTTCCTGTGGACAACAATGCAGTTGGGTCTTGTTTTTATCCACTCTGAAAATCTCTATCTTTTAATTGGTGTCTTTAGACAACTCATATTTAAAATGATTATTGATATAGTTGAATTAATGTCTACCATATTTCAAATTGTTTTCTATCCATTGCCCATGTTTTTCTTTTTGTCTTTCACTCTTTTTCCCATCTTCTCTGGTTTTAATTATTTTATATGATTCCATTTTCTCTTTTCTATTATCATATAAATTGTACTTATTTTTAAGACCGTTTTCACTAGTTACTTTTGAGTTTTCCATATACATTTGTAACTAATCTTAAGTCCACTTTGAAATAACACTATACCACTTCATGAGCAGTGAAGCTATCTTACAATAGAGTGTTCCCATTTCCTTCCTTCCATCCTTTGTTACATTTCTGTCCTTCATTTCACTTATCCATAAGTTATAATAAACCAGTACATTGTTGTTATTATTATTTTAATCAAATGTATTTATTAGATCAATTAAGAATAAGCGCTATCAAAGATTTTATTTTCTCTTCATTTGTTCTTTCTGTAATACTCTTCCTTTCTTTATGTAGATCTGAATTTCTTACCTACATTATTTTTCTTCTCTCTGAAGAACTTAAACATTTCTTTCAAGGGAAGTCTACTAATGACAAATTTCTTCAATTATTGTTTGTCTGATAAACAATAATTTATTTCACCTTCACTTCTCAAGAATAATTTCTCTGGATGTAGAATTCTAGGTTGGGGGGTTTTACACTTTTAAGACTTTAAATATTTCCATCCACTCTCTTCTTGCTTGCATGGTTTCTGACAAAAAGTCCAATGTAATTCTTATTCTTGTTCCTCTATAGGTAAGGTTTTCCCTTCCTTTGGCTTCTTTCAAGATTTTTCTTTGTCATTGATTTTCTACAGTCACAATATTATATGATGATATGCCTAGGTGTAGAATTTTGGGTATTTTTTCTGCTTGGTGTTCTCTGAACTTCCTGGATATGTGCTTTCATGCCTGTTATTCATTTTGGAACATTCTCAGCCATTTTTACTTCAAATATTTAAAATATTTCTGTTCCCTTTTTTTTTCTCCTTCTGGTGTTCCCATTATGCATATACTAGGACTTTTATAGTTGTCCCACAGTTCTAGGATATTAAAGTATCTATTGACATATCTTCAAGGTCAATGACTTTTTCCTTAGACATGTACAGTTTACTGATGAGCCCATCAAAGGTATTCTTCATTTTTGTTGCAGTACTTTTGATTGCATCATTTCTTTTTGATTCTTTCTTAGTTTCCCTCTTTCTGCTTACATTACCCACCTGTTTTGCATGTTGTCCACCTTTTCCAGTAGCTCTCTTGGCATATTAATCATAGTTATTTTAAAATTCCCAGTCTGATAATTCCAAAATATCTGCCATGTCTGAATCTGGTTCTGATGTTTGTTTTGTATTTTCTGACTGTATTTTTTGCCTTTAAGCATGTCTTGTAATATGTTGTTCCAAGCCAGACATGATAGTTGGGTAAAAGAAACTGAGGTAGATAAGCCTTTGTTATGAGGTTTTATGTTTATCTGACTAGGAATTAGACTGTATTTACTGTTTGCTATACCCATGTTTTCAGAGTTTAAAATTTTCTCTAGCTTCATTGTCTTTGTCTCTTGACTTTGTTTTTCTAGAGACTCCCTTTTATTAGGATTTGAGACTTGCAGTTCTTTTGGCAGTAATCCCTTGTTACTACACTAAAACTGTATTGATGATGTCAAATTCATAGGAACAGAAAGTAGATTAGTGCTTACCAGATTCTGGGGAGAGAAGGTGTTGAGGTATGATGGCTAATGGGTATAGAGATTTGGGGGAGGTGATTAAAATGTTCTGAAATTAGAGTGATGATTGTACAATTCTGTGACTGTACTAATAATAACTGAATGGTATACTTTAAAAGGGTGAATTTTCTGCTATGTAAATTATATCTCAATAAAGCTGTTTAACAAAGCCCAATTAAAAAAAAGAAAACATGGGTAAACATATTAGAGTTGGTGATGGGGAAAATTCAAATTTTTTTTTCTAAAAATATGTTGCTTGCAACATTATGGATAGTTGGGAAAAATTGGAATATCCTAAATTATGCTTTATTCAAACTAGAAAGTTTCATGCAATTATTAAAAATTTCATTACCAAAGATATAAAAAATTAAGTGAAAAATCAAGATATAATTAGATGCACAATATAATTCAAGTTTTGTAAAATAAATATACTTATGTTTCTCTATATATTTCTAGATATAGTTTTAAATTTATATATTTTAATAAGAAAAATAGCATAACAGAATTCATCTTAATGTCAGTAGTAGTTATTATGAATGGTAGGGTTATGGATGATGATATTCTAATATTTCTTTTACAAATTAAAAAAAATTTCCAAATTCTTTATAATGAGCATTCATTACTTTTATAATAATAAAACACACATCATTAAAAGATATATCACCTTTTAAATTTTGATTTTTAAATCCATGGCATATAATGTGAGGTGAAACTCCCATAAAAGATTTATTTGACCCTCCTCTTCCCCCACTGTGGGTTGAATTGAGAGATTAGACATAAATACACTACCATGTGTAAAATAGATACCTAGTGGGGACCTGCTGTATAGCATAGGGAGCTCAGCTCAGTGCTCTGTGATGACCTAGATGGGTGAGAAGGGGAGTTAGAGAGGTCCAAGAGGGAAGGGATATAAGTATACATATAGTTGATTCACTTCATTGTACAGCAGAAACTAACACAACATTGTAAAGCAATTATACTCCAATAAAAAAAACTGTCATTAAAAACTAAAAATAGGGCTTCCCTGGTGGGGCAGTGGTTGAGAGTCCACCTGCTGATTCAGGGGATATGGGTTCGTGCCCCGGTCCAGGAAGATCCCACATGCCGCGGAGCAGCTAGGCCCATGAGCCATGGCCGCTGAGCCTGCACGTCCGGAGCCTGTGCTCCGCAACGGGAGAGGCCACAACAGTGAGAGGCCCGTGTACCGCCAAAAAAAAAAAAAAAAACCCACAAAAATACTAAAAATAGAACTAGCATATGACCCAGCAATCCCACTACTGGGCATATACCCTGAGAAAACCATAATTCAAAAAGAGTTATGTACCACATTGTTCATTGCAGCTTTATTTACAATAGCCAGGACATGGAAGCAACCTAAGTGTCCATCAACAGATGAATGGATAAAGAAGATGTGACACATATATACAATGGAATATTACTCAGCCATAAAAAGAAATGAAATTGAGTTATTTGTGGTGAGGTGGATGGACCTAGAGTCTGTCATACAGAGTGAAGTAAGAGAAAAACAAATACCGTATGCTAACACATATCTATGGAATCTAAAAAAAAAAAGTTCTGAGGAACCTAGGGACAGGACAGGAATAAAGACGCAGATGTAGAGAATCGACTTGAGGACACAGGAAGGGGGGAGGGGAAGCTGGGACGAAGTGAGAGAATGACATGGACATATATACACTACCAGATGTAAACTAGATAGCTAGTGGGAAGCAGCCGCATAGCACAGGGAGATCAGCTCGGTGCTTTGTGTCCACCTAGAGGGGTGGGATAGGGAGGGTGAGAGGGAGATGGAAGAGGGAGGAGATATGGGGATATATGTATATGTATAGCTGATTCACTTTGTTATACAGCAGAAAGTAACACACCATTGTAAAGCAATTATACTCCAATTAAAAAGTTAAAAATAAATAAATAAATAAATAATAACAGGGGCTTCCCTGGTGGCACTGTGGTTTGGAATCCACCTGCCAATGCAGGGGACATGGGTTTGAGCCCTGGTCTGGGAAGACCTCATAGGCCACGGAGCAACTAAGCCCATATGCCACAACTACTGAGCCTGCACTCCAGGGCCCATGAGCCACATCTACTGAGCCCATGTGCCACAACTACTGAAGGCCCCACACCTAGAGCCTGTGCTCCATAACAAGAGAAGCCACTACAATGAGAAGACTGCACACCGCAACAAAGAGTATCCCCTGCTTGCTGCAACTAGAGAAAGCCCGCGCGTAGCAATCAAGACCCAACACAGCCAAAAATTAATAAATAAAATAAATAAATTTATAAAAAGGATAACAATGCAAAAAAACTTATTTGAATGATAATAATAATAATTACTGATTAATCAATACCTTTCATCAGTTCTCACACTCCTTATCATCATATTTACTGGTTTTGCCAATGTTGATGTAATGTTCAAGCAAATGAACATAATGACACAAGCACTCTCAGTCTGCATTGTAAAAGTCCAGTTTAAGATGAGGATTTGAGCAATGTACTGCACGGTAAAGCAAGGCAATTTATAGCACACTCTTGAAGCCAGTTAATTATATAATCATTTATGAGGTAATTTTTATAGAGTTCTGTGAACTCCATTTATAATTTTAAAAAATGCATTCATAAAGCCCGTTTAGTGACCAACTAAAAGATAGAGGAAGAGAAGCAAAATTCATTTTAGGAGCTGGTGGACCTTCATGATGGTGGAGGAGTAAGTTGTGGAGATCAACTTCCCCCCAAACAAATACATCAAAAATACATCTACATGTGGAACAACTACAGAACACCTACTGAACACTGGCAGAAGACCTCAGACTTCCCAAAAGGCAAGAAAATCCCCACATACCTGAGTAGGGCAAAAGAGAAAAGAAAAAACAAAGACAAAAGAATAGGGACGGGACTTGCACCTCTGGGAGGGAGCTGTGAAGGAGGAAAAGTTTCCACACACTAGAAGCCCCTTCACAGGCAGACAAAGGGGGTGGTCAGGGGGAAATCTTCAGAGCCAAGGAGGAGAGCGCAGTCACAGGGGTGCGGAGGGCAAAGCGGAGAGATTCCCACACAGAGGATCGGTGCCGACCAGCACTCACCAGACTGAGAGTCTTGTCTGCTACCTGCTGCGGCGGGCGGGGGCTGGGAGCTGAGGCTCGGGCTTCGGAGGTCATATCCCAGGGAGAGGACTGGGGTTGGCTGCGTGAACACAGCCTGAAGGGGGCTAGTGTGCCACAGCTAGATGGGAGGGAGTCCGAGAAAACTCTGGACCTGCCTAAGAGGCAAGGGACCATTGTTTTGGGGTGTGCGAGGAGAGGGGATTCCTTCCCTGTCTGCCATGGAAGGCAAAGCACAGCCTAAATGAGCTCCAGAGACAGGCTCGAGCTGTGGTTATCAGCTCAGACACTAGAGATGGGCATGAAATGCTAACGCTGCTGCTGCAGCCACCAGGAATCCTGTGTGAAAGTGCAGGTCACTCTCCAAACCCCTGGGAGCCTGTGCAGCCCACCGCTGCCAGGGTCCCATGATCCAAGGACAACTTCCCCCAGAGAACACATGGCATGCCTCAGACTGTTGCAAAGTCATGCTGGCCTCTGCTGCTGCAGGCTTGCCCTGCATTCCAATTATAACTACCATACCCCTCCCTCCCCAAGGCATGAGTGAGCCAGAGCCTCCTAATCAGCCGCTCCTTTAACCCCAACCTGTCTGGGTGGGAACAGAAGCCTGAGGGCAATGTACATGCAGAGGTGGTGTCAAAACCAAAGCTGAAACCCAGGCGCTGTGCAAACAAAGAAGAGAAAAGGAAATTTCTCCTTGCAGCATCAGGAGCAATGGATTAAATGCACACAGTCAGTGGGAGGTACCCTGCATCTGTGGAATACCTGAATGGACAATGAATCAACCCAAAACTGAGGCAGTGGAATTTGGGAGCAACTGTAGACTTGGGGTTTGCTCTCTGTGTCTAACTTGTTTCTGATTTTTATGTTTATCTTAGTATAGTTTTTAATGCTTCTTTTTTAAAATTACTTTTTAATTTTTTTACTTTAATAATTATTTTTATTTTTAAATTTTAATTATTTTATTTTTTAAACATTTCTTTTATTATTTTTCTTTTCTTTCTTTTTTCTCCCTTTTCTTCTGAGCCGTGTGGCTGACAGGGTCTTGGTGCTCTGGCCTGGTGTTAGGCCTGAGCCTCTGAGGTGGGAGAGCCAAGTTCAGGACACTGAACCACCACAGACCTCCTGGACCCACATAATATCAATCAGCAAGACCTCTCCCAGAGATCTCTGTCTCAATGCTAAGACCCAGCTCCACCCAATGGCCAGAGAGCTCCACTGCTGGAAGCCCCATGCCAAAAAACTAGCAAGACAAGAACACAACCCCACCCATTAGCAGAGAGGCTGCCTAAAATCATACTAAGTTCACAGACACCCCAAACACACCACCAGACGCAGCCCTGCCCACCAGAAAGACAAGATCCAGCCCTACCAACCAAAACACAGGCACAAGTCCCCTTCACCAGGAAGCCTAAACAACCCACTGAACCAAACTTAGCCACTGGGAGCAGACACCAAAAACAACAGGAACTACGAACTTTCAGGCTGTGAAAAGGAGACCCCAAACACAGTAAGTTAAGCACAATGGGAAGACAGAGAAATATGCAGCAGATGAAGGAGCAAGGTAAAACCCCACCAGACCAAACAAATGAAGACGAAATAGGCAGTCTACCTGAAAAAGAATTCAGAGTAATGATAGTAAAGATGACCCCAAATCTTGGAAACAGAATGGAGAAATTACAACAAACATTTAACAAAGACCTAGAAGAACTAAAGAGCAAACAAACAATGATGAACAACACAATAAATGAAATTAAAAATTCTCTAGAAGGAATCAATAGCAGAATAACTGAGGCAGAAGAACAGAAAGTGACATGGAAGATAAAATAGTGGAAATAACTACTACAGAGCAGACTAAAGAAAAAGAATGAAAAGAATTCAGGACAGTCTCAGAGACTTCTGAGACAATGTTAAATGCACCATCATTCAAATTATAGGGGTCCCAGAAGAAGAAGAGAAAAAGAAAGGTACTGAGAAAATATTTGAAGGGATTACAGTTGAAAACTTCCCTAACATGGGAAAGGAAATAGTCAATAAGTCCAGAAAGCACAGAGAGTCCCATACAGGATAAATCCAAGGAGAAACACACCAAAACACATGTTAATCAAACTATCAAAAATTAAATATGAAGAAAAAATATTAAAAGGAGTAAGGGAAAAGCAACAAATAACATACAAGGGTTTCCCCATAAGATTAACAGTTTATCTTTCAGTAGAAACTCTGCAAGCCAGAAGGAAGTGGCAGGACATATTTAAAGTGATGAAAGGGAAAAACATACAGCAAAGATTACTCTACCCAGCAAGGATCCGATTCAGATTCGACAGAGAAATTAAAACCTTTACAGACAAGCAAAAGCTAAGAGAATTCAGCACCACCAAACCAACATTACAACAAATGCTAAAGGAATTTCTCTAGGCAGGAGACACAAGAGAAGGAAAAAACGTACAAAAACAAACCCAAAACAATTAAGAAAACGGTGATAGGAACATACATATCGATAATTACTTTAAATGTAAATGGATTAATTGCTCCAGCCAAAACACATAGATTGGATGAATGGATAAAAAACAAGACATGTATATAGGCTGTCTACAAGAGACCCATTTCAGACAGAGGGACACATACAGACTGAAAGTGAGGGGATAGAAAAAGATATTCCATGCAAATGGAAATCAAAAGAAAGCTGGATAGCAATTCCCATATCAGACAAAATAGACTTTAAAATAAAGACTATTACAAGAGTCAAAAGAAGGACACTACATAATGATCAAGGAATCAATCCAAGAAGAAGATATAACAATTGTAAATATTTATGCACCCAACATAGGAGCATGTCAATACATAAGTCAAATGCTAACAGCCATAAAAGAGGAAATCAACAGTAACATAATAATAGTAGGGGACTTTAACAACCCACATTCACCAATGGACATTATCCAAAATGAAAATAAGGAAACACAATCTTAAATGACACTTTAAACAAGATGGACTTAATTGATTTTTATGAGACATTCCATCCAAAAACAACAGAGTACACTATCTTCTCATGTGCTCATGGAACATTCTCCAGGATAGATCACATCTTGGGTCACAAATCAAACCTTGGTAAATTTAAGAAAATTGAAATCGTATCAAGTATCTTTTCTGACCACAATGCTATGAGACTAGATATCAATTACAGGAAAAAAATCTGTAAAAAATACAAACACATGGAGGTACACTACTAAATAACCAAGAGATCACTGAAGAAATCAAAGAAGAAATTTTAAAAATACCTGGAAACAAATGATGATGAAAACACGATGACCCAAAACCTATGGGATGCAGCAAAAGCAGTTCTAAGAGGGAAGTTTATAGCAATACAATCCTACCTCAAGAAACAAGAAAAAACTCAAAAACAACCTAACCTTACACCCAAACAATTAGAGAAAGAAGAGCAAAAATCACCCAAAGTTAGCAGAAGGAAAGAAATCGTAAAGATCAGATCAGAAATAAATGAAAAAGAAATGAAGAAAACAATAGCAAAGATCAATAAAACTAAAAGCTGGTTCTTTGAGAAGATAAACAAAATTGATAAACCACTAGCCAGACTCATCAAGAAAGAAAGGGAGAAGACTCAAATTAATAGAATTAGAAATGAAAGAGGAGAAGTAACAACTGACACTGCAGAACTACAAAGAATTATGAGGGATTACGACAAGAAACTATATGCCAATAAAATGGGCAACCTAGAAGAAATGGACAAATTCTTAGAATAGCACAACCTTCTAAGACTGAACCAGGAAGAAATACAAAATATAAACAGACCAATCACAAGCACTGAAATTGAGACTGTGATTAAAAATCTTCCAACAAACAAAAGCCCAGGACCAGATAGCTTCCTTCACAGGCAACTTCTATCCAACAAACTGAAGGAGAAAAACCATATGATCATCTCAATAGATGCAGGGAAAGCTTTTGACAAAATTCAACACCCATTTATGATAATAACCCTGCAGAAAGTAGGCATAGAGGGAACTTACTTGAACATAATAAAGGCCATACATGACAAACCCACAACCAACATCGTTCTCAGTGGTGAAAAACCGAAACCATTTCCACTAAGATCAGGAACAAGACACGCTTGCTCACTCTCACCACTATTATTCAACATAGTTTTAGAAGTTCTAGCCACAGCAATCAGAGATGAAAAAGAAATAAAAGGAATCCAAATCAGAAAAGAAGTAAAACTGTCATTGTTTGCAGATGACATGATACTATACATAGAGAATCCTAAAGATTCTACCAGAAAACCACTAGAGCTAATCAATGAATTTGGTAAAGTAGCAGGATACCAAATTAATGCACATTGGAAGAATCAATACTGTGAAATTGACTATACTAACCAAAGCAATCTACAGATTCAATGCAATGCCTATCAAACTACCAATATCATTTATCACAGAACTAGAACAAAATATTTCACAATTTGTATGGAAACACAAAAGACCCCAAATAGCCAGAACAATCTTAAGAAAGAAAAACGGAACTGGAGGAATCAGGCTCCCTGACTTCAGATTATACTACAAAGCTACAGTAATCAAGATAGTATGGTACTGGCACAAAAACAGAAATATAGATCAATGGAACAGGATAGAAAGCCCAGAGATAAACTCACACACATATGGTTACCTTATCTTTGATAAAGGAGGCAAGAATATACAGTGGAGAAAAGACAGCCTCTTCAATAAGTGGTGCTGGGAAAACTGGACAGCTAAATGTAAAAGAATGAAATTAGAACACTTCCTAACACCATACACAAAGGTAAACTGAGAATGGATTAAAGACCTAAATGTAAGGCCAGACCCTATAAAAGTCTTAGAGGAAAGCATAGAAAGAACACTCTTCGACATAATCACAGCAAGATGCTTTTTGACCTACCTCCTAGAGAAATGGAAATAAAAACAAAAATAAACAAATGGAACCTAATGAAACTTATAAGTTTTGCACAGCAAAGGAAACCATAAACAAGATGAAAAGACAACCCTCAGAATGGGAGAAAATATTTACAAACAAAGCAACTGACAAAGGATTAATTTCCAAAATATACAAGCAGCTCATGCAGCTCGAAATCAAAAAAACAACAACCCGGGCTTCCCTGGTGGCACAGTGGTTGCGCGTCCGCCTGCCGATGCAGGGGAACCAGGTTCGCGCCCCGGTCTGGGAGGATCCCACATGCCGCGGAGCGGCTGGGCCCGTGAGCCATGGCCACTGAGCCTGCGCGTCCGGAGCCTGTGCTCCGCGATGGGAGAGGCCACAACAGAGGGAGGCCCGCATACCACAAAAAAACAAACAAACAAACAAAAAAAACAACAACCCAATCCAAAAATGGGCAGAAGCCCTAAGTAGACATTTCTGCAGAGAAGATATACAGATTGCCAACAGACACATGAAAGGATGCTCAGTATCACTAAACACTAGAGAAATGCAAATCAAATCTCTAATGAGGTATCACATCACACTGGTAAGAATAGCCATCATCAAAAAATCTACAAATAATAAATGTTGGCGAGGGTGTGGAGAAAAGGGAACCCTCTTGCACTGTTGGTGGGAATGTAAATTGATACAGTCACTATGGAGAACAGTATGGAGTTTCCTTAAAAAACTAAAAATACACGTACCATATGACCCAGGAGTCCCACTACTGAGCATATACCGTGAGAAAACTATAAAAAGAGTCATGTACCACAATGTTCATTGCAGCACTATTTACAATAGCCAGGACATGGAAGCACAACCTGTGTCCATTGACAGATGAATGGATAAAGAAGATGTGGCACATATATACAATGGAATATTACTCAGCCATAAAAAGAAACGAAATTGAGTTATTTGTAGTGAGGTAGATGGACCTAGAGTCTGTCATACAGAGTGAAGAAATCAGAAAGAGAAAAACAAATACTGTATGCTAAGACATGTGTATGGAATCTAAAAAAAAGAAAAAAAGTTCTGATGAGCCTCGGGGAAGTACAGGAATAAAGAGGCTGATGTAGAGAATGGACTTGAGGACATGGGGAGGGGGAAGTGTAAGCTGGGATGAAGTGAGAGAGTAGCATTGACATATATACACTACCAAATGTAAAATTGATAGCTAGTGGAAAGCAGCTGCATCGCACGGGGAGATCAGCTCAGTGCTTTGTGATCACCTAGAGGGGTAGGATAGGGAGGGTGGGAGAGAGATGCAAGAGGGAGGGGATATGGGAATATTTGTATGCATATAGCTGATTCACTTGGTTATACAGCAAAAACTAACACCACGTTGTAAAACAATTATACTCCAATAAAGATGTTAAAAAACATTCACTTTAGGAGAATAGAAGATTTGAAAATTTGTGGGACTTTCTGAATGAAGTTCATAATTTTACCCATTACTCACAATGATTAAGCAGAAAACCAGAACAGGAAGAAATTGGACTTTTTTAAAAGAAGCATTAAACAAAGCACTAAACAATCTAGGCTTGCAAACTACTGTATCTAGAAGCCATGTTCCGCTGTGGACCTGCCAGAAAAACATATAAAAGCCTAAGAAATGTTGATGATATGAACTTTAGAAACAAAATATCCCACGTGGAGCAGTTTTCTCAAGTTATTTAGACTTTGTTACTCTGCTTAAAAGCAGTTCACATTATACTGATAGATCCAGGCAAACATTTTAAGTTATGCTGCACATGATATCCACGTTGGAACAGAGGCTGAAATATTTTCAAGCAATTAGTTTTCCTGACCTCCTATTTTTGTTTTCTTTCGATGACCAGAGTCTGAATTGCATAATTTTTCAGAAGTTCAACAGCACTTAATGGTACCAAATATGTAGAACTTTATTATATTTTGTTATATACTGTTCTCTTTCATTAAAGCAAAATGTGTTTCTTATTTGAAAAGAAGTTTCTCCAAGGCAAGAACCGTGTGTTTCATTTATTATATATATTTTCACAAGGACCCAGGACTGTGCTGGGCAATGCTTAATAAATAGATGATCTAATTTTGCTGGTTTTAGTTTCTTATCTAAAAACCTCAGTTTAATGGGACTCATATTTAGTGTTCCTCAGTAGCTATGCATTTACGTTATTTCCTGTCATATCTTTTATATGTTCATTCATTCATACATCCACCTATTCAACAATTTATATTCAAACTGGCTTTCTTCTCTACTTCAGGTCTTGGAAATTTTTCTTTAGAGGTCTAAAAAGTAAATATTTTAGGTTTTGTGGGCCATATGGTCTCTGTTGCATTCAACTCTGCCATTGCAGCATGAAAGCAGCCAAGGCAGTACATTAGTGAATGAATGTGGCAGGGTTCCAATAAAACTTTATTTATGAAAACCAGCCGCGAGCTGGATCTGGCCATTGGCAGTAGTTTGCAGATTCTTGCTCTAGTCTAGCTTCCTCCTCACTTACAAATTTTCCATATATGTATTCCAATTACCAGGAGATAGAATCTTCTAGAGATCACACCCCTGCATTGCTGATAAATATTTAGTAATATTAATGACATTCTCAGCTTGGTTTTTAAAAACTCATTTCAGCTTTCTAACATCTCTAACCATCTGTCACTACAACTAAATTTGTTGGTTCCCCAGAGTCCAGAAGATACCATGAGCCTTCAAAGCACATTATATTTATACAGCCCATCAGATTGTTGGCAAATTGCACCTTTACTTATTTCCTCAAGAACCAGTTCCCCTCTTACACTTTCAAAAACTACTCTTTCTCTGACCACCTTAGCAGGAAGCTGCTTAGCTGTGATAGTTATTTGTCTACTTCATTTAATCATCTATTATTTCCTCTATGTTTACACCTCATCTTTTATTAAACATACTTGTTATTTAAGTCCTCTTATATATTTTTTCAAGTTTATAATGTTATGTTTCCAATTAAAATATAACTCATTAAGGAAAACAGCTGTTTTATATTTATAAATTTTCCCCACTATCTGCATAGTAATCAACAAATATTACACAGCATGCTTTGCATCCAATATGTAGAGCTGGACCTAGATAAGAGATAGGATGTGACTTGGATAATCTGAGCTGGGACATGGGTCGTCTCTTACCTTCAGACTTGGACTTGGACTGAAATTTACATTATTAACATTCTGGTTTCAGAGACTTTTGGACTCAGATTGGAACTATACCATCAGAACGTTTGCATCTTCAGCTTGCTGCCTGTAGATCTTGGGACTTCTCAGCTTCCATAATCATGTGACCAATTCCTTTTAATAAATTTCTTTATTGTAAGATCTATCTATCTGTCTATCATCTATCTATCATCTGTCTATCCTGCTGGTTCTGTTTCTCTGGAGAACCCTGACAA
This sequence comes from Physeter macrocephalus, assembly GCF_002837175.3. Lineage (NCBI taxonomy): Eukaryota > Metazoa > Chordata > Mammalia > Artiodactyla > Physeteridae > Physeter > Physeter macrocephalus. The sequence goes on from NC_041221.1 coordinate 55,728,408, forward strand.
ATACACCAGACTTGGCTTACACAATCTCCTAGTCTAAGACCCCATTCTGAGGTCTTCCTGTGCCATCCCTACAGGCTGTTCAGTTCTTGTCCTACATGTTTCCCAAGTCACCCATGTCACTGTCTTTGCAAACACATGATTTAAGTGAATTTTTCTTCAAATATATAGTGAGCACCTGGAAGACAGGAATGTACCATTTTCATCTTGCCTAGTACATTCTCTGACATTTAGAAATGACTCAGTGATTTTACTAGACTCATACATGCATATGAAAAGATAAAGAAGTTGAATTTCCTTAACCTGCATACTCCAAATTCTCCTGGTATATTTCTAAAAATCAAATATATATTCAAAGGACAAACAGAAGCAGAGAAAAGCATGCTAATGAGTCTCTAACAGATAAGTATAAATTCTTTCTAAGTCAAGTTAAAATAACTAATAAATTTTAAATGATCATTAAATTGAAGATATCTGTTTTTGGACCCTGGTATTTATGCTAGAAGTATGATATGTGAATATAGTCCTTCCCCAATCACATGTTTATTTTAATGTTTGCACCTCTTTTTGTAGTAGAGAAAATTTCTATATATGTTATGGGTTTTGGAAATACTCATAAAAGACCCAAAATATCTCTCGTAAGAAACATGGCTCAAATGGGTAGACAGAGAAATGACTTCAGGGCAGAAATAATGAACTGAAAAAAAGATATCTAGAGAATGAAAGAAAGTAATGAAGTATAAGAAACCAGGACAGGTGAAGGAATCTAATTTTGAGTGTCTCTACACAGGTAGGGGACAGATTTCTGAGTGTTTGGCATGGTTGAGGCTAGTGGGGTAAGAAATTTAGCAGGAATGTCAAATGTCTTCACAAGGAGTAGAACTGACTGAGATTTTAGCAGAAGCCAGGTCAGAAAAATATCAAGGACATTGCCTGGCTGTCCTGTGTTGAAACAATTTGAATTTCAAAAGCCCAGGTCAAACTTAATGGTTATTAAAATACAACCCAAAATAATCAATGTTTCTGTTAAGAGAACAGAGGCTAATTTTTTCTGAATCATAAGTGAGGAGCAAAGTGCCAGGCTCATAGAGTGAACTGAACAAATAATTATTGGCCCAAGTTTCAAATTTTGTAATAAAGGAGAAAAGCATATTTGTCATTGAAAATACTGATAAAAATGGGAAATTCAGGTGGTTTCATTGGCAAGAAAGATCAGCACCATCTTGAACGTGATTAGTTTGAAAACTGAAAATGTAAGTGCATTCTTAGTGTCTAACACTATCCCAGGTACATAATATACAGTTCAAAACATATTGAGAAATGAATTAATGAATGAATGAGAAGTTATTAAAATATCTAAAAGACCTTCAGAATTGGAGATAAAAATCTGGAGTTGTCTCTATAAGTTGATAAGCAAAATTACAGGATAAGAAAGTACTGGATACGCTGAAGTTGCTTGCTTCAGATGAACAATAACACTAAGAACAACTAGAAACACTGGCTAAAATACAAAAATAAGATGTTAAAAGTTATAAGAGAGTTGCTAAAGCAACAAGAATTAGGGGGATAATGTTCCAGGGAGGGGAGACATCAGAAGTCAGGTGACAATTTACAACTCATTTTCCCCTGGGGTATTTGCTTCTGTGAAGCATAGGCAAGAGATTAAGAATTCAGGCTTTATTTAGACATAGAGACACTTTGAGGGACAGAGAGTCTTTCTGGGGACAGAGAAGACAGCTTTAGTCACTCTTGTGAGGATGATGATGACAAAAAAAAAAAGAAATTTTACAGGTCTTAAGTATGTGGCTGGTTCCTTTCTCAAGAAGTTTGTTGAATTCTGAAACTTCACAGGACAAGAGACAAAAAAAATAATCCCCAAATCTCTGAAACATAGAGCAGAGTTTTTTTAAAGCCTTTCAGTGCTCAGAAGACAAAGACTGGCATGCAGACCTCACCATGTGTTGTGGCCTTGAAGGACATACTGGGTCCATGGAAGAATCAAATATCAACTAAACCTTGCAAAAATGGGAATCTAGACTTGACTCAGGTTCCTTCCCACTTGGTTGAAAATGTTTGTTCCTCTCCCCATCTCAGGTCATGCTCTCTTTGAAGTCTCTAGGGCAGAATCACTCCTTGCCTCTTCTTAGCTTCTGGTGACTGCCGGCAAACCTTGGTGCTCTTGACTTGCAGCTGCGTCTCTGCAATCTCTGTCTCCATCATCCCATGGCCTTCTTCCCTTTGTGTGTCTATATCTTCAAATCTCTCTCTCCTAACAAGGACACTTTATTGACTCCAAGTAATTGAATTCAGGGTCCATACTAATCCAGTATGACCTCATTTTAATTTGCTTACATCTGCAAATACCATATTTCCAAATAAGGTCACATTCACAGGTACTAGTGGTTAGGACTTGAACATATCTTTTTTGGGGGGACACAATTCCACCCAAAACAGGAGGGAAGGTGAAAAGCCAGTGAGCAGGTGTTGTATCTAAAGGGGTTTAGCTCTGACTCAGCTCAGCAGATGGTTGCATCTGGGCTTGCTGGTGAGTGTGACCACATGGGAACTGTGGGCTGCCAGTTTGCATATTTTTCTTTCAGAAAAGGATTTGCCTTGGGGTTGGATGGTTTGTTACTGAAGAATAATAGAGGAAGTCCATTTCTGAGCACAGAACATCTAGCTTTACGTGACTTTAGAAAACAGTAAATACTTTCTACTGTGTAGTAGAGGAAGTGTTCTGAAGAATGTCAAGATGGCAGAAATACTATGGTTTTGGAATGTCAAAAAGCCCTGTCAGGGCTTCCCTGGTGGCGCAGTGGTTGAGAGTCCGCCTGCCGATGCAAGGGACACGGGTTCCCCTGCATGATCCCATGCAGATTTGTTAAATATCCAGCCACAGGGTGCTGGTTAAATAAATTATTCCACGTCTATATAATGAAGAGAAGTCATTAAAATATTTCAGAAATAAAAATCATAAAAAAATCATCACTACTACCACAATGTTTATTGCAGCTCTATTTACAATAGCCAGGACATGGACGCAACCTAAGTGTCCATCGACAGATGAATGGATAAAGAAGGTGTGGCACATATATACAATGGAATATTACTTAGCCATAAAAAGAAATGAAATTGAGTTATTTGTAGTGAGGTGGATGGACCTAGAGACTGTCATACAGAGTGAAGTAAGTCAGAAAGAGAAAAACAAATACCGTATGCTAACACACATATATGGAATCTCATGGCCGCTGAGCCTGCACGTCTGGAGCCTGTGCTCCACAACGGGAGAGGCCACAGCAGTGAGAGGTCCGCATACTGCAAAAAATAAAAATAAAAAAAAAAGCCCTGTCATAAACATTTGGTGGCATCATTCAAAATGACATCTAAAAGATGTAATGAACATATACTCATGTATGATGTATAGCATTATGATCAAGATTTCCTAGCAAGTTTCCACTTACATTTGCCTTAATCCATAGTTACTAGATCTATTTCCTTCCCTATGCACACATTTTAAAAATTATTTATTTATTTATTTATTTATTTATTTATTTATTTAGGCTGTGTTGAGTCTTTGTTGCTGCACGTGGGCATTCTCTAGTTGTGGTGAGCAGGGGCTTCTCTTTGCTGCGGTGCAAGGGCTTCTTATTGCTGTGGCTTCTCTTGTTGTGGAGAACAGGCTCTAGGTGCACGGGCTTCAGTAGTTGCAGCATGTGGGCTCAGTAGTTGTGGCTCGCGGGCTGTAGAGCACAGGCTCAGTAGTTGTAGCGCATGGGCTTAGTTGCTCCGTGGCAAGTGGGATCTTCCCAGACCAGGGATCGAACCCAAGCCCCCTGCATTGGTAGGCAGATTCTTAACCACTGTGCCGCCAGGAAAGTCCCTATGCATACATTTTTGAACTTGACAAGGTGGCTTCAATACACTCAATCTTGTTTAAATGAACAATCTTTGAATGCATGGGATGGGACTGCAACCTGTTTAGATTTAGAATCATTAGAATGGTGTCTAAAATGTGTCCCTTCATGAAAACTGCATTTTAGTAGTTCTCAGTGTGGAAATTTTCTATCTTGATAAATACTTCCTCACCTATAACTCAAAGAGATTACTCATTTGTGAGAATATTGTGGCTCGCGGGCTGTAGAGCACAGGCTCAGTAGTTGTAGCGCATGGGCTTAGTTGCTCCGTGGCAAGTGGGATCTTCCCAGACCAGGGATCGAACCCAAGCCCCCTGCATTGGTAGGCAGATTCTTAACCACTGTGCCGCCAGGAAAGTCCCTATGCATACATTTTTGAACTTGACAAGGTGGCTTCAATACACTCAATCTTGTTTAAATGAACAATCTTTGAATGCATGGGATGGGACTGCAACCTGTTTAGATTTAGAATCATTAGAATGGTGTCTAAAATGTGTCCCTTCATGAAAACTGCATTTTAGTAGTTCTCAGTGTGGAAATTTTCTATCTTGATAAATACTTCCTCACCTATAACTCAAAGAGATTACTCATTTGTGAGAATATGTTTTCCATTGGTAATGAGTGACAGTACTTAAAACCTAGAGAGATTGCAAGTGAAATCACAGTTCATGTCTGAGGCTCACCATGTCACAAGGAATTAAATGAGCAAGTTCCTATCCAACTTTCTCTTCTTGGAGTCAATTATAAATAACTCCTTCTTGTGTAGTAGACATTTCTTAAGGTCTTAAATTTCTAAGCTCTGTTGAGTTTTCCTCCTCCTGGAAATACCAGGGCTAGGTAGACCATTTTCCTCAGGCACAGATAATTTATACATTAAATTTTTTTGTTTGTTTTGTTTTGTTTTGTTTTCAGAAGCATAAGGGCACTCAACCATGGACTTTGTTGATGGAACAAAATTTAAAAATGGCCTTTTTAGTGGACTTCCATGCTTTCCTGGCCTAACCAAGGTTAGACTCTCTATCACCCATAGCCCAGCTGTGGGAGCATTTATTAGTCACACTGCAACTCAAATGTTTTAATTTACAGCTCCCAAGTTGACTAATTCCACATACAATTTTAGTAATTACCTTTTCCGTCACCTTTATTTGTTCCCTTCTATTATTTCCATGTCTGCCCACCATTAGATTGCAAATTCTTTTGAGGGCAATGAAACGTTTTCTTTTCCTCTTTCTCCCCTTATTAATATGTTTTTATTTATTTGTCATTTAGTGAATATTATTAGGATAGCTTCACAACACTAGTTTGTAAGTTGAAATAATTCAATTTCTTCACTATAAAGCTATTAATGTAAAACAACAGCAAAAGACAGTTTTAAGCCTGGACAACTCAGTACAGTTAAATCATTATCAATCACCTAGTGAACCCCAAAGTCAGGCAAGTGAATTATTTGAGCCTAGGGTAAATTTTATATTATGGCTTCTCCACTATGTCCCATGGTGGAAACATGTTTATTAATTGGCAACACTCCGCTTGGCTTTACTGAGCACTAAAATGAGCTTACTTTGAAATTTAGGAAAGAGTTCCTCCTACCTCAAGCAGTGAAATAAATTTGTTATACTTATGTCATGAAAGAAAAAAAAATGCAGTCTCTGAAAAGATTAGCTCTTTGGGGATTACAGTATTTCAATTAATGACACTTTAAATCTGAAATCCTGCTTTTTTTCTCAAAATTCTATTATCATAAATTTATTCTGTTGTGTTAGGACAAGTCTAAACTAGCAAAGTGAGGAGGAAAATGGAGGCAATTATTCAGATAACTGAAGTAAAATACTTTTTCCTCATTACTGTATATTTCAGATAAAATCTTTCTTTTTTTAAACCTGATTATATATAGAATTACCTCAGTTTCCTGCCAATAATGTATATAGTAAATCATATTATTTAAAGTTTCTGAGTTTTATAAACTTCCTGACTTTGAGCTTGGCCTATGTAGGTAAATAACTCCATTAGAAAGGCTAAAATGTGTCTGGGGAATTGAGCTAGATGTAAAATGTTAAGCTTCAGTTAATGAGTTTAAGGTATTAGAAAGTTCACCCAAGTAGATATATAAAAGTCTCTTCCCCGTAGTCTGGATCTATGTAAGTAAAATAAAATGAAGAACCAAAGTAATTATCTCAGTAAATAAAGTCCTAAATTGATCTCTTAAATGCAATACATACAGATAATAGAGGGTTTTTTTAAAAAAAACTTTTTACTTGAATTACCCAAATTTGCTCTTTATCTTAACATTTTGTCATTTACATTTTTATCACTTTTATCATTTAAAATAACTTTTGTTTTTTAAACCTATTTGCATCATTTCAAACTAAGATACGATGATCTTTTCTGGAATGATGTAAAGTAGAAAAGGGATAAGTATTTGCTCCTTAGGAAAAAAATTATGTACCTAATAATCTAGAAGTTTAGAAACTACATTTCCTTTTTTACTTGCTACAGTCATCCTCATACATTAGTTTGCTTTTTGCTTCTAAAATATTCCATAATTGTTTATTTTTATATTTCACTGTGCCGTTAAAATATTTATTTGAAGCAGTGGATATGATGACTTGAGGACAGCTAACTTACTGTACAGGAAAAATAAATTTGTTTACCATATAAGAAGGCATACTTCAGGTAAATTAAAAAACTTAAATGTGAAAAGTAAAACTATAAAAATTAGAACTTAAATCAAAAGATATTCCATAAAGCAAAAATGAGTAATTGAACACATCAAAATTAAGGACTTTTATTCAAAAAAGGGTAGCATTGAGAATTTGAGTAACAGGCTGGTATTGTTCTAAAAGTCTATCAGGGGGCTTCCCTGGTGGCGCAGTGGTTGTGCGTCCGCCTGCCGATGCAGGGGAATCGGGTTCGCGCCCCGGTCTGGGAGGATCCCACATGCCGCGGAGCGGCTGGGCCCGTGAGCCATGGCCGCTGAGCCTGCGCGTCCGGAGCCTGTGCTCCGCAACGGGAGAGGCCACAGCAGAGGGAGGCCCGCATACCAAAAAATAAATAAATAAATAAATAAATAAAAGTCTATCAGGCATTGTTCTAAAACTGACAAAGATTTCATATCTAAAATATGACTCATGCAAATCAATAAGGAAAAAAACCAAGAAACTGAATATAAAAACTGTCAAAGAAGAAGGAAGAGAAATCAAATGGCTCACAAATATATGAAAAGATGATTAATTGCATAACTAATTAGATAAATGTAAATTAACACAATAATTAGATATTTACATGCATTTGATTATTGAAAGTTAGAAAGTCAGTACCAATACTGGCCATGATATGAGGGAAGACAATTTCTTATGCACTGAATATGACAATGTAAACTGGTATTACTCTTCATGAGATATATTTTACAGGTTGTTATTAAATTAATTATGCATACAATCTATTATCCATAGATTCCACTACTGGGTATTTACCTGAGGCAAATTTTTGCTTAGCTAATTGCTACATTTTTGTGTGGTACCAAGGATACAGAAGCAAAATTTATGTCTATCACTATGGGAATCGATAAATTAAAAGAAGGTAGATACAAACAATGTGACATCATGATAGAATTACAATCAATGAACTAGATATACATACAGCAAAATGAATAGATCATATAGTGTGGGCTGAAAAAACATAAGAAAAAGAACATTTATAGCCTGATACCACATATGAAATTAAAGCACATACACAGACAAACCAGCATTATGTTATTCAGTAAGGTATATATTACCAAGTACTTATAGTAAATAAAAATAGAATGTGTGTAGAATGGGAGTGAGGTTTGATAGTGAAGAAGAAGAAAATAGTAAGATGAGAGGGGAATCTCATATAGACCAAAGATGACGTGTTTCTGTGGTGCAAACAAAACAACAAAAACAAGGCCTTCACATTTCATTCCTAGTGAAATCAGAGATGTTCTTTTTTTCCTCATGACACTTTCACTTCACAAGTTCACATGTACATTTCTCAGCTCTCTGATCGCCTTCTTTGACTTCTGCCTTACTCACTTTACCTTTGTCTGTTTCTTTGTATTATCTGCCTCTCATTGATTCAATGTCTCTTGTTTTATTGTACCACTCTAAAATCTACTTATTTTTTAGTTAGACGGTAAACTCGTAATGTAATTAACGCTAGAAATAGAAGTTTTCAGTTTTAAAAAAGCGAAAGATATTTTAATTCAACAATACACAGTGAGTCCAGTGTCATTCATGAATTATATCTAAGTGGAATTGTTTCACTACTAGAATTCTTTACTCTCCACAGGAAGGATGTCAGAGGATCAAGGAAGACCCTACCTTTCAAAGTATTTTCTCCATATGCCAGCTATTACCTACAATTCCTTTACAAGATACGTAGCTTTTTCACTCCACAGTTGGTCATATGGCCACATTTGTAAAGCTCTGTTAAGAGCAATGGGCCTTAAGAGAATGAGTTAAAGGGGTGGTGGGGGGAGGGAATGAACAGCAGAGCAAAAGGATAGAATTTTCAACTGTCTTTTGTTTATGATTGGGAATTATACAGGAATATGAAGAACTCTTTAGCTCAGGACTAGATCTTTCCCTTTAACTCCAAAAGAGCCTGGGGTGTGGTGCCAGTGGAGACCACATAGAGTTCCTATACTCGAACTCCACACCTAATTGAAGGTAACAAGGCTCCTGCCTCACTGGTGTAGTGTTAGATGAGGCCTACTAGATAGTCAGGACTTTCACCACTCCCCAGAAGTCATGAGGTCACCCCACCACCACCACCATGGCATCAGTGGAAACCACCTGGGGAGCCAGAATTCTTTCCTACCCAGTAGTAATTATCAGCCCCTCCCCCTTCCAAGTATCCATGAAGGCTGAGAGGGGAACCTGGATTCCTTACCCACTTGGTAATAATCCACTGGTATTATTTCCACCAGACTGTTGTCAGAGGAGGCTTGCTAAAACAAATATTTAAATCAGATCCAGACATTCATAACATACCCCAAATGTCCAGATTTCAATAAGAAAATCACTCAGTCTCAAATGAGTGAGAAAAAACAATAGATGTATACACTAAGATGAAACAAACATTAGAATTATCTGACAAGGATTTTAAAGCAGCCATTATAAAAATGCTTCATCAAACATTAGGAATATACTTGAAATAAATTAGAAAATAAAAAGTGTCAGCAAAGTAATAAAAAGCATAAATAACTAAATGGATGATCTAATCAACATTTATAGAACACTGCACCCAAAAACATCAGAATACACACTCTTTTCACGTACTCATGGAAAATAAACCAACATAGATCCTATACTGATTCATAAAATATACCTCAACAAATTTAAAAGAATTGAATTATACAAAGCTTGTTCTCTAACCACAGTGGGATAAAAATAGAAATAAAAAATAGAAACAGAAGAAAATCTCCAAATACTTGGGAAATAAACAATACACTTCTAAGTAATCTGTGGGACAAAGAGGAAGTCTAAAGGGAAATAAAAAATACATCGACCTGAATGACAATGAAAATACAATATACCAGGTTTTTTGGACACTTGATTAAAGCAGTGTTGTGAGGAAAATTTATAGCACTAAAATGCTTGGATTAGAAAAAAAATCTCAATTCAATAATCTCAGCTCCCATCTCAAGAAAGTAGAAAAATAAAAGCAAAATATGCCCAAAGCAAGGAGAAGGAATCAAATAATAAAGATACACGCAGAAATCAATGAAATGGAAATTAACAGGGAAAATCAAACAAATAAAAATCAAACTAATGAAACAAAACCAATTCTTTAAAAAGATCAATGAAGTTGACAAAACTTTAATGTGATAGTTAATTTTATATGTCAACTTGGCTAAGCCCTTATGCCTAGTTTTTGGCCAAACATCTCTCCAGATATTGCTCTGAAGGTATTTTTAGATGTGATTAACATTTAAAGCAGAGGACTTTGAGTAAAGCAGATTAATTTTCATAATGTGGGTGGGCCTCATCCAATCAGTTGAAGGTCTTAAAAAAAAAGACTGAGGTTCCCCAGGAAGAAGAAATTCCACCTCCAGACTGCCTTCAGACTGCAATATCAGCACTTACCTGGGTTTCCAGACTTCTGGTCTTCCCTACAAATTTTGGACTTGCCAGCTCCCACAATTGTGTGAATCAACTCCTTAAAACCTTTTCCTATATATTTATACATCCTGTTGGTTCTGTTTGTCTAGAGAACTCTAATACATCTAGCACTACTGATAAAGGGAAAAAGAAAAAAAACTAATTACCAATATTAGGAAAGTCTATCACTATAGACTGTGCTAATATCAAAAGGATAATAAGGGAATACTATGAATAAGACACACATAAATTTCACAGCATAGATTAAATGGGCCAGTTCTTTTTTTTTTTTTTTTTTTTTTTTTTTTGTGGCATGCGGGCCTCCCTCTGCTGTGGCCTCTCCCGTTGCGGAGCACAGGCTCCGGACGCGCAGGCTCAGCGGCCATGGCTCACGTGGGCCAGTTCTTTAAATGGCCCAGTGTGTTCTGATACATCCACAAGTTCTTAGGGATAGAGCACACAATTACGCAGTCACAATTATAGAAAAACTGACATTTTATTACTGTAACATATTAATGATACAACATCTTAATGTGCTTCTATCATAAAATATTATGATGTCATTCATGCTCAGAAATTTTAAGAGTGTTATATGCAATTTTGGTCCAAACATTTTAAACACATGTTGAACTAGAAATCCATAAGAATGTTAAAAGATATAAAAACACCATCTATGTGAAGGGAAAAAGGAGTCAGAGCTTTGTACTTCATAGAGGAGCAAATGAGGTTTTCCACCGAGAAAACCAGTGACGACAACTTCCCCTGTAAGGCAAAGGGCATGGAACCTATAGATACAACATTTGAAGCCGTCACCTCTGGAGATCTGAGCAACTAAGAAGTTTGAAATTTGGCCTTCCTTTAGCCCAAGCACTGCCATCAGATACTTTCTTGAGTTTTCTTTAGAATTATGACTTTTTAAAAAATGGACTGAACTGAGGTTTCAGAACATATGCACCATTACCTTAATTAAAATAGAAAACCCAAGTGTGTCTCTAGCGACTGCCACGTTTGACTCCATCTCTTTCGTAATCTTAATTCTCTTTTTAATTAAAGAATTACCTTAATGATCAGTTTTAAGATAGTTGAAGACTGGTATTAGTCAGTGTGTTTATCTTGAACCTGTTAGGAAAAGTCAGGGTCTAAGGTTAAGTAAGACAACGCAGCACATTTTTCTTTCAGGTTTCCAGGCATAATTTTGTTGTCTAATCTCTAGACACATAGTGTGTTCATCATTCTTCTGTCCCTTTCCAAAGCTACTGATGGCTGCATAATTGACTAAAGAGAAGTCCCAAGTTAAAGAATATTCCTCCACAAGTGTGTGGAAGAAACTTTTTACTCACTTGCTGAAGATTCAGGTTAATTTGGTGTTTAGACCATTAGTTTTGTCAAGGTTTAGTGTTCTCTTATGACGAATATAAGCTTAGCATGTTAAGAAGTTTTGTTGTTGCTATTGTTAAAAGCACGATCAAGTGTCTATTAATAAAATCTTAAAACTAGCTTCTTGAAAACCTGACTACTGCAAATAAAAATATATAGTGAGAAATATGTGGAAAGAATTATTTTATTCAGTATTATAGAGTCAAAAATTCCAAGGGGATTTGTGATTTTTCTAGTGGGGTAAATGTCATTTAGGAAACGAAGTGACTGGTATTAGAATACATGCAAAAGACTGTGAGACATTGGAAAGAGCACAAATTGAAAGCCAAGAAAGCTAGAATCAAATCCCAGATCTGCTTGTATTAATGGACAAGTCACTTAATCTCTCTCTGTCTCATTTTCCCTATTCGTAGACTGGAAATAATACTCATTTATAATAAAATATATTGTTAACTCTGACTAAAGAATGGCTCTTGCTTTTATTGGGTAAGAAGGAGGTTTTAAAACTTGTATTTATGTTATCTTTTTTTTCTCACTAAAATGTGAATAGTTGTCTCACAACAACAACAAAAAAAGTGGGAATATACCTTCATATGACCTTAGGTAAGCTCCATCAGCATGGGTCACTATTAATATTCCAATCACTGAAAATTTTCGAAGTTTGAGGCTGCTCTGTAGATAAGCTAAAACCTGCAAGCCCTCACATGGACCTGTATTTACACACAGATGCACCCACCTCTCAAAGTAATTATTTTCTAACAAAGTGTTGTTTATATGTTTCATGCAAATTGGTTTGAAGTGTTGCTTAGACAATCTTATTATAGTTAGAAATAAAAACTTCCATCAAGAAATTGTACAAAAGGAAATGGACACACCAGCTGGGTAAATCTATCACATGCAGCAGGGTGGGGTGGAGGGAGCACTTTTAATTAGCTGAGTGAATGCAGTTTGCTGAACACAGAAAGCACAGCCTCAGTCATATTAAAATGTGCCTAATTTTCTGTGAAAAAGTCCCATCTGAACAGGCCTGACCACAGTCAATCATACTAAAAGCCACTGGTGCTTAATTTGATTTACCAATATAAAATGCAAATTAGGTTATTAAGTGGAGTGGCAGACTGAGTAGGGCCCCTTTCAAACCATCAAGTTAAATGCAAGCAGACAGAAAACTGGCTGTGCTAAGAAAATTTTAGCATATTCGTTTGATTAGTGCTACAAAAATTTAATTAGGTTGGCTAATTACTTGACAAATTGCTCTACACAAGAGAAAAGGCAGAGGAGGTTTTTTTTTTCCTTTTTCATCGCAAATATCCTGTGTGTCTTTTAGTCCAAATGCTATCTGTCAATTTGCAAAAGCATTATTGAATGAATGGAAGATGGTCCCCAGCAATAGTAAAGCGTACAATGCATATAATTAGACAAGACCCACACAACTATATCCATATGTCCATACTCCCTCGTGACTACAAATATTTAACACAATATTTCTACGTAACTGCTGTCAAAACAGATTATTACAAATCAGTCAATTGTTCTAAAGAAAGAAAATATTGTGCACAATATAGAAAAGGGACATTGTGAAATTTCTACCTCCCAGAGGAGTTTGTTTGGTAACTATTAGATGAAGTAATGGTGACATGCTGACGTTTCTCACCGCAGAATGGACCCGTCAGCCAAAACATGGCATGTTGAGGCCAAGGCTACAATGGAGTGGAGAAAATTGTCTCCTTGTGATATGCTCACAATTTAAACTATTAAATAATTCCCACTTAAAGTCTACTGACAATTTTTTAGAATAAATTTCATTGTTTTGGAATGCTATTTATTAGTCTTTGTTCCTTCCTTTATCTTTCCCCAGTTACTACATAAGAGAGAGCAGACTTCAAACACTCATTTTGGGGAAAAGCTTGCAAGTTGTGTAACCACAGAATGAAAGAAAAATTTCAGCCTATGTCAGTATTTTATTGAGAAATTTTGGATGATCTTGAGTAAAGAAAAGTGCCTTTTTCCATTCAAAGGAAAACTTGTTTTTCCTAGAGAACGTGTATGTTTATATCAATGTTCAAGAGAACAACAAAGGGGGTTTCATATAATCACAGCTTTATTTGGAGGATTCCCAATTATTTTCAGATACTTTATTTGATTTTTGTTGATTTTCTACAGAACTAGTGAGCCTGTTCTAACTCAGTCATCATGATTTTACACATAGATTACCGTTTTTCCTATTCAAGTGCAAAAAATAGGTATCATATTTTATAAACATAAAGTTTTGCAGTTAGTAATTAGATACTGTATTTAACCTGTTCTAAAGTAACATCCTAGGAAACTACAAACTACAAAAAATATTTGTGAACAATCATTTATGCAGTCTGTGCCTTAATTTTTGCAATTAACGTGTTCTAACTTAAGTTTAGAACATAAATATAATTACACTGCACAATGCAGATGCAGCAAGCTTATTATTTTATGTAACACCCTTATCATTACCGCCATTTTATCCTAACTTACCACTTTTACTCTTTTTAGATTTACAATCATCACCAGAGGAAGTAGAGTATAGATTACCTATAGGATATGGATTATGTAGACAATTTTTCTAATTTAGAATAAAGTTCTGGGATAAAGTTGTGTCCTCCAAAGCATACATTTGGCATGAATTGCTGACATTACATTTAAAAACCATGAGGATGAGGGTGTCATCTTTGATAAAGACTCCGTCTTCACACATGAAGGTAGATTCTACAAAACACTGAGATAGAAAGCATAAAATTCAGTAGCAAATAAATTATTGTAATAACGCTTAAGGTTTTTTTCCTTCAAGATATTGACTGATTTTCTTTACTCTTTCCCTTTATATTATTTTTTTTATTTGATAAGCTGACAGATATTTTTAAAAAATTGGGGATGTGTTCTAATAAAGTAGTTGATGTGTGAGATCTTTTATTAAGGGTATGGGTATAAAATAGTAAAATTACTGACTTGCAAATACATGTGTGTGTTACAATTGAATGTGTTTAATATTGAATATGGGTGTGTAATATTGAATGTGCTTGACTGTCCAATGGATGCTGGCATATGAATTGCTGAAGAGGTGATAATCTTTTATTATAATTTGTATGTGTTGCTTGGAACAAATTACATGCATGTATAATAATAGTTGTTATCTTTTATTGAGCCCCTACCTTATAAAGGCACAGAGTTTGATGTTTACATATAGTTTATCATTTAATTCTTCTAATAAACACAAAATATAAGTACTATTGTTCCCATTTTAGAGAGGATGAGATTGAGGCTGAGTTTAAGTAAAGGATCCCAAGTCAAAGACCTAGCAACTGATAAATCTAGGATTTAAACTGAATTCTGTCTGGACTCTAATATCAAGTTCTTTCCCTATGCCATGAGTAGTTTTTAGACATATATTTTTTGGTGTGATTTATTTATGTCTCTATGTACACATAATATATAATTGGTGTGTGTGTAAATAATTTGAGGTTTCCTGAAACCACTGTGATGTGTATACACAAAGTCAATAGATTTCAGAAGTCCATATTAACTATAGAAAGGTTGACAAGAACCTTTGGAAACATCATATCTTATAAAGTAGTGTAGACAGAGTCAGATTATTTGCCAAGTTGGAGATAGCAAGAGAAACACACAAAAAAGAAGATAGGTGTAGGGAAGAAAGTTGTGTTGGGGAGGAATATACCAGGGCATGAAGACATGAGCTTAAAGCCAGGTTTAGTTTTTTGAAAGGTTTGATTTTCTTTCAGTATTGCTATGTTGTGAATAAAAAAAAAAATCCTGGTTTCCAGATAGGATAAGATTGTTTCTCCTCATTAACATTTTAGAGGTGAAACTTAAGAAGGCTTATTTAAGACACATGCATATCTATGAGTAGTAAAGAGTGATTAGTCTTCTGAATGCATTTCTACATATTACTAATATTCCTGAGTATTTTGTTTCAAATATGTGATAGACCATAAATAATTTTTCATATAGAAATATCAATCCTCTTGAGGTAGATTTGAATTAATGGTAAAAATTCCCAATAACAGTTCAATCTGAAAACAATCCTTCAGATTTTGAACTAACTGATAAAAGAGATGACCCTAGAATATACAGTGTTACAATTACTAATTCACCAGATTTTGAAATTCACTATACTATGAATTACATGGTGTTAATTCAATCATTAATGTATAATAAATAATAATTCCTTCAATACCACACTCATACTTGATAAACTAGGGGAAAAATATCTTCATTTAAGTTGAAACTTAGGGGAGAAGAATCATGCAAAATTTTAGAATTAAAATAATGACTTAGTATTTTGGATCAAATCATTTCCTAGTGTCTAGTTGTATTAGTCAAGTGCCTTGACTTTGTCAAAGAAAACAAATATCCTGTTATATGGAGCTTTCCTGTTATAATGAGGAGAACCTAGCATATGGTTAACTCTATCATCTGAAGGGTCCAGGGAGCACTTCCTCTCTCACTCTAGGAACTTTGCTCATGCAAAGTGGCCATTTGAGCTTTGGTTCTTTTCTGTGTTCACAAGGGACAAGTTCAGCCTATGACCTGAAGTTTCATGTTACCATGTGTTATGTATGTCACCTGTGATACAAAATACAAACATAAAAGCTGCCATGTAGCTAGAGTAATAGATGCATGTACTTATTGAGTTGACAAGACACCAGGAAAAAATAATGCATGAACTTATCTGGTTATTCACAACCAGAAAAAAATTCCCTGATATTTAAATGCATAAACAAAAAGAAAAATAATTTTGCTAGATGAAAGAAAAATTTAAGTGTTATAAAAAGACAATAAGTGTAGGACTAATTTATCTGCATTAATGAACTTAAAAAGGTGCTCTGATGAAGAGGAAAAATATTATGAAGAATTAATGCAATTCAATTTTGAAACCTCAAATATATGAGGTTTTAAAAATGTCACCTCTTGTCACAAATAATAAGTTAGCAGGGATGCTATTTATTATTTATTTGCAGAAGGATTCATAGTTCATTGTATGATAAGGGAATACCTCTATCTTAACATTTGGGTAAAATTGTCCAATTACTTTGCAGATGGTTGAGTAGGTTGGACAGTATGCAGGTGAGGGCTGGCTAAAGTGTAGAGACAAGGACAATTAGTTCTCAGGTCCTTTATCTGGGTGGCTTAAAACAGTTTTCTGTATCAGGGAACTTTATTTTAACCCTTTGACATAAGAGCTTAAAGAAAACCTTAACTTTGTACAATAAAAACCATATGATTCCCAGAAGTTCTTTATTAGGCAATAGCTATGCTTGAGATGTGAATTTCTGTGGTGGCTTTCCATTTGGCATATCTAATCAGGGAAAGAAAAGCAGGGGTAATAGTAACAAAAAATAAAGTGTTGAAACATAGAAAAATTGATTTGAATCATTTGCAGTTTTAGAAGGAAATCTTAGGTTGGCTTACTTGCTATCACAATGGTCCATATATCAATATTCTTATATTTTAAATCCAGAGGATTTTTATCTTCCCAGATTTAAGTCACTTTCTGAAAGTATTTGTAACCACTGTATGAAACTTAATATGTTCTGGTGCTGGATAATAAGAGTTCTCTTCCCTTTGCTCTGTATTGTCCAAGTTCATTCTCTAAGAGTATCTCTTTCCCTCACTAGTTAGCATCTTGGTAATAATAACCATGTTTTAAGCTTGTGCTAGCTGCTGGGTATGGCGCCCTGAGGAACTAAGGCACTTGGCATGATTAAATCAACAACATTATGGCTGCAGAGTATTAAGTCAACATAATTATTACTAAATATTAATTCATGGTATGATCAAATTGATAAAAATTATGGTTTGGGGGGACAAAAACTAAATTATAGTTTTCCACTAAAACCATAAGTACAATACAATCTTTGTTGCAGAAGAAATGTTTTCCTATTTTTTTCTTCCTTTCTCATTATTAAACAGTCACTTTTCAATAGTAGTTGTTTTCTTTCTTTTTCTTGATGCTGGGGAAATTATTGCTGAAGGGTAAACAACACAGCCTGTTCATCTGAGAATATTTTTTTTCCTTCTACAGTTCCAAGTACCTTTGGGTTTTAGCAGAATTTATAGATTCCTTGGGGGATTTTTTGTGTGTGTGTGATGCTTTAGGGCTTATTTTGTCTTTGTTTCTCCCAAGAGTTAAAAATAGTTGGTGTGAGTCACATTAACAAAGGCTCACCTGTACAGATATTCTAAAGCAAAATCCACCTAGGTTTACTGCTATCATATAGGGCATGAATTAATCAGTAAGATCTTTCAGTTACCTGAGAAAACAGCTTTTTTCTCAAAGCTATAGTTAAGGACAGAATTAATGTGATTCTATAGGAGTGGCTTCTATAAAGTTAAAATGTTCACAGTAAAACAGCAAATTGTCTCTTTTTCCCTTAAATATAAACCCCTGATGAAGATTTATGAGAATGATATTTTACACACAGTGAGGCTTCTATAACTTGCTCAGTTGTTCACTTCTAAAAGTCTTGAACCGTCTCCATGCCTGATAAGGCACTGGCTTCTTTTATTTCCTAATATTCTCCAAAGTGTTGGTTACGCATATGTGAAACATTCTTCGTTTATCATGATATTAGAAGTCTTACATTACAAGCTGTGAATATATTTTAGATACCTAAGAAAATACGTATGAGGTACAGAAAGACCATTTGAACATCTTGGCTCCTCTATGGTTTCTTTGCAAAGGCATAAAAACATTAGATCTGGCTGCAGAATGCTACCAACTTTCCTTTCTTTTCTTTATGTGGGAAAATTGTATTGAATGTCAAAAAGAAAAATCATTAACAAACAACACCAATATTAAAAAAGCCACCTCCCCAAACTTGTGAAAATTTAAAATTATTTGATTCAGAAGCTATTTTCAAAAATAGTGATCAAACTGCTCTGGCATCAAGTTAATACATGAGCCAAACTCTTCTTTTTCTACAGAGTGAACAAAAATAATTAAATACTAGTAATACTAGTGTTTTTAAATCCTAAGACAGAATCCTAAACTTTGATGTTAATTACATTTAATTTACAGAGAAAAGTAAGAAGAACTTTAAAAATTAAAAAATTATAATTATAGGTAAGTTTTCTTTGTAAACTCCTTTAAATCATTTTAACACGTTACATGTCTTTCTCCTCTAAGGATAATTACTCTCTCTATTTATATCTAATTATATATTATTCTTATCTTTGACTACAGTGTATGACAAATAAACACAAACATTAGATATCTAAGGTTTACTATATTTTATATCACATATTTTCAGCGAGTCAGTTTTTGAAAAACATTTTTTAATAAAGTCTTTTGATAGCCAAATATATAACTACAATAGAATCCAGAGGGAACTATACATGACCAAAATGGTTTAAATTATCCTAAGGTAAAAGTGTCATGATTCTGAGAGAATATGACATTTTACACTTTCAAATACTTGCCTTTCATATATTTCCCCATCTAAAAGTAGCCTTTATGAGGGAGAATTATGTATACATATCTATAGAAAAATGAGTTTAAGGTTGGTTTTAACAGTCATTTAGCTGAACAGGTGAATGCTATGTAAACATTAACAAAGACTATTTCTTTAAATATACCAGTCTGTTTCAAAATTTTCCTAAAACTCATTTTCTGCCCACTGGAGATATTAGGGTCATTTGCAAAAGTTCACTTTTAGAGGAAAAAATGGTCAGTAAATCTAATACTTTTTTCCTCAAGTATAAGTATCTAGAAATGTATATATATATATGTTTTCCAATAATAGAGTAATTAGATGCTACTGTATTTTTTTATTTTTAAAGTCATTGAATAGAGGGTAATATTGCTGTCTTCTATTACCTTAAAGTTCCCATTTGTTCATTATTAATTACTTTATTCATTCATTACACAAACATTATTCATGAATTCATTTATTACACAAACTTTTATTGAGTATTTGAAGCAAAAGGAAGTTGTATTAATGGATATAATTATGAAATAGGATGAAAATGAGCATATACAATTTTAGATTACTGTATTCCAAATATTTGAGAATAGCAAAAAGTAGATAATACATAAAGGCAGATTAGATAATGAATTCAACTCTGGAGGTTAACTGTTCAAAAATCTATGAACCTATCACAATGTACCCAACAGGGAATACATAAGCAATATAAGCTATACCCATATTATCAAGGAAATCATATAAAGCTTTAGTTTTTATCTGTGAAATGTGAATTTTGGATGCAGACATTGCTGACAGTAGGGGAATTCCCTTCTTAAAAAGCAATGAAACCAATCTCAAAAGACTTAACAACCTGGGTCAGAAAGTTTTCAGGTTTGCTTTTCTGAGGGACCCCTTTCTCTCAAATATTCCTTGAGCCCTATTTATACTGAAGATAGACTTTTTTTCTCAGGTAGATACATGATTATTCTCTTAAAACTTCCCTAAAGCAGGGAATGACTATAAGCATTAAGCTTCAAAGAATTTCTCTGCATGCAGGCAATTGAGTTGTCAACAAAGCCATGATTAATGGTATTTTATATGAAAATTCATGGAAAATAACTAGATGCAATTAAGAATACTAAAGAAGAGAGTATAATTTCTTGAACACTTGAATAATTACACATTCTTATAGTTATGCATGGATTAAAGGAAAATATTTTGGATAACTTGTTGAATAATGGTTAACAAATCTAATTTTGCCTGAGAACACTTATTATGCCTTGTGATGAAAATAATGAATAAAGAGGTTTATTTTTGTATAGGAGGTTTCTCTCAGGAGAGACAAAAAAGAGAGAAAGATGAAGAGAGAAAGAATTGAAACATATCTAGTTAGCATATAGCTGTGTTTCTTCTGTAGAGAACACATTACAAAATTAAAAACCAGAAAACCAGGAGAACTGTGATGTTTCCAAATAGAATGAGAATATATCATGTGAACCTTTGACTTACTTGTTAAGAATCCTTTAGCTACTTACCTCATTGTGACTGCTTTGAAAGTTTTAGCAACAACAAAAAATTTTTTCTTTCTAGTTTACTCTTATTTCAGTATATTTTTCTCTTTCCTTTTCCTTCTTCATTTTTAATAGCTGGTAGGAAATAGAGATGTTTATAACACACACTGGGGGGAAAATCCCAAGTGTACTAAATCGGAAGTTTTCCAATTCATCATTCCCTTTCTTTGGCAGAGAGGAAACAGTATACAGACATCTGAACATATTGTTCTTTTAAAGAGACATGAACCATTTTTCTTTGAAATGACTCATTACTTACTTCTATTCCTTTTACTACTTCACAAACATGGTTCTGTACGTTCACTTGGAGAACTCTGCAGCTTTCTGAGGCTTTTGTTACAGCAGCAACAAGTGAATCATAACCCCATGTAGGTAAATGTTGCCATTCCTAGGTCAGTCCTTCTGATCAACCTGAATTCGCACAGTGGAACTCTAAATATTCAGCGTTCCTGTTGCAGAACTTCACTTTTTGTTCTCTTCTTATTTATATACTTTTATAAACGTTAAAACAGAAAAATGATGTTTTCTGAGAGAAAAAATGTAATTTTTAATTAAGCCTCCTATTACGTCTCTAAACCTTCATATACATCACTCCCATTTGTAATAGTTTTGTTTTTCTATAGATTTCTATAATGAGTATTTCATTATACAAAACCTTGAAAATAGAGAACGCTATTAGGGAGGAAATCAAAATAAACAAATGTTTCCACACAGATAAATTGTTAACATTTGGGGACATTTTTTCAATAGGGGTGCATATGTGTCCATTTCCTCTCTTATTTTTATAATACTTGGACCATATTTTATATATATGTGTGTGTGTGTGTGTGTGTGTGTGTGTGTAATTGTGCCCTGCTTCTTTTGAATTTTATCATGATCATTTCCAATGTTATCAAATATTATTTGGAAACATGATTGCTAATGATAGCATGATATTACAATAGGTTAAATATCATAATTTACTTAAACTAGATTTTTCCAATGTTTTATTTTACCACTATAGTGAGTATTCATGTGTATAAATTATTGCATACATTTCTGGATTTTCTTCCAAAAGGATTTTTATCACAAATGTAATATTTGCTCATGGTTTCAAAAAACAAATAAACAAAAAAACTCACACAACAGAGACAAGTTTAAAGTAAATAGGTGTTTTCTTCCCACCAGATGCCTGATCTCAACTGTAGACATTTCTACCATTAACAGTTCCTTATGTATCCTTTCAGAATTTAAGAAAATGCGGTCTTTTATACATATTGTTATCTTATGTTTTTAAAAAAACAAAATTTCTCAAAAGATCTTGTGGGTTTTCCACATCTGAGCATAAAGAGAGAATTTATTTCTAGTAATGTTTTCATTGTATTGTATGCATTGTCAGTGCCATAATGTATTTAATTATTTTCCTCAGATAGTCATTTAAGTTCTTTCCATTTTTTTCTATTAAACAGTGCTACAAAACTATTTCAATCCATTTATCTTTCAGCATGGCTACTAGTATCTTTAAGATAAATTCCTGAAATGTAAGAAGCTAGGTAAAAACATTTGAATGCATTTAACAGTTTGAAAGTTATTTTCAAATTTTTTCCTAAAACTTTTTACCAACTTACATCTCTGAAATAAAGTATGAGAATGCCTATTTCCCCACTCTTCATTTTACCATCTGATACATATGTTACTTACCACGTATTTTGCACTGCTAAGCATTTATTTTACATTTTATTTAGCCATCTTCCCTCCCTCCCTCCCTCCCTCCCTCCCTTCCTTCCTTCCATGAAACTCTAGATAGCATCCTTTATCCATAAGGCCCTGACTAAATTTCAAGTGCTTTCACATACGTGTGTGTGTATTAGGATATATATGACTACATATAAATTAAAGACCTTCTGCATAACAAACCATTAAAAAGAGAAAGAGGGATTAATTGATTTCTCTTTTTAAGAGTTTGTTGTACACAGTTTTAAAATTTATATGAAGTCAAATTTATCAGGCTTTTCTTTTATGATATGTAGGTTTCAGCTCATATTTAGAAAATCCATTTCTTCTCCAAGATTATCGTTTAAAGTTTATGTTTTTAACTGCATAGATATTTGGACAAATGCTCCTCCATTAAAATGATTAAATCTGGAAAAAATCTTTTTACAAATATTCTTAAAGAATCAAATAATGAACACAGCAGTAAGAAATGATGAAGCCAAAATCTACATGGAGGAGGGAATTCAGAGATGTAGGAGGAGCACTGAATCTTTTTCTGTTCTCAGGGTATTTGTGGAGCCAGGGAAACGAGGATCCAGTTTCCAAGGCCTTGTGGGAGAGGAAGACAAAAAACAAAAGCTCAGGATTTATTCTTGGCCCAAATAATTTTGTAAAGTAACTGAGCAGCTCAAAGTGAAAAAACAAACACATAACAAAATAAAATGAAACAACAACAACAAAGCTCTAAACTCAGATCCAGTAGAAATAAGACTACCATAAGCAAAGCTGCAAAGCTTTCAGATACGGGAATTATTAGACACAGATGACACAAATTATAAAATACTATGCATACTCTATTAAAAAATTAAAAAACAAACCAGAAAATATATCCAGGGAACAGGAAACTGAAATAGTCACTGAGAAATTTGAAAAGCAATCCAACAGAATCTTAGAAATTACAGAAATGAGGTCATTAAAATTAAGAATATAACAGTGATGTGTTTAACAGAGTAGATATAGCTAGAACATCCTGAATGACAGGCTAGTAGAAACCAATCAGAATGCAGCACAGAAAAGTAGAGATGGCAAATATAAAGAGGTTAAGAAATGAGGAAGATAGAGTGAGATATTGTAACACCTATCTAACCAGAATTCCAGAGAAGAAAGAGAATGTAACAGAGTTATATCCGGAGAGATATTAACTCAGAATATTCTACACTATATAAACTAAAAAATCCCAACAAATTCTAAGGAAGAAATAAAAAAAAAATCAATCTACATATAGATACATCAAAGGCATACTGAAGAATACAAAAAACAGATATTAAAAGCAGTCCAAGAAGACAAATTAACTTCAAAGAAGACTTAGACATCTGACTTCTCCACCACCTCAAATGAAAAATAAATGTCAATCTCAAATTCCACAACAAGCAAAACTATCTTTTAAGAACAAGGGTAAAATAAAAAGCAGACCACCAATGTAATTTCCTGAAGGAAATTCTCAAAGATGTACTTTAGGCATAAGAAATATGAATCCAGATAAAGGTGTGATAAGGAAGAATTAAAGAGCTAAATAAGTGATATACACCTAAGCAAAATTGGATATGTAAAATAATAATCAATTAAGGGTTAAAATAAGATTATTGTGCATAACACTAACATATAAGTATTCACATGGAATATAATAAAATTGTACCCTGGCCACATAATATACTAAAAAATCAATTACTAGTGGATTAAAAACATAAATGTGAAGGGCAAAGTTATTAAACTTTAGGAAATAATTTGGGAGAATAGTTCTTTCATTTTATGATGTTAAGGGATTTCTGAAAACGTAATGGAAAATCTTGATAACTTATGAACTTATATTCATGAAAAGTTTACATAAATAAATTGAAAATATAAGCTGTGAAATGGAAGATGATATATGCAAAACATAAAACAGAAGAAAACACTAGTATTTAGAATAAATAACTATGCATATTGCATGATTTTTGAAACGCCAAAATCGAATTTTAAAAAGGGAAAATGGGGCTTCCCTGGTGGCGCAGTGGTTGAGAGTCCGCCTGCCGATGCAGGGGACGCGGGTTTGTGCCCCGGTCCGGGAGGATCCCACGTGCCGCGGAGCGGCTGGGCCCGTGAGCCAGGGCCGCTGAGCCTGCGCGTCCGGAGCCTGTGCTCCAGGGAAAATGACTTATCCAAGCATTTAAACAGCAGAAAGGAAAATCTGAAGAGATCAACCTCAATAATAATCTTAGAAATAAAACTTTAAACCGTAATGAGATACCAGTACAAATTCTCCCTATTAGCTAAAAAATAAGCACCTGATAGTACCAAGCATTGGTGATGATATGGTACAACAGCAATTCTTTTACTGTTGGTGGGAGTGTAGATTAGTAAACATCTTTGGACAACAGTTTGGTAATATTTAATAATTTTATTCCTTGCTATACATCCTAGAGAAAGTTTGGCAGTGTGTACCAGGAGACACGCACTAGAATATTCATAGCAGCGTTGTTCATTATAGCCACAACTTAGAAAAATTGAAATGTCAACTAAAGTAGAGTAGGTACATAATTTGTGGTACATTCATAGGAAGGAATGATATACAGCATACGTTAAATGTGAAAATGAAGGAATTAGAGCTTTGTGTAACAACAGATGCATTCCACAAACATTGTGTGAAAGAAGCAAGGTACAAATGAATATATTGTATGATACTATTTGCATATTGTGCAGAACCAGGCAAAGTGACACTATCTTTTCAGGATGACTGTGACCACTGCAGTTGAGAGCAGAAGTGGCTCCTATCAACTTGCAGAAGCTGATTGTTAAATTTTCAGAAATTTGTTAACCACTGGTAACTTGAAATTTGCCATTATTTGCAGCATGAAAATCAGAAAATGATACAAATCAGAATTTTTGAGTCATTTTTTTCTCTGAAGACCAAGTTGTTAAACATTTACCAGCATACTACTGGGTGAGGCGCAAAAGGGCTTTTGGAATAATCACAAGTTTCTATTTCTATACTGGAGGATGATTAAATAGGTTTTCTCTCTCTAGTTGGACATTAAACTCTCATACATTTTTATGTTCTCTTGTATATGTATGATATCATACAATAAAAACAATAAAAGCAAAATATATTTTAATAATTTCATGCTGTTAGATTTTATGTGTAAATCTTTGACATTTCTGGAATGTATTTCGGTAATAATAGTGAAATATGAGATCTAGCCTCATGGTTTTCAAAACTAGTCAGTGGCCAAATCTGGATCAGATACAAGATTGTCCAATTCAAAGCCTATGTTTTTTGTTCTATTGGAAGCTGCCTCAAGTATGTCCTGTGGTTTTTATACAGTTTCCCATTTGTCTCTTTGTAGTGTCCTGTTGAAGAGTCGCAAGAAGACAGGCTAATGGTATGAATTCACTTTTGCAGCAGCATAAGTTCAAAGAAATGAAATTATTGTGGCAATCAACTAGTGGAGTTGATTCCAAGACAATTGATTCCTCTCAATTTAAATAAACTTAAACCCCAATAGTATTATAGCAGTCAAGAGATTGGGAATGTCTACACAAGTGCTCTCATGATACACAATCACAGGATCATGTTTTCTAAATGCCTTCTTTAAGATTTCTAGAAAGAATTCTCGGAGTCAGAAACATCTTAGATTACTATAACTTTTAACTTGATACATTAAAAAATATGGTACATTAGAAACAGGTACAAATATAAATAAAAGTCACTTTATCTTACTGATAATTTAGTTTTTATTCACTGCCAAATAAAAATGTTTTAAATGCTTAAAAATGTTTTAATGAAGGTTTCCATTACTGCAAATATGACTTCTATAACTATTTCTTTGGAAAATATTCCCAGGAGACAATGATCTGCAGTTGTTGGGCTAAGCGTATGAGTGAATAGAGAATCGATTTTGAAAGACTAATGTAAATCATACATTAGTATGCCAAATCATACATCATATTTGTGGTACCTGGATTTTTCTTCCTTGATTTTATGTCTGAATAGATATGTTTTGACCAAAAAGTGCCCTTTGAGTACTGTAGAGGTATGTCTTAGTAACAAAATAAAATTAAAACTGCTAATTAAAAACTTGGTATTTAATACTGCTGGCTGTGACACAATGTAATTTACAGCTTCGTAATTCCCCTTGATGGAATACAATCTTCTTTGCTTTCTTCTAGGGAAAGATCATGCTATATTAAACAGAGTTCTGATACTGTCACGCTCTTATCATATTACAGAAAGCACTAATCCTTAGGCCATTCATTTGACTCCCTGTTCCTGAAGTAATCCATGTTGGGTCTTGGGCAGCTCCCTTGAGAATCTGCCCTTTTTGAGGATGCTGAGATCAGCCTTATTGTGCAAAGTGATCTTGGTTTTATGCAAAAGATGTCTTAGTTCCAGATGCTTAGTAAGAGTTTCACTATTTTTCACTCAGACATGTTAACTATGAACTTATAAATGTTGTTCATACTCATTACTTCTCTTTCGTCCAGTGTCCTCTACTAGAGGGCAATGTGTGAGAGAGGAGTTATTTTTGTGACTTTTAGAAAATTGAGTGGAGGTGGTAGGATAACAAATAATAAGAAAGAATAAGAGAGAACAGAATAAGAGAGGTTTTAAACTCGATTTCATTCATTGATATTTTATCCAACCAATTGCTACATACTTCAAAATTAAGTATATTCTATATTTAGTATTTTTTGTCATCATGAGAAAAATATTTGTAGCTGAGGAGACTCAGTTCTTTTCTTAGAATCAGGATTGAATATTTCTAATAAAGATAAGGGTTTTTTTTTTTTTGGTAGGGGAGATCAAGTGATAGAAATGAGAACGATTTGGATGGAATAAGATGTCTACAAATGTAGCTTAAAAATGTTTTAATGAAGGTCTCCATTACTGCAAATATGACTTCTATAACTATTTCTTTGGAAAATATTCCCAGGAGACAATGATCTGCAGTTGTTGGGCTAAGCGTATGAGTGAATAGAGAATCGATTTTGAAAGACTAATGTAAATAAACGGTGCTCCACAGAACACTCTGATCCACAAGATGCTACAAAAAAGAGCTATTCTATGATTAAATAAATTTTAGAAAGTATGTGTAAAATAAGTTGAATTGATTTTGTTTTTGTAATACCTCTTCTCATCCACGTTGTAAAGACCTAAGAGTATGCAGAATTTTCCTTGATTAGGGACCAAGGGATCTCCCTCTCTCTCTGACTCTCTGCATATAATATAATATATAATATATATAATATATATTAATATCATTCTCTAGCTCTATGTTATATGTATATTTATAATCTTGAAATATCTATTAGCATCTTTTACAAGAGAGGGTTCTATTGAACAATATGATGATGTTCAGATAGATGTATTTGACAGGCACTTGGGAAGTATGTCTGGGGATTTTTTTTTTTTTTTTCTTTCCGGTACGCGGGCCTCTCACTGTTGTGGCCTCTCCCGTTGCGGAGCACAGGCTCCGGACGCGCAGGCCCAGCGGCCATGGCTCACGGGCCCAGCCGCTCCGCGGCATGTGGGATCCTCCCAGACCGGGGCGCGAACCCGGTTCCCCTGCATCGGCAGGCGGACGCGCAACCACTGCGCCACCAGGGAAGCCCTGTCTGGGGATTTTTGAAGTTAGTGAGGATAGTGGATTGAGTTATTAAGGAAAGAAATGTAGACACTGAAAACCTTGAAAACACAACTATAAGCGAACTTGAATCATAGGGGCAAGAGGAACAGTCAAAGAAGTTGAAGAAGGGGAATTAGAAGAGTGCATTGGTGTCAGGCAAGAAGAGGGAAAGGCTAGTCACCTCTGTCTTGTGCCATGGTGGGTGAAGTAGGAACATACCGACCTGATGCTCTTGAATTTGGTAATGAGATGCCAATGCTGATCTACAAGGGAGCACCTGTGGGCGAATGATGAAAACAGATATCAGGCAGCAAATGGTGGATGAGTGAACGTGTGGTTAGAAAAAAAGCAGCAAAAGCTAACTCTTCTTAAGTGGACTGATATTCTGAATATGAGAGGGTGAGGGGAGTTGTGAGCACTGTTGTAAATGTAAGAGGATGAACACAAAGTGAAAGAGGAGATGAAAGGAGACAGAAATGAAGATTAAAGCCTGAAGCGGAGCACAGGAAGGAGGAGGGCCCCGTATTCTTCTAGGACAGAAGGAAGGTGGGAAACACAGGCTGAAGGGCTTTAGGGATAGTCTGATTTCCTTTTGTAAATTCTTAGCAAAGAAATTCATAAACATTTAATTTCACAGTTGAAATAGCACTTACTGCAGAATTTCTTATCACAAATATTGACTATGAGGCATAACATTTAACTTAAAGTTTTCTTTTCATCATTTATTAATTTGAGTAATAGAATTCAACCTTTATTTAAAGGGTGAGAGATACATAAAGTGACTGATTATATCTTCACGCTATTGAGTTTATAATATAGAATTAAGCTCAAAAGGAAATTAGAATATTTCAGATAAGTAAAAAATACAGAAGGATAAAACTGCTTTGTCTTTAGACAATCACAGTTAAATTCCTGACCTATATATTTTCCTGATTCTGCCACTTTTTAGTTCTGTAAGTAGAAATTAATTCACTTGGTGTTGATATTTTATAATTATTATCAATATTTTAGTATCTTTCAAATGGAAAAAAAGATTAACATAGGACCCGGGCTTCAAACCTCTTATATGAGCCACAAATACATTTATTTCAAAGGAATCTATTCAGGTTAAAAACCTATAAACTTTTTATTTCTTGGAGGTTTGACTGAGTTTTACTCAGACATAATTTTTCATGGATATGTTTAGATAATTGTCGAAGAATTGGTGTCTTAAGTATTTTGATGGGATGATGGACTATTGTTGATAATAATGAATACTTTATAAAGTATCTCGGCAACAACCACTAATTAGCTTCATTTTAGCTCTCAGTTAATTCCTAAGAATAGCTTATGTAAATGATGAAACTCTAGTAGTTTTTCTGAATTTCATGACAATGAGATTTTGTGGCAAATTTCTGACAGCAGGTACATGCCTTTGTTGCTTTTTGAGAAAGGAATAATCCAAATACTAGAATTTATTTAGCTGTGGAGATTTCTCCCTTTCCAAAAGCTTTGAAAGTATAAACTGAGAAAAGCAGGCTAAAAAGAGCTTCAAGTTTGATTTACATCTTAAGAACAAAGAAACAAATGAAAATGGGACTATTGTCTTTATCTTCACGGTTATTGTGTGCAGTATCCTTCTATAATCTTTTCTGGTAATGAGGCTTAATAGCTGCCGTTGAGATATTAATGGAAATTGTCACAGACAAGGGAGATATTACTGCATCTAATGAACTAAAGTAAGACTAAAAGGAAAGGAAAAGGAACAATAAGTAAAATCTGCACAAATAAAAAGAATTTAACTAGTTTCTAAAATTTAACCCTATAGTTGACTGTGACATAAAGTCTCATAATAGAAATGCATTACTGGTCAGTTTTCTAAAATATCAGTTGTCAGACACAACTGGCAGCCTTCTTCTTTTATTATTTTACATTTATATGGTATTTAAAAACCTCTTGACATCAATATTACACAATACCTAAAAGCCGAAATTCTATATGGCCCCAAGGGCAAGTCAGATCATTAGGATTGTTTCAGCAAACAAGAGGACAGATTCCAAGGAAAAACCCCAAACACTCAATTAAAATAATGGTTAATAATAGAAAGAACAATGTAATAATTCCAATTGAATTCATCTGTATATTGAACAGATGTTTGAAAAAGTTCAAGTTTAAATCAATTTTTTATAGTAATTGTATTATTGATTCTGTCTTTTTCAATGCTCACCTTTGGGTTACACTAATTTTTAGAAAATTTGATGCTTAGGTATTATAATTAAATGTACACTCTTTCTCTTGTTCCTTAAAAGCTGAGGGGTGAGTGGTTGCCACTGAAGTAGTAGTGTATAGCCATCAAATTAGAGGAAGGATGCACAACTGAACTGTCAGATAGAGAATTACGAGGTTAGTAAATAAGTTATGATGGCAACCAGACTTCTTTTTTTAGGGCATTCCCTGAGGAACCAATTGTAAATAATGCCATCCAAACTTCCTAAGAAAAAGACGCATGCCAGGTTTCTGCCAGGATAACAGTTGATGCCTAATTGAGCCCAGGATTGTTAAAATGTCTCCTTTTTATAGCCCTGAATAATGCTGAGCTAATGAACAGGTTCCATTTCAAAGCTGAAGCACCAGCTCTCTAGCAAAGATTCTTTTATGATATGGCTTATTTTTTAAAAATCAAAAACATAGGGACTGTTCTTAGCACAGCCCTGTCTACATATAGATGCTAAATGGTCATTAAAATTTACCTATAAATTGTTTACAGCACATATACAGCTATTCTAATAAGAACTGACTGGTGAATTGATTGGTCTTGAAAACTGCATTCCATTTTAATCATATATTTTGGTTCAGGAGTAAAAAAAACTGATTCCTTGTCCATTGCTGTCTTCTTTTTTCTCTGACTTTCAGACATGTAGAACATTCCCGAAATTTTTAGACAGTTAATGTTTATCCCATGCTTAAGAAGAAATACTTATTTTTTTCCTTCAACTGTGGATATTACAAACAGAGATTAGTGGCCTTTCACTTCAGAGCTGTCAGTGTTGAAGTGGCGTGAGCTATTAACATTCTGTTGTAAGTGGTCAGAAGCTTCCTTGGGCATTCCTGTCAAAAGGCCACTAAACCCTCCAGTTTGTGCTGTTTTCACTAGGATAATCCACCCCGTCCTTTCTGATTGGTTGGTGCTATTCAATATGCCGTATTTACTAATGATCCTATGCAATTGCTGAATTTTTTTTTTCCTTAAAAAATAAATAAAAGGTAAGTCTTAAATCAAGCTACACTCCTATTGATGCTTTGATTTGGCTTCAACGGTAATATTTTATTCCAGGAAAATAAAATGAATAATTTTTGGACTATTTTTTTTGTCAAGTAAGACTCAGTATTATGCTGGCTTGATGTCAGAACAGCTATCAGAAATATCAGACCATCATTCATGTAACCATTAAGACAGATATACAGAGTACCAATAGATGTCCAAATGCTAGAATCCATCCTTTTCTGGCTCTGCGCTTCCTTTAAACTGCATGCTCAGTGCAGGCTTTATAACAGTCTTATCCTGGCACTTATTTATTAAAGGAATAAAATAACATTACACATTCGTAAGAAGACCATACATATATAATCATTCACCTTGTTCAGTTAATTTATGAAATATCATGTATTCTTTCCCATATGTTCTAAATCTTATAACTGTATGTTGGTTAGGGATCAAAGCATAGAATGAGTTTTCATATTTTGAGTATATGCCTGTCACATGACATCAGTCTTATGAGACAATTGATAATGTGTTTTCCAATTAATTAGTTATTTCTTTCAATAACTCTTTGCTCTGTGACTATTTTGTAATAGTCACTGTGCTGAACATTTGAACTAAAACAGTGAATACATTAGACAAAAAATTCCTAGCCCGTAGGATTTGCATTACAGAGAGAGAAAATTAGCAAATAAATAGATCAATATAGTATATCAGATGAATGAGTGCAATGAAGAAATATCAACTATGAGAGGAGGATTAAAAGGGTCCACAGGGGCAGGGAGTATAGTGGTGGAATATTAAGGTTTACATAAGGAAATAATTGATTCTGAGAATTTCTATTTAGGATTTACACATATTTTATCAAAGCCTTAAATTAGAGTGAGACTGATTATTTAGATATGAGGAATTTAGTTGTGCTATTATTGGTAACTCAAATTTGACAAATTTTTCTTCACTTTATTTTCAAGCTCTGATCTAAACCCCTGCACTCTTACATGTTGCTAACATACTTATGAGTTAGCAAATGGAATTCGGCAAGCTCCTTCAGGGAAGTTTTTTGAAAACAGGTGAATCATTACCTGGGTTTTATTTAGATTCAGTCCTCTCTCGAGTCACATTGATCCCTAAATCTTCCTCAGTTTTGTTAGTCTAGAATGCATTCCGTCTTCCAAATAGTTAGGTAAATAGCTAGATGATCGACAGAAGGCGAGAAGAAAGAGAATGGTATTTTGATCACTGTGACTACAATCTTTTACGTATTAGAATTCTAATGAAAAATGTAATTCTTCATAAATAGAACTTTCTATTTGGTACTGCCTTCCCTGCCAGTGATCCTGATAAAATAGATTTCATTTTAAAATTAGTTTTCTTGTGACCAGAAAAGACTGGATTTGTGGTCTCTGAGGGGCCAGACTAATTGTGACCCAGTTCGAACAGGTGCTTTGCTTTCATTAAATGATGTCCAAGGTTAACGTCAGGAAGCATAGATCCACCTCTGCCCTCCACTTGTCTTCAGTGAGAGTAGTATGAGTATATAGGGTGTGAATTTGACCCCCCGAATCTAACAGACAGTGGAATAACCCAGATTACTCTTTTAGAATCTAGTGATTGGTTTTTAAAAACTGATTCATCTCTTTGACAGATGTCATGCCTCTCCTTTTTGTGGAGTGTAAGTGAATTTCCTTTGAGGAACAAATAATCTCCAATTCCCATACACATTTCTGTCTACCAAAGTTAGCCTTTTTAATAGGATGACATTTAAAGATTTTTACCCAAAAGAAATAAACCTCAGTTTTCTTGTGATGTGTGCCAATTTTTAATTTATATTTGTTGAATTTTAATATTTAGAATTATTTAATTCACAATTTAATGACATTCCAATTTCTAATAGAAACATTTATTTTATTGCTAATAAAATAGGTTTTCTAAATAATTAGCAAACTTTTCACAATATAT
This sequence comes from Physeter macrocephalus, assembly GCF_002837175.3. Classification (NCBI taxonomy): domain Eukaryota; kingdom Metazoa; phylum Chordata; class Mammalia; order Artiodactyla; family Physeteridae; genus Physeter; species Physeter macrocephalus. Next base: position 55,761,395 of record NC_041221.1, read on the forward strand.
AAACCTATCTTTTCCCTTCCATTTTCAGAGGAGTAAACTGCTACATAAAATAAATTTTTCTTCTCATCATAACTAATTACATACAAGAGGTTATAGGTAATAAAAACAATAATGTGCTGAGACTAGGGAACCTCAGAGTTATATTTAGCTCACATATTTCTGTTCATTTCCACAGAAAGGTAATTTCTAATCTTCAACAAATTGTAAATAGCCTCAAATGAAATATATAACTTTTCTATTGTGGAGAAATGCTCTAGTCTGTGGAGAAAAATAAAACAGAATCTATTTGTACTAAAAAACAGACTCTTCAAATATTTAATTGAATCTCTGACAGTGCTTGTTCAAACACTTTCACCTGTATCCTCATATAAAATGAAAATAAAAACAATAGTATATTTAATACAAATATCCTGGTAAATTAAACTAGGCTTATTAATGCAGATGCATTGATTTGAATAAGAAAAACAACCATACACACCGAAGACATTTTATTATTTGACTGATAGTGTTTATTTAAAATATCTCCTCTCTCGTGATAAGTAAAATATATTTTGACACAAAAAGATTTAATGTAGATGTTTTAACAAATTAAGGTACAACTTTATCCATTCCTGGATTCCATAGGCATTTACAGAATGAACTTTGTACTCAGATGTGGGCTAAGAACTTGTATGTAGAGTTTACTACCCAATGAGAAAGACATGCAATGAAATCAACAATAAGGATATAATGGAATTGTGCAATAGTAGAACTCTGTACAGCATGGTACAAGAATTTAATAAATGGCACAACTTTGCCTAGTGGGTCAAAGAATGTTTGAGAGGGGAGGTGATAACTTAGCTATGCCTTGAGAAGCTCACTAGAAGCCCACCAGGTTGAAAGTTAAGGAAAAGCATGTGTATGGCAGACATACAGACAAGGGAAAAATGTCAGGATCTAGAGGAGTGTGTGAGGATGACATATTCAGGGAAAACAGAGTAGTCTGATGTACAGTGGACCCCTGAACAACACTAGTTTGAACTGCGCAGGTCCACTTATACGTGGATTTTTTTCAATAGTAAATACTACAGTGCTACACGTTCTGTGGTTGGATGAATCCACAGATGCCAAACCGTGGATACGGAAGAACTGCAGATACGGAGAGCTGACCATAAGTTATATGTGGATTTTCAACTATGTGAAGGGTTGGGTGGCCCTAATCCCCGTGTTGTTCACGGGTCAACTGTAATTAGAGGGATCAGGCTAAGGCTAGATCATGAAGAGATTTTTATTAATTTAGTCACTCTTAAAAAAATGGGTAGAGGATCTAGGTGGGTTCTCAAGTCCTGTGTTCTTCATTAAAATTGACTTGTGTCCCTCAAAATTACACCAAAGCATGAAACAACTATTCCTGAGGTTGCAGCTTTCAGGCAGAAAAGATAAATGTGTAGATTTATAACTCAAAGGATAAGAAAAGCCAGCACATTTATGTTGGTTCCCTTAAATATTTGAAAGTAAAAACATTGTACCCCTTGTTTGTTGCCTTGTTTTCTTGCGTTGTATTTGGTATAGATAAAAGAGATATGCAGTCATCTAGATCAACTAACTCAAGTTGGCAAATCTAAGTAATCAGTCTTTGGGGGACAGCACACAACAAGTTCTAATGGATTCAATAAATACTGGTTGAATGCCCTCTAAGTGATAGAGGTCAGGGCTACATATGTGGATGAGATACCCTTCTTGCCCTTGAGGATTTTATGATCTCCGAAAGCAGACAGAGAAATAAACATAATTTCAAAATACAGAAGTAAATTCCAAGAAAGTAACAACCCATGCAGGGTGCCTGGGAGCACAGATCAGTATCTTCTAGGAATTTAAGCAAAACATCTTGGAGGAGGGACAGCTTAGCTCAGTATAGAAGAATAAGTGGTGAGTATCCTTCAGTAGAAAGAGACTAAGCAAAAGGCAGGAATTTCTGTGGTGTTTGCAGGACCGCAAAGAGTTTGAAATTGTTGGAGTGTCAAGTCTGAAGTGATGACTGAGCCTAGAAAGTTGAAGCTAAGGAGCTAGACAGGGACCAGTGAGGAGAGAGGGGGCTTTCTATTCATCTTATGGAGTTTGGAGTTAGTGCTCTAGAAGACATTAAATGGTTTTCAGTAGGAAAAGAGCACAATCATATTTGTACTTTAAATTGGTATCTAACTGCAGGTGATGCTGTTCTGTGGGATTGATGGGGAGAAGTTTCCAGGTTCCAGGACTGCAGAACAGTATGCATCTCATTCACTACTCATCACAATCGCCTGCAAACTAAGCAGGTGCTCCATAAATTTTAGTTGAATAAATAGATAAACAAACCTTTTGGTGATTATTGATGATACTGGAAAGCCTGAATCCGGACAGTGGTGATAGAGAGTGGAGAAAGAGGAAAGGATATAAATACAGGAAAAAATTCTAGCAATTAAGATTAAGAAAATATGGTGAAGTGTTCTGAGAGGGAGAAAGAGAAATTTAGAATGATCCAGGGCTTGGAGAAAGGGAACGTTTTTGGTCATGTTGGTTTTTTTAAAAAAATTCCCTATGAAACACACATAGGCTTGCTTCTTAAAGGTGTATTTATATTTTTGGTTGTTATACATCCAGTATTAGCAGGACTCCAAAGAAGTTATTGCTTGTTACTTTTTTGGTGACAATGCATAATACACCTGCAAAGAGACTATAAGATTTCTATCGGCAGAAACTGTCTAAAACCTCTTAAATGTTCTGTACGCAGTGCACATCACAGGCTGGTGATACATTTTTAGAGTCTAAAATACTATATCTTCACCATCCATCCCATAGGAACTACGTGTAGTTGAAACTCTCCTATAATTTGTTTCTTTTGTTATTTTGGTACCTCAGCCTCATTGATTAGTGCCTTGGGTAGACTACTTTTATAATAAACTCTGACCTACAGGAACGAGGACAGATGTATGCCCCTTGCCCTGCGTCGCTGATACCAGTTGGTACATAGACACTAGTTTCAGGACTTAGGTCCACCCTTCCTGTTTTTTATTCTGCTTTGTGTTTTCTAACTTTCCACTGTGTTTTGACAGTTTCCACTAAGCAATCGATCTTATTTCAGGATGATATTTTATAATGTAAATGAAATATATCTTACAGAGCTTATTTGGCAGAAGTGATAATTATAGAAATAGCCATTTTTCCTTCAGGAAAATGAGGAGAAAATGTAATTCCGGAAAAATAGGATTTTACATTCTTCATAAAGGGTTGTGTTGTTTTTATGTAAAGAGCCAACTTAAATCTAGTTACACTTATGTATTTTATGAAGGGCTTTGAGCAAGTTGTTAAGAGGAATTTTGAAGATGGAAAATAATACACTTTATGTCTGTAAATTAATGTTACACTAGTTACAAGTGCCTTGCACTGTTTTTTGCTAGTAGAAACTATACTGATGAACACGTAAAGAAGTAAAAGAGCAATATAACTACTTCAGGCTTAAATTTGCTTATCCTAACGCCTAAAATTTATTGCTGTAAGCGTGAATAACTTAATGCAGTCTTACATTTGCCAATGTCCATAGGTAAAAATTCCGAGAGAAACAAATAAACCCACCTTGAATGGGAAGCTTCTAATATCACAAAATCAATAGAATCAATAATAAGTTATAGTCCCATAATAATAACTAATTCAATGTGTTTCACTTGGGTGAGTTATTTAAAGCCACCAAATCTCTTTTTTCTGTTCCGTTAAATGGAAAAAAGTGTATCTATATTTAAATCTTGCTAGTAGAGGTTGCTGATGAACATACAATTAATTAATATATAATTTATTCCTCACTTCCAAAACAACTAAAATTCAATGGTGGGGGTGGGAAGGATATAAATCCTACGTATTTTCTGAATGATTGAATTGACAAGTGAAAAAAAGATTTGATGTAGCCAGTGCATATTCTAAATATACATAAAATTTTGATTTCTATTCATTATAAAAGTTGAAAGCATTGAAACATATCTTCTAATTTTATAGATTTACATAGCTATAAGAAAATCTGCTGATATTTGTAGTTTTCTCCAAAACTCTGCTTGTTTCTAGAAAATGTCCTTCATTATTTGAAATGCATGTCACAGAATAATTTCTATAATCTATTAACATTGTAAATAAGAAAAGCTCTATAACTTAATACAGCAAAGAATAATTTATGTGGGCTCTCAAAATCAGAATTGTTCTTTATATAGCAAGAAGGTGGACAAGTAGATTAAGTATGAGTTGTATCTTTGCAGCCTGGAAAATTGTGTGGTCATGGAGTCATACATTTCTAATTGTATAACTTGGCTCTGTGTTCAGGAGAATATCACTTAGATGTCCTTGTCCTGAGTATTTTGATTTTTTAAAAATATATGAGTCTCCTTTAAAAGCTTTCAGGCATGAACCTTGAGGTAGTAAATCAAGTTTACCTAAGTTGCATTATAACTGTCTAATCTATGAAAGTAATACTCTATTTGTTTTGTGATATTTGATTCCCTGTTAAATACTTTAAAATGGAGGTTCCTCTCTGTCCGGGTGGTGTGAGGGTACTTAATATCTAAAAGGATTCAGTTGTCATGAATATATTTAGAGGGTCTTAAAATACTCTGTTAGAGTATTTTGAAGAGTAGTCTATTCTTTGCCCATGTCTAAAAGGTAAATGTTGGCAATTAAAATATACCGTAAAAAAGTGTATTTCTCCTCCGTCTGTGTAGTTCAAGTTGGAAAGTGCACCAAAATGGAGATAGAAGGTGATGTTAGGAAACAAAAATAGGCTGGGCTTATGTATTGTCTACTCACTTCTAGGTTTCACCTCAACCTGGGAGTAATTGAAATTGACACACTCATTAGATTTCCTGGAATTCTTTCATTAGGCAGAATGCATTCATTTAAAACTATTCCTTAAATATATATGCTATAAAGAGATTTTTCTTTTTCCATTAAGATATACCATCTATAAGAAATGTAATGTTGATATGGTAAAATAAAATTTACCTGTAAATAGAAAATAAAACCTAAAGCAAACTTAAAAATAGCTACACAGACCTTTAAAACATTTACAATTTGTTACCAAATGGTAATATACCATACCAAATTAAAACTGAGCTCACACATAATAGAGATTTATCTAATATTCTAATTAAACTTGAAATTTAGGTTTGTGGAAAATCAGTACTTCTGACTATTTTGATTTTACACTTTGAATCAGGGTTTACATTTCTACATTTGTTTTCAGCATATATTCAATAATGGATCACTCTAATTATTCAAGGAATTTATTTATTGCCTCCCAAATAGTAAGTTCTATTCTAGGTACTAGTTATATACTGTTGAACACGACCTTTATTTATTCAAAAATATTTATGGAACTTCCTTGGCGGTGCAGTGGTTAAGACTCTATGCTTCCACTACAGAGGGCACAGGTTCGATCCCTGGTTGGGGAAGATCCTGCATGCCACGTGAGGAGGCCAAAACAAACAAACAAACAGAAATATTTATGAAGTACCTATTTTATGTCTGACATTGTTTTAGGCCCTAAAGGTATAGCAGTGGGGGAAAAGGCAGAAGTCTCAACAGTAATGGTTTGTGTGTGTTGTGAGGAAGAAAAATGTTAAAAATAGACAGGATAATAAGTAAAATATAAAGGAGTTAGATGGTAATCAGTGCTAAGGAGGGAAATAAAACAGGGAAGGGGTATGGGAAATGTGTGGTGGTTGTAGTGACATGGTTTCCAATTTTTGGCAAGGGGCTTAGGGAAGTCGTCAAGGAGGATTTGACATTTGAGTAAAGGCCTGAGAAGAGAAGTGGTAAAGAGTGAGCCATGGAGCTGCACGAGGGAAGTGTATTCAGGAAGAGGAAACAGCAAAAGCAAGGGCCCCCAAACAGGCATCTAGTTGATACTGATACGACAAAGGAGAATGCGCATTGCTGAATGTCTTAGGGGCTAATCAGAGAGGGATGGGGGCAAATAGTGGGGCAGCTGATTCCTTGGACCTTTGTAGACATTATAAGGACTTAGCTTTTACTCAGAAGGAAATAAAAAGACATGGAAGGGCTCTGAGTGGTGGAAGGAGAGGGTCTGAGTTTTATTTTAATGGGATCATTCTGGCTACAGGGTAAAGAATAGATTGAAAAGAGAATGGTGAAAGCAGGAAGTCCATTTAGGAGGCTATTTTCATAATTCACGGAGAAATGTTGGTGGAGTAGACCAGAGGGGAGAGAAGAGGTTGAGTTCAAGATGTATTTAGAAGGTAAAGCATCAACTGAACTTGATGACCACTGGGCTGTGGGATTTTATAGAAAACAGAGGATAGAGAAATGATTCCAAATATCTTGGCCTGAGCAACTGAATACATGAATTTATCATTTTCTTAGATGAGGAAGAATATGAGAGAAACAGGTCTGACATAAAGATCATGAGCTCAGTTTTGGCATGTTAATTTTGAATTGAAGTGGCTGGGTATGACTATGGAATTCAGAGAGATTGTCTGGGCTAGAGAATAAAAATGTCCTTATCATGAGTATCAGAATGATATTTAATGCCAGGTGTTTGGATGAGATCACTGAGGTTCTCGTGAAAGTAGATAGGAAATAGAAGAGGTATACTAACTGCTCCTTGGGGAACTGCAACATTGAGAGGTTGGGGTGATGAGAAGGGGCCAGTAAATGAAGCTGAGAGAGGTTATTTCGGTGAGAAACAAAGAAAATCAGGTGAATAGTGTATTATCCTACAAGTCAAGTGAAGAATTATTTCAAGGATGAGGGAATGATCAACTGTGTTGAATGCTGTCAAGTAACATGAAAACTGAGAATCAATCATTGGATTTTAAGGTGTGGGTATCATTACTGACCTCAATGAAACAATTTCAGTAGAATTATGGGGGAAAAGGTCCCATTCAAATAGGTTAAAGAGAAAATTAAATGGGAGGAGAGATACTCAGTAAGTTTGGAGGTTTCTTTCAAGGCGTTTTGCCATAAAGTAGAAGAGAGCAAAAGATCAAGGGAGGATTTTTTTTTTCAAGTTTGGAAAAAAAGAACATACAGTATTTGTAGATTGATGAGGTAGATCCAGTAGAGGTAGAACATTTGAGAGACACCATCCTTCCTATCATGAAAGATATGGGATATAATAATCTAACAGCTAAATAACTGAGGAAATAATCAGGTGCTATGATGCAAGTAAAACAAGATCCTGTGATCACAAAAGTGAAGGGATGAAGACCGATCATTTTTACTGAGATGTATTTGACTGGAAGGAACCAGTTGTATAATGACTATCTGGGATAGGAATGTTCTGCGCAAGGGGATTTGCTAAGCTTGAAGACCCTAAGGCAGTTTGGTTTTCCATGCACAAAATGAAGCATCAGGGAGGTTAGTAGAAGGCATTTACATTGTATTCTAAGAGCAATGAGAAGGCATTGCAGGGTTTTAAAACTATGGGGAGGGCTTCCCTGGTGGCGCTGTGGTTGAGAATCCGCCTGCCGATGCAGGGGACGCGGGTTCGTGCCCCGGTCTCGGAAGATCCCACATGCCGCGCGCGGAGCGGCTGGGCCCGTGAGCCATGGCCGCTGAGCGAGGGTCTTAAAATACTCTGTTAGAGTATTTTGAAGAGTAGTCTATTCTTTGCCCATGTCTAAAAGGTAAATGTTGGCAATTAAAATATACCGTAAAAAAGTGTATTTCTCCTCCGTCTGTGTAGTTCAAGTTGGAAAGTGCACCAAAATGGAGATAGAAGGTGATGTTAGGAAACAAAAATAGGCTGGGCTTATGTATTGTCTACTCACTTCTAGGTTTCACCTCAACCTGGGAGTAATTGAAATTGACACACTCATTAGATTTCCTGGAATTCTTTCATTAGGCAGAATGCATTCATTTAAAACTATTCCTTAAATATATATGCTATAAAGAGATTTTTCTTTTTCCATTAAGATATACCATCTATAAGAAATGTAATGTTGATATGGTAAAATAAAATTTACCTGTAAATAGAAAATAAAACCTAAAGCAAACTTAAAAATAGCTACACAGACCTTTAAAACATTTACAATTTGTTACCAAATGGTAATATACCATACCAAATTAAAACTGAGCTCACACATAATAGAGATTTATCTAATATTCTAATTAAACTTGAAATTTAGGTTTGTGGAAAATCAGTACTTCTGACTATTTTGATTTTACACTTTGAATCAGGGTTTACATTTCTACATTTGTTTTCAGCATATATTCAATAATGGATCACTCTAATTATTCAAGGAATTTATTTATTGCCTCCCAAATAGTAAGTTCTATTCTAGGTACTAGTTATATACTGTTGAACACGACCTTTATTTATTCAAAAATATTTATGGAACTTCCTTGGCGGTGCAGTGGTTAAGACTCTATGCTTCCACTACAGAGGGCACAGGTTCGATCCCTGGTTGGGGAAGATCCTGCATGCCACGTGAGGAGGCCAAAACAAACAAACAAACAGAAATATTTATGAAGTACCTATTTTATGTCTGACATTGTTTTAGGCCCTAAAGGTATAGCAGTGGGGGAAAAGGCAGAAGTCTCAACAGTAATGGTTTGTGTGTGTTGTGAGGAAGAAAAATGTTAAAAATAGACAGGATAATAAGTAAAATATAAAGGAGTTAGATGGTAATCAGTGCTAAGGAGGGAAATAAAACAGGGAAGGGGTATGGGAAATGTGTGGTGGTTGTAGTGACATGGTTTCCAATTTTTGGCAAGGGGCTTAGGGAAGTCGTCAAGGAGGATTTGACATTTGAGTAAAGGCCTGAGAAGAGAAGTGGTAAAGAGTGAGCCATGGAGCTGCACGAGGGAAGTGTATTCAGGAAGAGGAAACAGCAAAAGCAAGGGCCCCCAAACAGGCATCTAGTTGATACTGATACGACAAAGGAGAATGCGCATTGCTGAATGTCTTAGGGGCTAATCAGAGAGGGATGGGGGCAAATAGTGGGGCAGCTGATTCCTTGGACCTTTGTAGACATTATAAGGACTTAGCTTTTACTCAGAAGGAAATAAAAAGACATGGAAGGGCTCTGAGTGGTGGAAGGAGAGGGTCTGAGTTTTATTTTAATGGGATCATTCTGGCTACAGGGTAAAGAATAGATTGAAAAGAGAATGGTGAAAGCAGGAAGTCCATTTAGGAGGCTATTTTCATAATTCACGGAGAAATGTTGGTGGAGTAGACCAGAGGGGAGAGAAGAGGTTGAGTTCAAGATGTATTTAGAAGGTAAAGCATCAACTGAACTTGATGACCACTGGGCTGTGGGATTTTATAGAAAACAGAGGATAGAGAAATGATTCCAAATATCTTGGCCTGAGCAACTGAATACATGAATTTATCATTTTCTTAGATGAGGAAGAATATGAGAGAAACAGGTCTGACATAAAGATCATGAGCTCAGTTTTGGCATGTTAATTTTGAATTGAAGTGGCTGGGTATGACTATGGAATTCAGAGAGATTGTCTGGGCTAGAGAATAAAAATGTCCTTATCATGAGTATCAGAATGATATTTAATGCCAGGTGTTTGGATGAGATCACTGAGGTTCTCGTGAAAGTAGATAGGAAATAGAAGAGGTATACTAACTGCTCCTTGGGGAACTGCAACATTGAGAGGTTGGGGTGATGAGAAGGGGCCAGTAAATGAAGCTGAGAGAGGTTATTTCGGTGAGAAACAAAGAAAATCAGGTGAATAGTGTATTATCCTACAAGTCAAGTGAAGAATTATTTCAAGGATGAGGGAATGATCAACTGTGTTGAATGCTGTCAAGTAACATGAAAACTGAGAATCAATCATTGGATTTTAAGGTGTGGGTATCATTACTGACCTCAATGAAACAATTTCAGTAGAATTATGGGGGAAAAGGTCCCATTCAAATAGGTTAAAGAGAAAATTAAATGGGAGGAGAGATACTCAGTAAGTTTGGAGGTTTCTTTCAAGGCGTTTTGCCATAAAGTAGAAGAGAGCAAAAGATCAAGGGAGGATTTTTTTTTTCAAGTTTGGAAAAAAAGAACATACAGTATTTGTAGATTGATGAGGTAGATCCAGTAGAGGTAGAACATTTGAGAGACACCATCCTTCCTATCATGAAAGATATGGGATATAATAATCTAACAGCTAAATAACTGAGGAAATAATCAGGTGCTATGATGCAAGTAAAACAAGATCCTGTGATCACAAAAGTGAAGGGATGAAGACCGATCATTTTTACTGAGATGTATTTGACTGGAAGGAACCAGTTGTATAATGACTATCTGGGATAGGAATGTTCTGCGCAAGGGGATTTGCTAAGCTTGAAGACCCTAAGGCAGTTTGGTTTTCCATGCACAAAATGAAGCATCAGGGAGGTTAGTAGAAGGCATTTACATTGTATTCTAAGAGCAATGAGAAGGCATTGCAGGGTTTTAAAACTATGGGGAGGGCTTCCCTGGTGGCGCTGTGGTTGAGAATCCGCCTGCCGATGCAGGGGACGCGGGTTCGTGCCCCGGTCTCGGAAGATCCCACATGCCGCGCGCGGAGCGGCTGGGCCCGTGAGCCATGGCCGCTGAGCCCGCGCGTCCGGAGCCTGTGCTCCGCAACGGGAGAGGCCACAACAGTGAGAGGGCCGCGTACCGCAAAAAAACAAAACAAAACTATGTGGAGGATGGACTTAGGAAAAAGACGACGTTGGAAACATGGGAACTAGTCAGACATAGATTTCAATAACTCAGATGAAGTTGATGGTGATGTGGTTTAGAATGGATGTGGATAAAAATAGAATTTTTATTTTATTTAAATGGAAATATTTAAATAAGCATGTTAGAGTACCCTTCACAATAACCTTATAATAACAATAACTGGCATTTATTGAACACGCCCTGGTTCCTGAGTATTGTGGTAAGCACGTTATAAACAATATTTTAATTATTTTCACATCAACCCTATACGATACAGTAATTATCCTTATTTTATAGATGAGAAAACTGAATTTCAGAGATGTGCTTTAGCTTGTTTAGATGTACACGGTTAGCACATATTGGAGCGGGGTCTCTAGCCTAGTCTGCTTATTCTAGAGTCCTCTTTATTGCCTTCCCAAGTGACCATGTTTTATCTTCCACCTGTGGCAGGACAATAAGCTACATTTCAGGCCTCACAACAGTACTATTCCTCAGTTCAAGACTGTCCTTAAAACCTCTGAAAAGTCAAAGGGAGGCAAAACCTTGCCTCCCCTATTGGGAACTAGATATCCCCAAAGCAAAGTCCAACAAATGTCTTTACAAGTTCATTTTCCCCAAGCTACAGATTTTTTTCTGTTGATAATTTTAATAACACAGTAATAGATGAAAACATTATTATTGAAAGATTTGAACACTATAGGTACATGTACATATTAGAAACAAATGATTCAGTCCTAATTTACTCTTTAAAAAAAGTTTTTTTGCTTTTCAAAAAAATTTTATTATAGTATAGTTGATTTAAAATACTGTGTTAGGGGCTTCCCTGGTGGCGCAGTGGTTGCCCGTCCGCCCGCCGATGCAGGAGAACCGGGTTCGCGCCCCGGTCTGGGAGGATCCCACATGCCACGGAGCGGCTGGGCCCGTGAGCCATGGCCGCTGAGCCTGCGCGTCCGGAGCCTGTGCTCCGCAACGGGAGAGGCCACAGCAGAGGGAGGCCCGCATACCACAAAAATAAAATAAAATAAAATAAAATACTGTGTTAGTTTCTGCTGTGCAGCAAAGTGAATCAGTTTTATATATATCCACTCTTTTTTTTGTATTCTTTTCCCATATAGGTCATTACAGAGTATTGAGTAGAATTCCCTGTGCTATACAGTAGATCCTTATTAGTTATCTATTTTATATATAGTAGTGTGTACATGTCAATCCCAATCTTCCAATTTATCCCTTCCCCACTTACCCCCTGGTAACCATAAGTTTGTTTTCTACATCTGTAACTCTATTTCTGTTTGTAAATAAGTTCATTTGTACACTTTTTTAAGATTCCACATATAAGCAATATCATATGATATTTGTCTTTTTCTGTCTGACTTACTTCACTCAGTATGACAATCTCTAGGTCCATCCATGTTGTTGCAGATGTCCTTATTTCATACTTTTTCACGGCTGAGTAATATTCCATTGCTAATTTACCCTTAAATTTATTCCTATTCCCCTCCCTCAAGGTAAAATTGCCAATATATTGGTATGTAGCCAGTCTACATTCAATATATTTGAGCATATATGTAATTATGGAGGGAGCCACCTTATTCTCTGTAGTAGCACCATGTGATTAAATGATAGGGGTAGAGCATAATCTACCTAGCTAGTGTCCTATTAATGAACGTTTAAGTTGTTTCCAAAATTTATGCCATCATGAAAAGCAAAGTAATGAGCATTTTGAGGATAAATATAGACTTTCTTTTATATTTTATTTATTTTTATTATGCAAGTAAAAGATGGATATATATTCTCAGAATGGAAAATCAAAGCTCATCTTAATTCTAGTACTCCCTGTAAATGTAACTGGTGTTATTATTTTGGTGTGAATCTTTCCAGAACTTCTGGAACACAGTTACATACATATAACTATTTATGTATAGCTTTGTTTCATGGGAAGAATTGTTTTCTTAACCATTTTTAACAAATTGAAGTATAGCTCATTTACAATGTTGTGTTAGCTTCAGGTGTACAGCAAAGTGATTCAGTTATACATATATATACAGTCTTTTTCAGATTCTTTTCCATTATAGGTTATTAAAAGACATTGACTATAGTTCCCTGTGCTATACCGTAGGTCCTTGTTGTTTATCTATTTTATACATAGTAGTGCGGATATGTTAATCCCAAACTCCTAATTTATCCTCCCTTCCCCCCACTGCCTGGCTAATTCCTTTAATCTGACCCAGTCTAGATCCTCCTTTTCAGTTAAACCTACATTAGTTTTTGCGTGTAAGCCTTATTGTTTCCACTGTGAGTATAACAACAGGGAAGCTGTAGTCCACTCTTTCATAAATATAATGGTAGGCTCCCCAGTCATGAGCAATGAGTCTTTCTCTACAACTTTTCTCCTGGCTCAACTTCAGAGAATATGTATAGTGTTAGATAAATTATAACATGAGATGTGAGGAGACATTTTATCTACACAGAAACAAACCAGTCAGTAAACTATTTTATACTTTAATCAATTTTTATTTTGTGATAATGTTCCATGATACTAATCAATAGAAATCTGTACCTTAAGGAAATGAATGGAGGTACTAAGCCTCTCCTCCTCCTTAAATACTATGCATGTTGGAACAGTGAGTATTAACAAGAACGAAGTCTAATGTATAGAGAAGAAATTGGATTTGGAGGAGAAGACCTGAACTGAAGATAGCTAAAGGATGACTTATATTATACCTAACCGGTGGTTTGGGACTGAATGGGTAACTTACGTTCCTTAGTTCATTAATGGCACTCATCTCTGTTTTACAGATGAGGAGACTAAGGGTTATTGAGAGCAAGTGGGTTAACAAGGGTCACACAGCTAGTAAGTGGCCAAGATTTGAATCAAACCACTCAGACTCCAGACTCAGATTTAACCACAGTGTTTTACTTTCCTTTGGCTCCCTCTCTCCCACTGGGAAAGTTTTTCAAAATCTCCATTCATTGAAAGAAAATTAAACTTAGTACCCTGAATGTCAGATCCTCCTTTCAAAAGTTATTTTTCTTTTACAATTTCTCCCATGATTGGGAGACCTAGTCACCTTTAAACAACAGGATGCCTGCTGCACTGCCCAGTAAACTAGAATTCCAGGCTGAGCACAGAAATTAAGATGCTACAATGATACTTACTTATTCCAAAATGAAAGGGAATACCTGTAGGAAAGTCTTTTAATTTGTAAACCACCACTTAAATGACTATTTTTTTTCTTTTTTTTTTTCTTGCGATACGTGGCCCTATCATTGCTGTGGCCTCTCCCGTTGCAGAGCACAGGCTCCGGACGCGGAGGCTCAGCGGCCATGGCTCACGGGCCCAGTCGCTCCGCGGCATGTGGGATCTTCCAGGACCGGGGCACGAACCTGCGTCCCCTGCATCGGCAGGCAGATTCTCAACCACTGTGCCACCAGGGAAGCCCTTAAATAACTTTTAAAATAATGATGACAATTAAAAATAATTCTAGCCCTTTTGGCACCATGAAGGCAAGTTTGTTCGATGGTTGTTATTTGCACTTGTATGAATAGAAAAAGCATGAGCAGAGGGTCAGCAATTGTGTTTTCCCTCTGATCACATAAATGAAGGTAGAAGAAAATGGTTCTGTGTGGAAGGAAATTAATTCCTTAATTTTTTTACTCTCATCAATACACCAGGAAAAAAAAATAGCAAATAGCCAATGTAATTTAACTTACTACATTTTTTTCTCTTTCTATCCCACCCTTTTCCCCCTAAAAGAAACATTATATATTTCAACTTATTTGAAATTGACCTTCCTTGAATGAATCATAATCTCAATAGACTGGGGCTTCCTAACTGACCAGCATGTGGCCAAATACATGACCACATTTTTTTGAGGGTGTGATGTTACCATACCTAGTGATATTAGAAAAAAATCAGTTTCCCTATACCAAAAATGGCTTACTAACAATTCTGATGCGTTTTACCTGTAAAAATATTGGCCCTGAAAATATTTTTCCACTGCTGAAGGCTTCATCTCGATAGTCTGTATAATCTTTTCTCTCTGCTTTTCTTTCTTAGTGGTCTAAAGATGGTTGCAAAATTTCTGGGGAATGCAAAAGATTTTTGTAACCACCAAAATCCATAGATTTGGATCCAGTTTAATACAATGGCTAAAGGAAGGGGAATTATTTCTTTATGAGCCCGAGAGGACTTCTTTGCATAGCGGTTAAGAGCACATATGCAGAACTGCCCTGCCTTAATTTGAATCTCTGCTCTGTGGCTTATTGGTTGTATGGTCTTGGGAGAGTTACTTACGTCAGTCTTCTCATCTATAAAATGGAGATTATGGTAATACTGACTGCATAGAGTTGTTATGGGGAGTCAATAAATTAAGCATTATTAAAGTACGTAGAAGAGTATCTGGCACTTAGTAAGACCTCTGTATTTACTAAATACTTCATTTTTAATCATTGCATTATGGCCTATGGATAATTGGTAGCTTTGGGTCAAACCGTGGTTCTGCATCTATTTAGAAATTCTTGAAGCAGCATAGGTACATGTTCAAGAATCCAGGTCTATAGGTTGTTTTAGCTGCTTGCTAAAGCATCCAGAGAACAGCTCTGCTAACCAAACGGATCTGAAAATCTTTTATCTGACTGAGATCTTCAAATTCAGTTAGTCCAAACTTCGAGTTTCATAGATGTAACATCTTGATCAGGTAGAAAAGAGCACAGCTGGTCCATACCAGAGACAACTAGAGCCCAGATCTCTTGACATCCAATCCATTTTCAAAGAAACATTGCAATGATTTTTAATATGATGATCTGATCTCCCGGTTAGGACCCTGCCACAAGTTTATTCCTGGTAACACAAGTATTCGCCATTCTGTAATGCTGTTGTTACCATCATGGCTTTGGCTCAGGTTTACGACTAGTTTCAAAGTGCGACAAAGTATATTTTGGGACCAATATAATAAGAGAACTCATCAAGAGTGTTAGATGATGCCACTTTATTGACCCAACAGTCCCCATTGTCTCAGTTTTTGCCCCATTTACACAGAGAGTTTCAAGTCTTTCAAACATAGTGTATAAAAAGTCCAAGCATTCAGAGAGGCACGTTGTACTTGATGAGTATTAGTCAATAAGAACTGTGTATTGACCTTGAATTCAATTATTCTAAACATACAGTGGCACTCTTTGGTGGATCGTGGGGAACTAAGAGAAAAGAGCCCTGTATAGTGAGTAAGAAACTTAGATTCATTGCTTAAAGAGACACTATGGGCTGAACATAGAATAAATTGAAAACTTTTTGATATATTTCGGCCCAAGAGGTCTATGTTAGATTACTGGTAAAGGAAAGGAAGATGGATTTTGGAGCCATATAGAATAGTTCAAATCGATTGAAAGAGGGATGAAATCCTCTTCTATAATAAAATTACAGTAGCAACCATGTATAGAATGCTGCCTGAAAGCCAGACACCGTGTGGATTGCTTGATCAGTAACCTTTATGATATTTAATGCCCCCAATAAATTTGTGTGGGAGGTGTAATGATGAGATGCTTGGCGCCTAGTAGCACTCAATGAATAATTGTTGCCTAAGAAGACTGTCGTCTAGTAGGTGGAGGAACTGGCTTTCTAACCCTTGGGGTCTGACTTGGAAAGGCGAATCTTCACTGTTTTCTGTCCCAGCATCTTGTCAGAGTCAGAATGCTGGATGGTGCGTGTGTCGACCTCACTGTGTCAAATTTTTAGGTTGATTCATACATATTTGTAAATGAATGGTCCAGAAAGCTCAAAAAACTTTTAAGAGCACACCCTATTCTTACCACGTGCATTTAATTGCAATGTATTAAAGAGAGAGAAATGAAATTTAAAAACCATGTTCCAAAATTAATAAACCATGTTCCAAAATTAAAATTCAGAAGGATTTACCATGATGCTTTGTATATTGCATAATTCCTTCTAGTGTTTGTAGCTATGGGCACTCGAAATAGGTTTACAGCTCTATATCTAATAGTTTGCTAATATATGTCTAGCACTAAGTATTTCAGAATTGGAGAAAATATTAGAAAGTTATCAAAAGACGCTTTAGGTATCAAATTGTTTTGTGCAGAGCTGAGTCCAACAAATTGATTTGTAATGTGAATACTGAGAAAAATCTAAAATGGTATTATATCATTCAAGATAATTAGCCTTATTACTTGTAGTCATTTCTTTAACAACTGAAATCCAAACAGCTATTGATTAGGAGTTCTAACAATTAATGTTTATTCTCTTTATCTAAAGATGAATAGATCATATTTCTCAAAAGAAACACAATTTTCTTCTAAAGGTATTGTTTCTAAGTTCTTATTTTAAACAGAAGTATTGCAAAAGACCTTTTGTATCAATATACAGGCTTTACAATTCATACACCACAATTACTATTGTGAAATATTCATTAGGATTAAGTTAAATTATATACTGAATAAGCACAGTACTTCTGTTGTCACACTTTTCATAGGATAAATTTCCCAGCAGGCAGTCAGGTCATTCACATACTATACAAAGACTTTCTCATTGTGTTTTAATTATTTACCACATGGATCTAATCTGGTGTTGTTTTTTATATATATAAAACTTTTGGTTACTGTTTTACTATACCTTAGTTTCTAATACCATAAAATGTTCATTAAGAATATATATAGGCACTTATTTAAAGAAACATTACATAGTGGCATTTGAGGACTAAACTAGGTATTGGTCCCCATCAACAAGGGGACCATTCTGTGCAAAAATGGTACTGCCTAGACCGAAGGCCTAAGTAATCTGAAAACACAATCTATAACCTGTAATAAATGTAGTTCAATCATGTCTATATGACTGCAGACAGTGGTGAGAGAAATGTACATATCAATGTATTCATTCTATTATGTTCAATTAAGATTATTGCATTATTAATACGAACGACATTTATGTGAACCAAAATGGCCCTTATGTGACAAAATAAAACTAGGGAGAATGTTTTAAAATATAAACCTACTCACTTATTAGATAAATTTATTTATTTGATATTACTTTACAGTTTATTTGTATGAAATTTCAATATTAAGAGATACTATCCTGGATTACAAAGTTGTCCCAAATCACCAACTATAACGTTAACCATAAACATAGAAAAATAATCTATTATGTCAAAATTGTGCATATGTATAGATCAAGTTTTATTTTGCAATAGAAATCAGAAAAATTTCTATCACAAAATATAGTACTTGTGAAGAGAAAATACGACTTTAAAAGCATGCAGACATTCTGTAGAAAACTTCAAAGACAAAAACTGATTTCAAACAGATTCCATGATGTTTAAATATTCATAATATTAAAATATTTGTCTGTACATGGAAATGAAGTTGGGGTGAAGAAAAATTATGATTTAATTTAAGACTTTCTTGAAAGAATAAGTAGAAAACGAAACTTTGTATTTGTACAAGAGATGCTTAAATAATTCAATGGTACTGAAGAAAGTTAAGTAAAAAATAAAAACTCTCCATGCCCTTATTTCCACTTCCCAAAGCTACTATTACTAACAGGTTTTTCTCTCTCCATATATTCACACACACCCCTCTTAAAATATTATTACAGATTGGATTATGGTATATAATTACAATATATACTCTTCTCAACTTGATTCTTAACACTTAATAACATATTCTGGCTATGTTCCATTTTAACACACATCACATTATTTTTACCTTTTGCTTAGAAACCCATGTATGGATGTACCATGACTTACCAGTTCTCTATAAGTGAATAATCTTGTTTTCAACTTTTTCTTATTATTACTGAAATATGTCTTGGGGAACATATTCACAGAATAAATTTTAGAATAGGAACATTGGTCAAAAATTTTAAGTATTTCAAATTTTGGTATTGACAGAATATCCTCCTTAGAGATTTTACCAATAACTAGGGTAGTATGAAAATGCCTATTTTCGTATTCCTTTATGAAATTTTAATCAATGTGATAGATAAAAAGAGTATTGCACTTTTGATGTGCATTTCTTCAATTGTGAGAGCTCATCAGTATCTTTTCCTATGTTTACTAGGCATTTGTATTTCTTTATCCATTACCTGTTTATTTCTTTGCCCATATCTCTACTGTGCTGAGAATCTTTTTACTATCGCAAGTTTTTTTTTTAATATTAGAGATAATAGCACTTTGCCTCTCATGAACTGAAAATATTATTTCCTGATCATCATTTGGCTTTTTACTCTGTTTATGACATTTTCTTATTGTATAGGATTTTTTAAATGTAGTAAATTTTGAATTGTTTCCATTGTATCTTCTTGGAAAAGCCTTGCCATCCCAGATTATTAAGAGAATTAAATATTACATACTTTTGATTTCACTTTATACATATATTTACTTATCTAAAATCAAGGTAAAGAAAATAAACTGACTGATTTTCTTTGGTGAGAATTAAATGGAATCCAAATTTAGTGTGGAATAAAATTCATTTTTTCTTAATAGCTTCTAGTATTTTAATATTAATATGTACTCTGTATTTTCTTTCTTGGATAATTGAAAGCTTTTATTTTTTTTTTTTTTTTTTTTTTTTTTTTTTTTTTTTTTTTTTTTTGCCATGGCTCACGGGCCCAGCTGCTCCGCGGCATGTGGGATCCTCCCAGACCTGGGCGCGAACCCGGTTCCCCTGCATCGGCAGGCGGACGCGCAACTACTGCGCCACCAGGGAAGCCCCTGAAAGCTTTTATTTTGATTAATGACTCTTAATGTTATCAATATGCCCACTTGATGGGGTGATCATTCTTTGTAGTTTTACATTTAGGGGGAAGACCGGGTTCTTGTGATTACATGATTAGTGAATGAGAAGGGGGGCTAAAAATATGTAATATAAACTGAAAAAATCTCATATGTCTTATTAGGCCTGCTTAAAGGTAATGATGAGGTCTTAATTCAAGGGGGAAATGTACTTCACATCTAACTGTATCATTAAGTATTTATGCAAATCATTTATGCAATATTTTCTTTATTTATAAGTTTATTTGCTTGCAATATCCCAAGCTGTAATTGTGTGATACTTAACTGATATCCCTGTCCACAAAAGAATACTTACACTGAAAACCAGAAGCTTCAAATGTAAATAGCTGCTTATTGCTGGTAAAATGGTATTGGATGGAAAGCATGTGTTATTATGAACTTTTCTTAGGTAACATTAAACCTTTCAGAACTAACAATCACCAGTACAGGCTCTCCTAAAGTACTATGAGGATTGACAGATGAAACACCGTGATTTCTATCAAGTTTTAATTATAGATAAGCCAACCATGATTTAGTTTTTCAGGGAAGTTATCTGTAAGCTCTACTGGATACTCCTACAACCTATGTTGAAAACATGGACCATGATTTGTGTGTATAGTGTTAGTACCTAAAAGCTGCCTGGCTCTAGACCCAGCTTTTCAACCAATTCTTCCCAGTGCAATAACTATAAGGTATTATAATTCACTTGGCTCTTGTTCTCTGTTGCTCCTGGCTGGAAGTCCCAATTCAAGTTAAAGTGGTGATGTATGAACTTTTGAAGATTTGCAGGTTTGGATAAAACCCCAATGAGATCAGATCTTTAAAGTTCATACTAACTTGTATGAAGATTCTGTACCTCACTTCACTTGAAGATCATGAAAAAAGTTATTAATTAATTTGGAAAAAATGAGATTTTTTTCCTTGCTTTGGGAAGATGGGCAAAATGTTACTACACTGAAATAGATAAATTTACAAATATTTAAAGGATTACCTATTTTATTATGGTGACAACAATTCACTTCTCTACCAAAATACACTTTGACTGATTATAGTATTTCATGACACATCTACAAAACGGCCAAGTTTCACCAAGTGCTTTCTAAATTTAACTAATATTACCATAGAGGAATCAAATTTGAAAAGGTTTCAGGTATCTGTCTGACAATTAACAATCATGGTATGAGGTATTATGTTTTCCAAGGCTTTGAACAGGAGATTCTTGTCATATACATTGCTGCTTCTTGGTTTTTAAATTGAAACGGCTTCACCTGCTGTGAGCCATCTCAAAGTGGAGAGGTCCCAGAGTGGCCTGGTAAATGAAATCAAGTGAGATCTTCTGAGTGATGGGCAGAAAAATGAATCTAAGGAAGATCAAAATCTCCAGTGGATTTTTTCTATGGCTACCAAGGTACCCAATCTGAAGACTACATGTGAGATCTTATAAGGTGACTTAAACACTAACCAGACATTCTAGTTCTTTTTAATATGCTCTGAGAGAATATGTTTAAAGGAAATTTGCTAGTTGGAGAAAAGTCATTTTTCTTCCATCTGCACCATTCAGGTCTCTGCTTGCTCCTGGTGGCTCTTCCCATTCTAGGACTACATGCCATTATTGGAATACCACTTCTGTTACTCACAGTGAAAGCCAAATTAAAATGTCCCAGACAAAGAGATACATTTTTTGATTTGAAAAACATGTGCAAGATTAGTTTTGGCTTGGAAGAGTCCTATAAATGAAGTATTGATTAACGTGGGTGAACACAATATTATAAACAAAATAGACTGGTGTATGTTCTGAGTCATGAGGTCTTGGGAATGGACCACAGAGTGAATCAGGAGCTTCCACCATTTCGCTGTGGAGATGATTCTGTAATGCAGAAGTTTCCATAGTGATTAGGACAAAACTGGTAACCTTTTCAGAACTTGTTCCTTCTGGTTAATGCTTTTCAAGTATTGCACTATATAAGAGTATATAAGTCATCTAGAACTTTTAAAATAACTAAAATTTTCTACAGTTGTCAAATGGAAATGGTTTTTTTCACTCAACCAAAATTACTTGAAGTTTAATTAGGACAGATTTTCACATAGATAGAAAAAGAAAATCTTATTCTCTGTTACAGTTCAGTCAACTCATAAAATATTCAAAGTTTCTCTTCTGAAACCGGGGCTATTCTAACTGTAGGACAATTGTGAAGTCTTGAGAATGTGGAAGGAATTGAGTATAAACTGAAGATGCATTTTGACTTCTAATCACGCTAGGACAACGGGTTGAGAAGAACAATGGACAACTTTTCATTTGTCTTCTCTCCTTCTAATTGAGGTATAAGTGGTATATACAGACTACATTAAAGAATAGGGTTTGATTTTCTGAAACTTGGCTATTAAAAAACTTCTGGCAAGGAATGACTTGCAGTTTCTAATGATCATCCTCCACTCCCCACAATGGCAAAGTGATTCCAGAGACACCAGTAACAACCATAAGCTCAGAAGCTCTAAGGATAATCATGAACTCACCACCACCCTTCTCCCCACTATCCTACCCTGTGTTTGCTTTTTATGTAAAGTCCTTTTCTGACCCATGATGTCATCCAGAATATCATATTAGTTTTACTTGTCTTGTCACCTTAGGCTCTTCTACACTATGACAGTTTTTCAGACTCCTTGTTTTTGATAACCTGGACAGTTTTGTTAAGTACTGGTCAGATATTTTACAGAATCTCTTTCAATTCTGGTTGTCTGATTTTTTCTCATGATTAGACAGGAGTTGTTGGGTTTTGGGGAGGAAGACCTCAGAGATAAAGTGTCATTTTTCATCGTATCATATCAAGAGTACAGATTATTAGCATGACATCATAGCTGATCACCTGGCTGGGGTAGTGTTTGTTGAGTTTCTTCACTATAAAATTTCTCTTTTTTCCACTTCCCATGCTGTACTCTTTGGATGGAAGTCACTGTACACAACCCACATTTAAGGAGTGGGGGAGTTATGATTAGCCTCTTTGATAGGGAAGTATCTACATAAATTATTTAGAGATTTTTTTTCTGCACAGATTTGTCCATTCTCCCCCATTCAGTTATTTATTTATATTAATAAGAACTCATGAACATTTATTTTACACTTTAGGTTGTAATCCAGTACTACACTGTCTTGTCGTTCATATTGTTCTGGCTTTAGCCATTAGGAGCTCTTTCAGTTGGCTCCTGTGTCTCTTTGACATACTCCCATTTTTGGATTTGTACATTTTTTTCCTCAGTACTTCCTTGCTTTCTGGCACTACAAAATGTTCCTGGTTCACTTTGTATATTCCTTGCCCCGTTTTAGATTCAGGTGTTTCTCCAAGGAAGCCGAGTTCCTGTAATTGGAGAATGGTATTTGAAACCAAAATGTGGGTGCTGGGAGAACTACTTGCTCATAGGTCCTCTCAGCTGAAAGAGCAAGGCGATCTATGTATGCATACTGATCCCTGTATTTACAGACTGTCTATAAATACTTCTCTATGTAACTGTCTCTGTATTATGCTAAATATAGTTGATTATGATGTCTTCTACTATCATCCTACATTATCACATGGATCATTCTAGCCTCTTGCCCTGGTTTATCTATACCTTCTCATTCCAGTAGTGAGAAATCTGGATCCCACCATTCTCCATCCATTTACTTAACTGGTAAGTTCCATATGGGTGTAGTGGTTACAGAACTGTTAATTTGTATGCTTGTGGGAAACAACTTTATCAAGTGGGATACAGTTTTTATGTACAGTTCCTTTTGCCTTTAGTCTTATAATCTCCACTCATCTCCAAAGTTACTGAGATGAACAACTTTTCCCCACCCTTCCAGTGAGGTTATATTATATATATGTAATATTGTTAGATTCTTTTGTTCCATTCTGCAGTCCATATTGAAATCCTCTGACCTCCTACATTACTTGATATTTAAAAATTTTGCATACCTTAAGGTTGATAATTCGTGTTGTACTTCTATGGGCACTGAAAAATGCATAGTGTCGTGTATACATCATTACGGCAACATACAGAATAATTTCACCACCTTACAAAATCATCTGTGCTTCATCTATTCAACCCTTCCTATTCCTCAAATCCAGGTCAAACACTTATCTGTTTACAATCTCTATAGTTTTGCTTTTTATCAGAATATTGTAGAAATGGAATAATAGAATAAGTAGCATTTTTGGACTGACTTTTTTTACTTAGCAACATCAATTTAAAACTCATCCATGTTTTGCCTGGTTTGTGAGTACCTAGCTTTTCATCACTGAATATAATTCCATTGTATGAACGTACCACAGTTTGTTTATAGATTCACCTGCTGAATGACATTTTCATTGCTTTCAGTTTTTGAATAAAGCTGCTGTAAATGTGTGTGCAGATTTTTGTATGGACATAAGTTTCAAATCAGTTAGGTAAATACCTAAGAGCAAAATTGTTGGATTGCATGAATGGTAAAACTATATTTGTCTTCATGTATAGGTTTTTGTGTGGACATAAGTTCCACAAAATTGTTGTTCAAAGTGTTTATTGCTTTCTTATCGTCATTGTACAGGTGTTCCAGTTGCTCTGCATTTTTTTCCCAGCACTTTGTTTTCAGTTTTTATTTATTTTAGCCATTCTAATAGGTGTGTTGTGATATTTTATTGTTTTCTTAATTTCATTTTTGTGATGACTAATGACTCTGCATCATTTGATGTGTATATGTGCTTCTCTGTCATTGGTATATCTTCTTTGGCAAAGGGTATGTTCAAATCTTTTGCTCATTTTTTTAGTTAGAATGTTTTCTTATTATAAAATTTGAGAGTTCTTTATATATTTAGCATACAAGTCCTTTGCCAGGAATTTTTTTTCGGTAGATTTATTGTGCTATAATTTGCTCATTGTAAGTGTAAAATTTAATGATTCTTGGTAAATTTCTAGAGTTGTATGATTATTATTATTAGTTAAAAACATCAGGCTTATTTTAAAGATATTTATAGATACTAATATGGAGCACTCCATTCATTGGAAGATAAGAATTTTGCATATTTTAATGTCCTCCTTTTCTCTCTTTATCACATAAAATTTTTTGGATTTGAACCTAAACTATGAGTATTACATCTTTTCATCTACATATTTTTAATGTCCTTTTTAAGAAATTATTTTTATATTGACCTTATATTTTATGACTTTAAGAATGATTAATTTGTTTTTCAACTTTTTTCAGTTTACAACATTTTTAATGTTTTTGACCTGGTGAATTTATAAATAGCTAACAACTGTTATTAAGTACCATGGAGTAAAGATGGAATAAAGGGAAACTTAATAATGGGTATGAGTGTAACTTTATCCAAGTATGATTAAAAATTCACTTTTATTTGTATTGGAATGTAGTCATTATGCTAGTTGACTATAAGTCAGTGGAAATATCCAGCAAAAAGTTATTAGTAAGCCAATGGTAAGATATCTTAGATTACCTTAACCAATTTAGTGATTGGAATACTGAGGTGAAGATTCCCACTGCAGTGTACATGGACGTGAAACACCCTGGAGTGCTGGATTCAGTTTTGTTTGCCATCCTAGAAGAGAGACATTGACAAATTGGACCTGATACATAGGGCAACCAAGATAGTAAAAGGGCTAGACATGGTGTCACATAAGGAATGTTTAGAAAAAACTGGAATGTTTAGTCTGCAAAAGGAAAGAATGATGGGGCTGAGGATTGGTTGGAGGAACATGATAGCCATCTATTTTTAAACATTTACAGGACCAACAAAATAAAGAGGAGGATTTTTTTGTTGTTGTCACAAAAAGACACACTAGTAATGGTTGATTAAGTTCAAAGGAGGCAAGCCTTGACTTATAAAAATGAGAACTTCAACTCCTTTAAATTTACAAATTCTAAAATGGAATGGGTTTTCTGATTTAAATCCAAGGTTAGCAAAAAAACAAAAAACAAAAAAACTCCAAGATCAGAAGCATGTAGGAATCCTACATTTATATTTATATCCTTGAAGTTTGCTAATTAAATTCTTTGTAAGTCTATACTCCATCAAACAATATTGTCTATGATAATTGATAAATATGTGATTCTGATAGTGGTAGCAAGCCCTAGATATTGAATAGAAAGTATGCTGGAGAGAATGGTTAATGGATGATAAAATTAGAATTTTAAAGATGATAGCTTTTGAATAGGCAAAGAAGCAACTATTTTAATTGGAGAATGTATATCTAAGAGTACAGAAAAAATTAAAAGCAAATATGTCATTTTCATAAGACACTGAGTAGGCAAATTTGACTGAAAAACAACTATTCATAAATGCTTATGAAATAGTCATTTGGAAGAAAAAATGACGTTTGTCATTAATGGCCTCTAGTGACTTCCACAGTATAAATTAAATGATCAATTTATAGTTATCATTCTACTTGACCTCTCATCAGCCTGATCACTACCTCCTCCTTGAAACAAATTCATCACTTGGCTTCCCTGACTCTGCATGTATGGTTTTTATTCTTCTTTCTTGGATGCTCTTTTTTAATTTTTAAAACTGATTTCCTATACATATTTCAGAGGTAGTATAATATCAACCACATAGCTTTCCATGCTATATATAAGCTGATATTTCCCAAACATATCTCCATTCTCTACTTCCCTGAAATTCACATCTAGTTATAAACTGCCTACTTGATATCACTTCCTGTATATTTAATAAAACATATAAAATTGAATATGTCCCAAAATGTTTCCACTACCTATTTTACCTCCCATCACCACCATCTTTTTCCCTTGTAGGATTCTACATTTCATTAAATTATAGCTCTATTATTATAGTTGCACAGGGAATTAGATTCATTCTGATTTCCACTTCCCCTCATTGCCACACTGATGGATTGAAATCCCTCAGTAAATCCTGTTGGATCTATCTTTAAAGTGTACTCAGAATGCAACCACTTCTCATCTCCTTTACAACTGCCACGCTGATCCCAGCCACCCTGATTCGTTTCCTGGGTTCTGATAGCCTCCTAACTCATGCTTCCACCTTTCAGTGCATTCTCAGCAAGGCAGCTTTTAAAATGAAAGTCAGATCACGTCACAACTCTGCTCAAAACCTTTCAATGACTTCCTTCTCAACTAGAGTAAAATCTAAATTCTTTACAATGACCCACAGAGTTCTACTGATCAGGCACCTCTCTGACCTCATATCTTAGTACTTTCCCCCTCACTCACTTTACTCCTATCACACTGTTCTTGTTTTTGTTAACATGAAGACAAGGTCCTTCATCAATTTTGCAACTGCTGTCCCCTCCACATATCCATATGACACATACTCTCTTTCAGGACTTTACTCAGTAGTTACCATTTCAGCCTACATTGTATAAAATCACATCCCTTCATCTCAACACTTAATATCCCTTTCCGTGCTTTATTTTTCTTCCTTAGCACTTCTCACTGCAAATGTATCATTTGCATACTGTATAAATTTATTAATTTATTTGGCTTGGCTCATCTCCTTGTTAGATGTAATTCACATTGCTCACTGCTGTACTCCAGTGCCCAGAAGTGCTCCCATCCTGTAGCCATTGCTCAATACTGATTCATAAAACAAATTTTAAAATGCTTTTTGAAAGCCCTGAGCATTAAGCTGAAGACTTAGAATTGTGTTTGCTTGGCTTTGGAAGAGGATAGAAGCTTTCTGACAGTAAAGATTATGCTGAAGATGTGTTGTAGGAAGATTAACTTCCCAAATTAAGGTTTGAATACACAGAATTCTCAAAAACTGCAAAGTTTTAAGAAAAGAAGACCACTTCGGAGTGTATTACAGTAATTTACAATATCTTGTGGACAAAAGGAAATGGAACACAACAAAGAAGAGATTAATTACAAACAAAGAATTAATATCCAAGGATTGGTTACTGGATAAGAGGGAAAGAAGTCAAAATAAACTTAGGTGTGAGATTAGTTATACAGGGGATAGAGGATTGGAGTAAATACAGATATTAAGAGAAAGAACTCATTTATGAGGAAAAGACAAAAGTATGAGCTGACTTGATAACATCAAGTAATAATAATAGTAATAGTAAGAAAAGAACATTAGTTTTTACTTCTAATAAAATAACATTGGTTTGCTATTTTTAAACTGTCAGTGTTTCCTTTGGAGTAATGGAGAGAAACATTCAAGTAAAAATATCCAAAATATGTTTGGAGATACAAGAATCATCTGGAAATGTGGACAAGTTGAAGACATTGATTTGATGTACTCTACAAGTACTCTAAGAATTGAGACTGCAAGAGGATGAATGTTCTGACAGAGAGAGTGTAAAGAGAAAAGAGAATAAGGTAGCAAATGGGGCAGGAAGAAAATCAATTTAGTATGGAAAGCAAGGGTGGAGAGTTTTTCAAGATCTGGTTGCTCACTTTTATAGATTTAGAAATGTTGTCTGTTAAAAAATAAAATTGTCAATGAGGTTTGAAAATGTGTGTATATATATATATATATATATATATATATATATATATATTAGTAAAGTAATGAGTAAAGAAATCAGGTTGCAAAGGATTGAAATAAAAACAGTGTAGCAGATGATGGAGTATACCACCCCAATCCCCGTTCTGGACCGAAGTTCTCATTCCTCCAGCTACTGGTAATGTTGGTGGCTGACAGCTCTTAGCTGAGTCACTCTCCCAGAAATGCCCTTGGCTGAAGAATGCTCACTCACCCAAGGTCATGGCCCCTCTTCCGGAGGCAGATTGCATCTAAGACCCGGCAATGAACAGGTATGAGATCCAAGTCTCTTGCCTTAAAGTGGGACAAGTGTGGGGATCTGGTCTGGAACCATCAGCGGTGCCCAGTGAGGTCTTTGTTGTGACTGCATTGCAGATCAACTACTCCTTCTCTCCAGTCTAACTTCACTCTCTCTCTGCCGTTGCTCTTGAAAGCCCTCTTCATAAACTTCCTGTATGTGACTCTCCTCCCAGGGAACCCAACTTAAGACAAATAGATACGTTAGACATCTGAGAAACATTGAAGAAAATGTGTGCTAAAATATTGAGAACTAATAACACTCATGTTTATGATAAATAAGTTTATTGCATACATTCTTAAATTCAACTGAAGTCATTTCAATTCAGTATGGATTTATTAAACATCCATTGTTTATACTATTTGCTATTGGGAGCATAATAAGAACAAGAAGTCCCTTGCCTTTATACCTCACGATAAATATATTAAAGTTATGAAAGAGAATTGATTCCGACTGAGGCTGGAATCCTCCCAGATTACAACCAAACTCATGATTAACAGCTTGCAGATGTACATAAACTTGTGAAAATGCAGTGTGACTGGGAAGGATGTGCAATGATACTAGTCAATGTTTACAAGATGTTCTTCCAAAGATACTCTACGCATCTGTAGACTAGTGTTTTAACTACCTTCTTAGTTCCTTAAACAGGTGTGCATCTGTAGTTTTAAGAAGACAAAAAGAATATAAATTGACCTACAGCCATATCACCTTGTAATGTTATCCTTTCTGATCTTGGATTAAGGCAGTATATTGATGGGCAGTTCTTCAGGAAATTCTGAGAATGCTAGTTAATGGTTTAAAGATAACTAATTGCCAGAATTTTTAGGAAATAAAATCTGTGGTTTCTAATGCTAGGAACACTCACACGAAATTAACTCAACCTTTTAACTTTGAACATGCTCTAGAAAACAGTTCCTTTCCCCCCCTCTAATCCATTGAGCAAAACCAGTAAGAACTCTGGTTCTTGTGAAAGTGTCTGAACTTGCAGCATTTCTACCCTCTAACACATGGATATTGCTGGTAATCTATGTCACTGGAGTTAAAAACTCTGTAAATTTGGATTGCCATAAACATAAAAGATTTTTTTAAATGTACTAGCTGCTAGGTTGAGAGGACTTACAACAAGGAGAGAAATCAGAAGATACCATAATGATAAAGTAGGAAGTGACATTCACAGGCAAGGATGTTGTAAAAATACTTATTACAAACACCTATCCACCATGTACTTAAATATTTCTCAGGAAGAAAATTCCAAGTTTTTTTCAGAAACTCAGAATTTAATAGTTTTTGCAGTCAATCTTAAATAAACCCCTCTATGACAGTTGAATTCCATTTCTTGATTTTATATCTTGAATGCTCTCAGTAATCCCTACAGCAGCTTGTAATAAACTTTCCTCATTTTAACTGAGACATCATTGAAATTGGTGTGTTTTCTGTCACCTCACATTTGGTGTGGATGACCTAATTTGATTTTGTCATCCAAAATACACGTAAAACATTCTCATCTGTATTGTTTTCATAGTTCTTGTCCTGAAAAATCTTACCTTACTGTCGAGATCGTGACCAAGATTGCGGCAACATTATGGGACAATAGAAGCTGTTTTCAAGATGAAGACGTCCATCCCAAAATGATGCTATATTGTTTCACCCCCAACACATTCCTAAATGTCTTCCTACCTACTTTTAAATAAGAAATATGAAGGAGCTGACATTTCAAATAAGAAATATGAAGGAGGGACTTCCCTGGTGGTCCAGTGGGTAAGACTCTGCACTTCCAATGCAGGGGCCCCTGGGTTCAATCCCTGGTCAGGGAACTAGATCCCGCATGCATGTTACAACTGAATCTGCATGGCACAACTAAGACCCAGCACAACCAAAATAAATAAATAAATAAACATTTTTTTACAAAAAGAGAAATATGAAGGAAGTATAAAACTAATCTGCGTAAAGAAAGCATTTCAAATGACAATGCTTGCTTTATTCCTGATTTTTAAACTAATGTCTCATCTTTTGTTTTTAACCTGATTGGCTCAGCATTGCTTGTGTCTGGAGTTAAAAGAGGTACTTCTATATCCTCCTGGCTTTCTCATCTTAGTAATGTTTACACAATTTGTAGGGAATGGCCTGTTAACAATTTCTGGATTAAATTTTTATTTACAAAGTGTCCTGCTCTGGGAGTAAAATTGAATCACAGAGTCTCCTTGGTGAATAAGCTTATGTGGCTTATTCCTATGCATGCATGACTTTTAGATAGTACATTATCTTAATCAGTATACACTATGTGTTTGACACTGTAGAGTGATATAGAGAAATTCTGCTCTTTTGGGTAGACATTTATTGAGCATGACATTTAAGCAAGGCAGTTGCTTCCTTTACAAAGAGAATTAAGAATTGGGTTTATCATGACAAGTGTAAATGTTTAGACCAAGTATTAATTAATAACTTTTTCTTGTGTATATCTAGAAAAACAACATGATTGTGCTGGCAAACATCTAATGGGATATCCAAAAAAGTGATTAATTCCACTCCATCTGGGACCCTTTGTATAATCCCATTTTTTCCAGAAATATTTTACAACAAAGCCAAGGCAACTGCTGACTCCTTTGCAAAGGCTGCCTGACTATTTGTGTATCTGTCCATCTGTTTGTTTGCCCATATGACTTTGGTTAGAGAATAACATATATTTCTTTATAAGTCTGTCTCCATAGATCAGGAAGTAAAAAGATTTAAATGGTAGCAGTATTGTTTACTGCACATCAACAAAGTTTGGAATCACAAACTATTTGCAAACAGTAGTTTATAAATTGAATTACTTAATCTGTGTGATAAATACAAAAAGTGAAGTATGCAAAAAAACGTTGAAAAGATATTTTGCTAAGCTGAAAACACGCAAGGTGCCCAATATGTACAATACAATCCCTCTATAAATATATATGTATTATATATAATATATACATATATTGTGATACATGTATACATGTATATATAATATATATACAAATAAATGTATTATACTATTTATATACCATATATTTAAAAAGTAATCAGAACACTCATGAAAATATTGGGTGATTACTTTGGGGGAGAGAAATGAGACAGAGTACAATTTGATGGTAATATTACCACTAATCTTCATAACTCCTTAGTGTTTGAATTGTTTTTTAATATGTATAAAAATTTTTAACAAGTGTAAAATTGTTTTTATAATTTAAAATATATCTGAGAATGAGGTACATAATTTTGCTGTTCAGAGAATGAAGAAGCAGGAATTCTTCTATGTGGGCATATTAGCCAGAAGTCAGTTTGAAGCATCTTTATGTGTAATCCATCATTTTGTTCTTTTTTTTTTTGTCAATATAGCTTCTAAATTGTTTTCCTAGAATATAAAAATCAAACTACCTGGATTTATGCTTTTTTACTGAGGCAAAAGAGATCACTGTCAATGTCTAGTAATTTTGGCATTGCCTTTTTTTAAGGGAAAGTTTTTAGAAATTTCCAACAAGGAAATTAAAAATAGTCTAAGGCCATCAGAAAACTCATGTGGAAAATAAAATTTTGCTGAATAAGAGATAAATGTTTCCTAAATTATATTCAAAATAACATCAACTACACGTGAGTCAAAATTATTGAAGCACTGACAGACACAACCATAAAATGCTATGAATTTTTTACAGCACCAGGTGTGAACATTATGAGGTCAGAAACAGCTTCATTTAGAATTAACAATGTGCTGGGACTCCCTGGCAGTCCAGTGGTTGAGACTCCATGCTCCCAGTGCAGGGGGCACATGTTAGATCCCTGGTCAGGGAACTAAGATCCTGCATGCCACAAGACGCAGCCAAAAAAAAAAAAAAAAAAAAAAAATTAACAATGTACTGTTAATAAACCAATAAAAAAATCTACTATCTCCTCTTTGATACTTTCATTTTTCTTTTGGGTAGCATTTTTTTTTTCCTTTATGAAAATCCTTTCTTCATTTCCAATTTTGTATATAATTCTTCTATCTTGGTGGTAGCATGTGTTTGGTAAGATCCTGGTGGTTGAAGCAATGACTTTCTAATGGCAAGTTCAGTTACAGACATTCTGAAAATTGGCCCAAAGGCTCCATGATTTCCCTGTAAGGATAATTAGAAAGGACACAGTTGGCATTAATGGTGCTGATAATTATTCCATATTTTGGGATCTGGTGCAACTTGCTTCCAAAGTCCCTAAAGAGGATAAATAGAAAGTAAAATGTCAGAATCTTGGAGATGATCACAGCTGGGTACTTGGAACACCTCCTAAATTCCCCAGAAGAGTGGTCCTCAAATTGAAAGACATTGCCATCTTGGTAGAAAGCCATAAAGAGCTAAAGATTGAACATATAATAAAGCATTAAATATTATATAGGTGTATGCATTTATATTTATAAGTATATTTATATATATGATTATGTTTATATGTATGTGTGTATATATATGTATATATTCCCAGATTCTACTATTGATAAGTGGGAACTTAAGAAAAAAATATATTAGGAAAAAATTTATACTTGAGATAATTCTTGCATTAACATTTTTCCATTTATTGAATAAAAACCACATTGATTTAATTTGTGCAATCATAGCATCTTGGTGTTCTGAGAAAGAATAGTCTGAGAGTCTTGAAAAGGTGTTCTTTCATTAATTGTTCACTCATCAGTATTGAGCTCTACATTTGTATATGCAACTGCCTACTTAACAACTTCACTTAGAAGTTTAAAAGGCAGTTAAAATTAAGTGCAGCAAAAATATAATAAAACAAAAGGACCTCTTGATTCCATCCCAGCCTGTTTCTCCTCACCAACTCCTCAGCAAACAACAACACAATACACTTAGTAACTCAAGCTGAAAATCTGAGCAGTGATCTTAGATTCCTTTCTTTCCCTCATCTAATATACCTAGTACATTACTTCCAAAACCTATGATTCCTACCTCTGTGTCCTCTACTTCTCCCCTAGTCCCACCTACTGGTATCTCTCTTGGCTTCATTTTTTTAGGAACTTCCTAACAGACCTCTTAACTTCATGCTCCTCTTAAAGCCTATTCTCCACACAGCAGCCAGACGATCTTAAAAAAAAAAAAAATCAGATCATATCTCCCCTTTCTTCAAACACCTGATGCTTAGAATAATAAAATGCAAACTTCTTATCTTTGCCTGCAACACCCAATATGACTGATTCCTGGTCTGTCCCATCTCCTCCCACCTCTGCTTTGTTGTCTCCTCTCTAGTTACACTGGGTTTCTTTCTATCACTTAAACACATGGAACTCATGTCTGGAACATAGTTCATAATGATTATTTGTGGGATGAATGAAGTACTTGATCTGGGGAACACAAAGATGACTAACGAACAGGTTCTGATCTCCAGAAACTTATCGTCTAGTAGAAATTGATGCACCAGTAAACAAACAAGAGCAATAAATGTTCCAGGTGGTATGAGGAGACTATTTATAGAGGTTATAAGGCTACGAAGGGGAGTAATCAATTTTACTTGATGTCTATTGAATTACGTTTCAAAAGAGAACTTGGGAGACATTGGCCAGGAAGGCCCAGATCTAGGAGGCACTGGAGGCAGGTGGTGTCCTTCCTGAGGTTCACAGAGGACTGAAGCCTCGTCGAGAGGAGGGGGACACACAATCACTCAGCCTGGCTTGACCAAAGCATTAGACCTAAATAAGGGTCTATTGTTCCACTTCATTGTGAACAATACAGAAAAGTAAAAAAACAAAAACCAAAACCCAAACTTTATGGGCCAAGAGATGTCATCGGGTTAGAAATGCATTTCTTATGCCCAGACCAGACTCACTGGGTCCACTTGAACAATTCATTCTTTTGTTTACTACACAGATATTGATATCATCTACACTTTATCCTTGGTGCTGTTCCGACTGTTGGAGATGGAGGATTGAGCATAACAGGCTAAGTGTCTGCTCTTACACTCCTCAGAGTCTAGTGTGGGAGACTGGTCAAAACAAGCAAATAAGTATTTATTCTTTCAGGCAATGACCAATGTTCTGAGGAAAAGCAAGGCAGGTAAAGGAACAGACAGCAGTGGGAGAGAGAAATTGCTGTATTACTTGGAGTGGTCATGAAAGGGCTCTCTGAGGTGGAGAAAATTTGAGTAAAAACCAGAAGAGACCGAGGGAGGAAGATGCAGCAAGCTGGAGGAAGAACATTTTTTTAAAAAATATTTATTTATTTACCTGGTTGTGCTGGGTCTTAGTTGCTGCATGTGGGCCCCTTAGTTGTGGCATGTGAACTCTTAGTTGCAGCATGCATGTGGGATCTAGTTCCCTGGCCAGGCATCAAAGCGGGGCTCCCTGCATTGGGAGCGCAGTCTTAGCCACTGCATCACCAGGGAAGTCCCGGAAGAAGAACGTTCTTGACTGGAGAAATGGCAATGACAGAAGCCTTGACGTACACACATGGCTGGGTTACTGGAGGAAGAGCAAGGAGGCAAGTGTCCTGGGTGTGGTGAGCTAGGGGGAGAGTGGGAAAATCTGAGATAGAGTTGGTGCAGATCACATAAGGAACTGTAGGCCTTTCGCTTTTATTGAGCATACCAGGCAGCTACTGGAAGTTTTTGAATAGAGGGAAGACACCACATGACTTATTTTATAAAAGAAAACAATCCCATAGAGTAGGTAGAGTGGAGGACTGGAAGGGAACTGGGTGACTAATTGGTTGGCTATAGTAGGGGTCCAGGCAACAGACGATGGTGGTTTGAACTAGGGTACCAATAGAGATGGCAAGGGGACTGAAATGAGTTATATATTTGAGGTGAATCACTCAGGACTGCTTAACTGTGTGGTGAGAGTGAGGAAAAGAGAGGAATCAAGGATGGCTTCTGGTGTTTGTTTGTTTGTTTGTTAGAACAATTGGCTGGATGGTTGGAGCATTTATTATGTGGAGAGATAGATTTGGAGTTGAAAGTCAACATCTATTTTTGCTGTACTAGTTTGTGATGCCTATTACTTAAGCAGATAAGTATATTCAGACTAGAAGCAAGGAGACATTTTAATAGAGATAAAACTCTAGTTTTCCAATAGTAAAATTTTCATTTTAACATTTCAGTCTTAGTTTATAAGCCTAAGTGTTTAGGTAGATACAGTAGATATTAACCCAATAGGGACGAATGGATCGAACTCTAAAGCTGAAGACGTGGTGGGAATCTCCCAAGACATCACTTTTTAGTTAGCAACAGTAATTGAATTAGCAATTAGAAGTCTACATATTGAACCTGGAATGTGAGAAAAGGGAATCTCATAATTTTATGAGGTTTTTCCTTAGGAAATATATGAATCGCCAGTCCTGCTTCAGCACCAAATATTCTAAACTTTCCTAGTGCCGACCATATTAAATTTATAATATATACTATCTCTTTGTGTTGTGCCACCATAGATTGACTTCAGGTAAAAAGACATACAATTCACAGCTTTTTCTATAAAAATTACATTTCAGTCCAGTCATTAAGGTTATATCCCGCGCTTGATTAAACTTTCGTAAATCCTCCAGGTTCAACAATTACAATAACAAAAAGAGTAGATTAATTTCATAGATCTCTAGGGACATTTATTCTGTTTAAATTTTACTACTCATTAATTTCCAAAAAAAATGTTCCAGCTAGACTTCCCAACGGAGATTTCAGTGTGCTTTTCTCTCTATATTTATTCTTATATGCATTTATTTAGGATAACGAAACTAGAAAACTGGAAAAAATTCAAACAAATATTCTTTTACTGCTTAGATATTAAGGAGATTTTAAACTCAGCAATGCAAGAAGAAACATCCTAGGAACATAACTAGAATGTTATTTTTGGTGAATTTAAGTGGAATTTTAATAAGAAATAACATCCTAATATGATCATTTTACTAGTTAAATATCTCTTCATTCTGTCTAAATTATTGTCTTATGAATTTAAAAGAAAGAAATTGAAGATGATTTCTAAAAATAAAACCATAATAGATACGGCCTTGGAATTTTATCCCTTTCTGTATAATGAATACAATTAATGTTCCGTAGGGGCAATTTATCTGAAAGTACTGTACTCATTATGTTAAATTATCTCTAATTATTATTTTCAGGCAATTTGGCACAAATAGACTAAGTTCAAAATTATAATCCTCATGGAATCTATGGTGTTTGATAAACAGAAAGTTATAACTTTATGTATGTAATCATGATGTCAAATCAGCAGCCGATTGAGTGGAACTGGATGGAGCCAGTGCTTTCTAGTAGGTGGAATACTGAAAAGGGATTCAGGAGCTGTGCATTCTATTCCCACCTGGCCCTCCTTTTGTGATACTATACAGAAACACTCTCCTAAATAGGAATGAGCCATGCTGCTTTACTCATATAACTACTAAGATTAGATTCAGTTTTGAACTCATTAGCTGAAAGGAGGCATTTTATTGTTGTAGTATAATACAATTGTGTTCAGAACTGAAAAAAAAAAAAACAACAGCCAATGATACAGATATGTTTTGGTAGTGATCAGTCCCATTAGTAACTCTAGCCACTACTGAACTTCACAGAAAGAAAGGAATATTCTCACTGACTGTAAAAGCTCTGGTTTGTCTCCTTGGTTCACACTTGATTTCATTCTTTTTCTCAGAAGTTATGAGCTACTCACATTGACAGTAGGAACAAGGAGGCTGATAAAACAGACCTCCTAGAAGAAGCCTTGCTTTCTTAATGCTGAAGAGGATCCCAGTTTTCAGAGAAGTCTTTTTATAATGGGAGCTAGCCCAACAAATGCTTTCTGCCCTAGGGGCCTGTCTTACAAATGGTGATTCAAAAGAAGTACAAGGAACTGACTGACAGGAGGGGAAAGAAATGTGGTTAGGTTCAACGAAGGTTATGTTTAGCTAAAAAAAAAAAAAAAGTCTGGTTTAAGAATTTCCTAAAATGCTCTAGAATCTCAAAATGCTGTAATCAAAAGCAATTGCAAAAATTTACTTTGACATTTGTTTTACATTTCGTAATCTTGTGGAAATCACATCTCAACCTTTTATGATTTTTTTTTTATTTGAACACACTTTAAAAAAAGTCTTTCGGGAATGAATACTTTAAAGACATATTGCTAGAAAGTCAGAAGGCATAGGAGTATTTTGATCAAATCAGTATGAAATCTACTGCTGTAAATCACTGAAATTAGGAAACATGCATCACTCATGACTTCTTACAAAGAATCTAAATAGATAAATACCACCAAATAATCATCTATAGCTGAATTCTAGAAAAACATAGACACGTGACCAAATAGAATTTCATTACAAAATATTTGATCTTATCCCCCATACTGCTGGAAATGGTGGCATTTTACACCAGTCCCCATCTTGTATAAAACGCAGACGCAATTCCGGAGTCACTTTGCAAGCCAGACGTGGTCTACTAATTACATTTAAATTATTGCTAGTTTCTGTTCACAGCCTGGCTAAAGATTCTGAAGATTTAACTTTTTCCTTTGCAAAGCTTCAGTGTAGGCCGGCCAGATTTCGGAGAATTCTCAGGACTTGGTTTGTAATATAACACCTCTTAAGAAATCATTTCACTGAAGCAATTGTTTTATCATCTCCCTAAGGATCCTAAGCTTGGCCCTGATCTCAGGAACATTTGTGACAGCCACGTTGCCCTCGCCCACCTGTGTTAGGTTTCTCCTCCTCCCTTTCTCTGCATTTTCCACACAACAGGACAATCCAAACTGTGTGTCATTTAGGTGTCACCAGTTCTGTGAGACGTGAAAAGCTCTGCCAGTTAACATAAAACAAAATCCCGGAGGTTTCATGGAATCACATTTCCCTGCCGCAAAGAAAGTTGAGAAGAGGGGCAAGGTAGCTTAGAGTGGGAGTTTGAATGAGGACACTTTGTCTATGAATGGAAACTCTACATTCTTTGTTATTTTAACAGGCTGTGTCTGTTCTCCTTGAAAGAAATTGTATGAGAGAAGATTGGATTAAGTAGTTTTTATTTTATTTCAAAGCACTTGTACACTTTTCCAAAGATCAACTTACTTAGCCAAGTAATAAACTCTTGTTTTACAATAATACTAGTGTATATTATATCACCCTAGCTTACTACAAAATACAGAATTAGAGTTGGGAAACAAAACATTTGTTTCTTTGGTGAATGAGGCATATATCATTACCTATTCACTCTGCCAGATATAACTTGAACCTTTTAAGCTATTCAAAGAAAAACCCAACTAGTTAATCTGCTTTTTTTAGGAGGAAAGAAAAATAGCTTTGCACTTACTCACAGTCTTTCATATTAAAAAAAAAAAAATCTTAGCCATTTGCAGTCCAAAGGAAATCTAAGTTTATATTTTCTTTGCATGTATCTTTTGAAAAGTTAAAAAATGTGTTTTGCATGTTTTCCAATTTCACTTTTCACACTTTTTAGAGGATTGCAAGTTTCACAGTGGATGAATGAGTTCATTAAACCAAATATTCATTTGGCTGTTTATTTCTCATCACACAGAAACCAGAGTGTGCAAATCATAAATAATTTCAATTACAATACAGTTTCCTTCTCATTCCTCAAACCAACCACACATATGATTATGGTTCACCCATTTTTAGGCTTGAGGTATCACTCTTTGATTTCTCTTATATACCTCTAAAGCTTTGCTTTTAAAAAGGTCCCTGTTGTTACGAACTTAACAGTTGCTTAGACACTGCCATATGAAGACAAAATCCATTCTTAATATTTTCTGTCTAATTAACTTAAATTTTTCTTTTTGGCTCACAGATTGGCCAATTCTTTATTTACTTTGTGTTTGGCACTCTGTATAATAGTCAACTTTGCTGTAGGAAAAGAATTAGTTTCCACACTTCCTAAGTGTGGCTTGAAAAAAAATTCATTTATTTCCAGCTAATGTCATTTTATTGAACTCTGTTAACTTGCTTACTAATATTACCTCTTGGAGGATTCATAGTCTATGGTGGTCACTATTGCTTTGTCTACAAAACAGAGAAAAAAGTTGTGGGTGGTCTCAGCAGACACATGAGTTAACCACTTGATTTCTATTTCCACTAAATGCTTCAGGTTAAGTGATTATTTCAGTCAGAAGTGATGCTTTCAGACATGTTACTGCAGGTGAAGGGACTGAACCAAACATCTTGTTCAGTCATCTTCGCACGTTGCTTGCTGCATCATCAAGAGACATGACATCCTGCCTGAATCAAAGCTGGTAACGACATGTCAACTTTTCCCAAATGAAAATAGGTACTGGTACAAAAATGTCCCATCATCCCAAACTGTCTCTTTATTAAATCTTCAGAAGATTTGGGGAATTCTTGGGTTTTGAACAAAGCTGCCATTCCCAGGTCCAAATGGCTCCATCTGACCCTTAGAAGAATGTATTTCCTCATTTGGTGCCCTAAAAGTGTATTTACAGCCTAAAATGACTTTGTGTATCTTTTCTTTACACAGGAAATGATATCGCACAGGAATACAGGTGAGAGCTCTCTCAAGGTCTGTATCAAGTCTTAGACCAACTGCATGTAATTGTGTTGTTAGTGGACATTCAGGCAGACACAGAGACGTTAATAAACCTCCTTATGAACACACTGCTATGATTCTAGAGAAGAGCTAGGATTCCAAGTCTGGCAATCAGATTCCAGAAGCCCTGGGTTAACAACGTTGCTCTAGTGTCTCTTGACATGAAGGCTGTTCTTTTCAAGCTGTTGTGGTTCCTTAGAGAATAGCAGATTAGCAATCAGTGTATAATTAAGTGAGATTCTTTCACCAATGGACTGGTGGTAAATGGTACATCTAGACCTAGGCATCTGGTTGAAGGGCTATCCTGTTCAGAGTTTAAACAGGTAAAGCTGTCCTCAGCCATCGCTTACTCTTCTCCATGATACCTTAGTCAGCAGAGGTAGCTTGTCATCACTGTTGTAAGGTATTTTCCCAGAAGCCCGTTCTCAGACTTCCCCCCAGGTACAAACCTGGACAGTCTGTAGGACTCTATTTCGGATATACCTGAACTTTCGTCTACACTCCAGCATTCAATCACAGTTATGTTCATGATAGAACAGTTCCAGAAGGTTTAGGGAGGGAGAGTTGGCCAAGAGTGAGCACTCTACTTGCCCTTGGACTTTTTCAGAACTAGATGATTTGTTTATATAAATACACTTGCCTTTTTATCTGATGCTGTTTCTCATTTCTTGCAAGATCCGAATCTATCTACATCAGCCTTCAAAAACTGATGCATAGTATATTCAAAGCACAACTTTGATTATTCCAGAACAAGTTCTTCTGTTCCAGCTGGACCAAACAAGTTGCCATTTCTCACTTCTCCAAAGTTTCTGGACTCATGCCTCTCACTCCCACCTGTAAATCCAGGCTTCCTCAAAAGCCAGTAATTTGACTCTTCTATTGGCTCTGGTTCTCTCTTATTATATCCTTTCCCTGAGAAATGAACTTGGAAGACCCTCGCTGTGTGAGCTCTGGGAAAGGTCATGAGATACACATAATTACAGGGAGAAATCCTGTTGGCTAATATATCAAATATTAACCTGCCGCACTGTTTGAACTACTTTTTGAAGGAAAGATACATGAAGGGCTTGCAAAGAAAGAGGAGGTCTCTAAACCATAAGATTCTCATCAATGAAGATGCCATATTCTTCTCATGACATAGCTGGCAACCAATTGTCTGTGTGTCTTCAGTTTGGCAATTCTTAGGAGCCACACATATTCCCTTTATTTAAATTTTGTCTTGAAGTCACTTGATACATTTTCTCTGTCTGTACTGTCAATCTGTACATTTCTTGACGGTAAAGAGACACTGCTTTTGTTTCTTTAAGCACATAATTCAGTAACAGGTATATGTAGGTTCTCGAAAATATTTTGCATGTTTTCTCCTATGGTGACAGTCATTCCTGCAGTGACTGTACAAGTTGGGACAGCTGGGCAGCTACTAATGACAAACGTTTCTTATACTTAATACTGTCAATTGATATATTTGTCCTGTCAATATAAATGAGACATGGTTTTATTGCAAAATTTTAAAAATTAAGATAGATCCTACATTAAATATATCATTGAAAACATGTTGGATTCATAACCTCTGACTTGCTGATGGTGAATTTAGTGAGAACAAATGAGAACTAATTTAACTTGTATTTTCTAGTTAATTGTATAATTGACTCAATTTGTAGTAGAAAATGGAGCCACTTTAAGACCAAAAATAGAGACTCAAATTATTTCCCAAACAAATTTTATACCCAATGGAACAGAAAAGCCAATAAAATACCTAAAAGCCTAATCTGTGATTTCTATATTGGTGATGAACTTGGAAAATTAGAGCATGCTTTGGAAAACAAGAATAAATGTAAAAGGGGATAATACACTTTGGCAGTGGTGAACCAAGGAAGAGTGGTCATGGGTATAGTCTCACCTAGAGGGAAGGTATATGTTATCGCTGAACTCGTTTAGAATTTCCAGCACATGGTAATAATAAAATACAGACTTATATTTAGATGGTTTATTACTGTTTTAAAATTCTATATGGATAGTGCAATCCCTTAATGGGTAGATCACAGGTAGATTAATTGCATCTCTCCCCTTCT
Source organism: Physeter macrocephalus (assembly GCF_002837175.3). Lineage (NCBI taxonomy): Eukaryota > Metazoa > Chordata > Mammalia > Artiodactyla > Physeteridae > Physeter > Physeter macrocephalus. The sequence goes on from NC_041221.1 coordinate 55,803,224, forward strand.
GATACACTATTATATTTTGGTTATCTAATATCTGGGGCATGTGTTTTCTTGAGTTTTGCTCACTAAATGTGTGTGGAATTAACAAGTCAACCATTTTGACTGAATTCACACACAGTAAGATGCAGGACAAACTTATACCCTAGACAAGATAGTAAACTAATTCTTTTTAGAAACAGTTTTGTACATCTGCTACATATTAAAGTGCTATATTCTGGGAATATAAAGATAAATAAGAATCAGACCCAGTCCTTCTCACTGGCCTATGGGAAATCTTAATCCAATAGGAAAAACAGACACCAATAAACAACAAATTATAAAATACGGTGATGCATGCTGTGAGAATAGTGAGTAGAAAGTCTATGGTGACCAAGAAAAAAGAGCAATTGATTTCCCCTAAGGTAGAAATGCTGAAGTCATGAAACTGGGCAGCATCTTTATTTGAGGAGTCTTCTGGCATCCCTCAAATCATACCCCTTAGGTGATTAATTGTCTAATATATATATAGAAGACTGGCACAGCTTTGGGTTCTCCAGTTGAGACATTCCAATAAAAAGGAAACATAGGGTTATTTCCACGAAATAATGTATTTTAATTGCTGAAAAAAAAAAAAACCCAAAAAACTAGTGACCTCAGAGTTGTTTTAGAATGTATGGATTTTGTTTTTGAAACAGAAATCACCTCAGTTTCCAACAGGGTTGTGAAATACAAGTAACTAGAAAATGTCAATGCAGGTTGTAAAAAATTAAGTAGCACTAGAAATTATCTACATAATCCTAGTCTGCGGGATTTCCATTTCAGGAAAATACCTATTAAGGTTATTACAACTTAGCTCACTGACATTGCATCATCTTTCTAGCAACTTACTCTACCTCAAGATCTCAGCCATCATTCTCGCAAGCACTGCTCTGTTCCACATCTCTTCAACAAGCCGTGGAGGCTGATGTAGCTCAGTGTCTAAAGATATTAATTACTGTTATCCTTATTTACAGAAAATGAGCTCTTTTGATTCATTTCTTATTTCTTTTTGCAACAAGAAGATTCCAAGTCAGCAAAAACAAGGAATTGATAAAAATCACAGGAGAAAGTGATCATTCTCACCTTTCTTGGATGTTTTTCTCCCCGTTTCCATTTCCTCTCCCCACTGTTCAAGGCACATCTGATTGTTACTTGAGTCAAAAACTCACACCCTAATTCCAGGAAGCCTTTGGCAAGTGAAGTCACTGTTTAGATACACCTCTGAACTGCTGGCATTGGCAGATTCTACACTATGGTTATGCCAATGGAGATATTAACTTTATTCTCTGATTGTTTTCTCATCCTCAAATTCAAACTCACTAAAGATGTGTGGTTCTTGCTGTAAAAGAACTGCTCTGTTGATGTGCAAGGGTGTAAAAGGCTTTTAAATTTGCATTTCTATCTGGTATGTTTCGAAATACCATTCAATGAACGCGGTTTTTTTTTTCATAGAAATACAAATATTTGCCACTCTACATTTAAGCAGGGAAGAAAAACCTTTATTCACAAATTATTCCACTTCCTACTTTGCTTGTTAGGCTTCAGGTAGCTGCTTCTGGGAACAGCTGGTTTCTAAGCTTTTTAAGAGGCCCTGTCTCAGAAAACAGGCATTTTCACCAAATTGCCATTAAACGGGGTGAATTTTTATTCACTTCAGCACCCTTTCTCTCTTCGGGATTTGGTTTCTTTTTGTTCAGGTGCAAAGGTCTCTGCACAGCTGTCTGAAGCACCCTTCCAAGCCTTGTGCAGAAAATAAAAATATTTTGCTGTTCAGTTATAGTAACAAAAGAAAAGAACCAGTCTTGCTTTTACTACTTTCTGAGCATGTAAGTAGCAGTTCCACACTGTCTCCTGACGGGAGTCTGGCCCCAAACAACGCAAGGCCGGCTGACTGCCAACCCATTTTGTGTAGAAGTAACACTGGCAGGAGTCTGCTTTGGTAAAGCAAACTCTTTCTTTCTCACCTAAGGCTATTACAAGCTTCCTGTTGTATCCGCTCTATCGATTTGTTGCCTATAATTCTGCTCTAAGCAAAGCTATTTTTAATCTACCTGGCGCATGACAGGAATAGGATAAATCCTTCAATTACTTTGTCTTATCACAGGCTGTTTTTTTTCTGTTTTAAAGTTTATCTGTCAGGTATTGGAGCTAGAAAACTACCAAAAAAAATTAATCTGTCATACTACTCATCAATATTTGGGCAACATTGTAAATGCCATTCATGAGTGCCCTTGAGTCTTCTAAATCTGTGTGGACTGCTTACAAGCATTCAAAGTGAACACAGATCCTAGAGTTAGATCATTCTGGTAAGAACATGTTGGCAAAATGTCAAAAACTTGTACGTCTTATTTTGGTACTATTTTAATGAGCAAGTTTTATTTGAAAATCAGAACAATTACACCAGTGTCATAGTTCATTGAGATTTTCCTCAGCTAATCAATTGTGTAATGGATAAGTATTTAGTATCTGTATTCAAGTATAACTTTGTTTAATTCTTGGCCTTGTAAATTTTCAAGCAATTCTGGGCAAATAAACACTCCTAATCTCAACTGTGTCATCTCTAAAGAGGGGGATAGAAAACAAAATGTACAGCATTGAGTTATTGTAAAGATTGAACTATATGCTATAATCCACAAATAGTACTTTGGATATTGCCTGGTTCCTCATCTCAACGAAGATGGTGATGAAGATGATGATGACGATTGACGATGTGACTCCAGCTAGTAAGAAACCAGCTTTCCTTAAGCTTATTCTGCTTTTGGCTGCTATGTGACAAAGTCATAATGAAATAATAGACTATAGCCCTGAATGCAATCTTTTGTCACTTCCTCATTTACAGATGCAGAAACTAAGACTTAAAAAAGTTCAGCAAGAGCCTCAGATTTCATAATTAGCCGCAGGTCCAGGAATAAAACCTTGATTCCTTACCCAGGGTCTCCCAAATTCCTGATTTTTCCTCTACTCTTTGTCGTTTCCCTGTCTGAAAACTTCCTTTGTCCGTTGTTCCAACAATAAAAAACATAAATTTTACAAATAGAAAGCTGACACTAAAGCCAGATTTAGAGGAGAAGGAGGGGAGAAGGGAAGAGAGAGAATTCTAAATTCCCTAATCCGCAGCAAGCTCACTAAAATCTACCCTTGTTAGGTCTCCAAGAAAGGTGAGTTTGGATGTCTTGGGTTCCATTACTTGCTAGGTCTGTACTGGAAATTAGGATCATATGTAATCTGCAAAGATTTTTTGTTTCTATTCTAGAAGCATTCTTGAGTGGACTTTTCAATTTATCCCAAGATTCAACCTGTTTTCTGTTTTGTCTTGTATGGCAGAACTGTTTGTTCACTAACAGAAAGCCATGCCCGTGAAATCTCTTTTTCCTTTAACAACTCACAACAGAGACTGGAAAGCCAGGTAATCTCTTTCCCAGCCCCCCTGGGGGTAAGAGTGACCATGTAAAACCAGCGAGATGCCCACTGGGGAGCTTTAAAGAAGGTTTTTGCTACCTTATAAAAGGGAATCACATGAGAGGAGAGCTCATTCTCCACTTTTAAAAAATTTTGTATATGAATATTGTGTCTGGAGCTAAAGCAGCCAGTTTTCCCCCATGAGGCAACAGTCATGATGAAAATAATCCAACAGTTCAGAATAATGGAGTGGAAAGATAGAAAGAAACTGAATCCTTAAAAATATTGTGGAATTACTGACCTACCTTGAGACTACACATCCCCAGTCTTGTTAACAACAAATGTTATGTTTTAAGTCATTATTAGTTGAGTTCTCTGGTACTTGTAGCCAATGTTATTTCCAAATGATTCCTTTAGATGAAGAGAGTTAGGTATGTGGGTGGCATCTCCACCAAAGTGGAGGAAGGTTGCACATTTTTCTTACCCCACCAGCCTCAGAGAAGGGGAAACAAATGGAAATCTATAAAGTAATTCATGGAGATGATTTAGAGGTAATTCAGAGAGCAAAGAGATTTATTGTCTCAGTATAGGTCTAATTATAATATGGTAAATCCTACCATTAGAAGTTTTACCTCCCAATATAAAAAATCAATTATCAGCCTTTAAGAGATAGTCTTGAACAATACTGCAAACCATTTAAAAAATCTGTGTGTTTAGAGTTTCAGTGAGCTTTATGGATAAGGGAGAATCCCTCATTGCTTATCTTGAAGATATTTCTTAAGTTTCTGATACTTTACATCAGAAGTCATATTTCATTTGCTCAGCTGAGTGTTTCACATCACCAACTGACTCTTAATGAACAGCAGAATAGAACATAGTAAGTGTTTTTGAGGACCACTCAAGAACAATTAACTTGTTAGTGCACATGTCTATTTTGAAAGCACACTCTAAAATTTCTTTAAAATTTGTTTGGTATAAACTTTTTGGAAAGTAATTTAAAATGTGCATGCACTTTGACCCTGCAATTACACTTCAAGTTTCCCTAGGTAGACTCACTGTGTTATTAAATATTAAAGATGGCTATAGTTATTTACTGTTACTTCTATTGAAAGGTAGAGTTTAATTCCCCTCCTTTTAACTTTGGGCTAGCTGTAGTGTATTCCTTGACCAGTAGAAAGTGGTAAATTTATGTCATAGAATTTCTAAGTTTAGGTCTTAAAACACCTTGCAGTTTCCATTTGGGTCTCTTGGAACATTCTTTCTTGAGCCCTGAGTTGCTATGTGAGATGCTAACTGCTGTGAGACTTGCCATGAGGAAGAGTGTACATGAAGGCACTCCTGTCCCCTGTCCCAGCTGGGCCCAGCTTTCCAGTCATCCTTGTCAAGGCACCAGTCATAAGAGGAAAGTCACCTTGCACCCCCAAGACCAGCATATCTGGCATCTAAATACCACTGAGTAATTTCCGTTCATGTCGTGAGAAACAGAAGAATCACCCACGATTCCTGACACTCGAAACCTTAAGAAAAAATAAATGACTATTTTAGGCTGCTAAATTCTGTGGTAGTTTGTTACACAGCAATAGATTACACTAGTATATAAGTGCAAAAATGGTCATTGAATGCATTAGCTGTGGAAGTTAAGACTTGAAAACAATTTAAATTCAATTAACAAGAGACTAGTTAAGAATTTTGTAGCAAACCCACACAAGATACCACCATATATCTGGCTGTTGAAATAATGACTGGGATAAATATATGTATGTATTTATTTATTATTATTTTTTAAATATATGTATTTATATAAAATAATGTCCATGATATATGAAGTCAATAACATTCTATGTTGAAAACATCATTATCGATCGTATGAATTCACACACACAGAAACGTTTAAATAGATAAGTGTGTGCATGTGTGTGTTTGTCATAAACATGTATGTACAAAGCTGCTAATGATTTCAGCATCATGGGAATGAACTCTGCCCCGTCCCCGTGCCAGTTTTCTTACTGTTATGGTTTACAGATATTTTTGTTACTTTTTGTTTGTATGTTTGTTTCCACTGGTTAAGACTACATATGCATAAGAAAATTTAGAAATCAGCAAAAGATGGCAAAAAAAGTAGATACTACAATTCTATCCAAAGATATCCTTTGTATTCTAGGCTTTCTTAATGCATGTTTCATTTTAAGTGAGGTTCAAGTGTTAAGTTGCTTTACATCTTTTATACGTTTAAGTTTTCCAACTTTAACATCATATCATCTGCAAATAATTATTTTGCTTTCTCCTTTCCAAGTTTCACTAGTTAGACTTAGGACACTGTTCAATAGTAATGCTGTCTTCCTGCAGTTTTGGATTAAATCCCACATTGTCTCTTGGACCAAGCTTGATAGTCTCCATCATGTTCAGGAAGCATTTTTATTTCTATATATTAAAAACATATACTAGTTAATGGTTCTTGGATTTTTTTTTGTAGCCTTTTGAGGTATCCAATTGGAAAGACTATATTTTTTTTTATATTTAACTTGTCTATGTGATAAATTTTATTAATAGATTTCATGATGAATAGCTTGATTCTTGGACTAAAGACCATTTTGCTGTTGTCTAAGATTTTCCAAGTCTGCAGTTTTAAAGAATTGGATACACAGATTTCCATTCCGTGTATCTATGTCAGCTTTTATTTTCAGAATAGTTCTTGCTTTATAAAAAAGTGAATTTGGCAACTTTCCTTTCTTAAATCTGTTTTTCAGTAATTTTTGTAGCACAGATATTATGTGTCTTGAAAACTTAGAAAAGTCAAGTGTAAAAGCAACTGTCTCTGGAGATGCTTTTCTGTTAGTGCTAAGTTTTTTACAGTTTCCCTTTTTTTTTGCATTATTAAATTTTTTTCTTTAAAAATTCTTATTGAATTAGTTTTGGCTATTTATAAATTTTTCTTTAGAAAATTTGTCCATTCTCTTGAGATTATTAAATATATTAGCATCAGCTGTTCTTAGAAGAATCACATTTTAAAATATATGCTATAACTCTTAAAATATATCCTTTCTATTTTTTGAAATAATTTGATTAATTAAAGTTTTTCTCTATCATTGTTTATACAAGCCTAATATTTTTCATTTCCATAATTTTGCTTTGCAGTTATTTCTGCTTGACCCTCTATTAATTACTTCCTTCTGAATTATTTAGATTTTGCTTATTTTTCTTCCTATCTCTTGAGTAAACCTTTAAAATATTCCACGTATTTTAAAAATAATGAAAATGACATTTGTTCTGAATATAGCTTTAGCTGCATCTCATAAGTCTGATGTGAGTGTGTTTCTCTACCCTTTCTGTTAATATTGACCCAATTTTCTCCTTGACTAATTGTTATTTATAAAATGAATATAAACATTTCCAAGTGTTTCAGTTTTGTTGACGTTATTTTCTCTTCCTTTGACCTCCTTAAATATCTTGGGATATGGTCATTAAGGTAAAAATGTATATGTAATTATATTGAAATTGTAAAGTTTTCTTAAACCAACTTATCAAAGTCAAGAATAGCACTCTACAAATGTACCTGTCTTTATGGAATATAACTTTTCTCCACTCCTCATCACACTCCTGCTTAATGCTGTGCTCAGTAATTTAACTTGAGATAAACCCCAATAATTTTTTCTTTGTCATCACTACTTGTTTGGAAAAAAAAAATGTTCTAAAGAACAGTCTTGAGGTTTTTTAAACACTGGAATGGAGTATACTCTGGGTTCAGATACATCTGAGAATATCTTTGCATATTTTTCTTACAGGAATTATAACGTGGCTGGGTATAGAATACAGAACATATTACTGTTAAAGTTTTGTTGATGTTACTTCATGGTTTTTTTTAGTGATGTATAGTTGACTTACAATGTTGTGTTAGTTTAAGGTGTACAGCAAAGTGATTCAGTTATACATACATGCATATCTATTTTTTTCAGATTCTTTCCCTTATAGGTTTTACAAAATACTGAGTATAATTCCCTCTGCTATACAGTAGATCCTTGTTGGTTATCTATTTAATATATAATAGTGTGTGTAAGTTAATCCCAAACTCCTAACTTATCCTGCCACCCCTTTCCCCTTTTGTTAACCACAACTTTGTTTTCTATGTCTGTGGGTCTATTTTTATTTTGTAAATAAGTTCAGTTGTATCATTTAAAAATTGTATTTATTATGCACCAAAAATTGGAAGCCAACCTGATATTTTCTATATCTTGTGACTAACCATTTTGTAGTTTTTGAGTGTGGAAGAGACATTTAGCTTCATAACTTAAACATTTAATTAGGTTAATGCAAAGTGAGGTTCCCTTTCTTTAATTTTGTCCTGAATATAATAAACATAAGTTTATTAATCTATATCTCAAGTCTTTTCTTTGAAGATGAGACCAGTGAAATTTATTTATATTTTTATATTTAATGATTTAATGTATGTGTACTCTTTTTTTATTTTTAAACGTTCTTATTATTACTGTAATGAAAATGTTTTATTGAGGTATCAATTGGATATTTTAAAATGCACAGCTCGAGAATGAGGAGGAGCTTCAAGATGGCAGAAGAGTAAGACGTGGAGATCACCTTCCTCCCCACAAATACATCAGAAATACATCTACATGTGGAACAATCCCTACAGAACACCTACTGAATGCTGGCAGAAGACCTCAGACATCCTTAAAGGCAAGATACTCCCCACGTACCTGGGTAGGGCAAAAGAAAAAAGAAAACACAGAGACAAAGAATAGGGATGGGACCTGCACCAGTGGGAGGGAGCTGTGAAGGAGGAAATGTTCCCACACACTAGAAGCCCCTTCGCGGGTGGAGACTGCGGGTGGCGGAGGGGGGAAGCTTCGGAGCCATGGAGGAGAGTGCAGCAACGGGTGCAGAGGGCAAAGCGGAGAGGTTCCCGCACAGAGGACCAGTGCCGACCAGCACTCACCAGCCCGAGAGGCTTGTCTGCTCACCCGCCGGGAAGGGCGGGGGCTGGAAGCTGAGGCTCGGGCTTCAGTCGGATCCCAGGGAGAGGACTGGGTTTGGCTGCATGAACACAGCCTGAAGTAGGCTAGTGCGCCACGGCTAGCCGGGAGGGAATCCGGGAAAAAGTCTGGAGCTGCCGAAGAGGAAAGAAACCATTGTTTCGGGGTATGCAAGGAGAGGGGATTCAGAGCACCGCCTAAACGAGGTCCAGGGACAGGCGCGAGCCACGGCTATCAGCGCAGACACCAGAGACGGGCATGAGATGCTAAGGCTGCTACTGCCGCCACCAAGAAGCCTGTGTGCAAGCACAGGTCACTGTCCACACCTCCCCTGCTGGGAGCCTGTGCAGCCCGCCACTGCCAGGGTCCCGTAATCCAGGGACAACTTCCCCTGGAGAATGCACGGCGTGCCTCAGGCTGGTGCAAAGTCATGTCGTCCTCTGCCACCTCAGGCTTGCCCCACATCTATACCCCTCCCTCACACCGGGCTGAGTGAGCCAGAACCCCCGAATCAGCTGCTCTTTTAACCCCGTCCTGTCTGAGTGAAGAACAGATGCCCTCAGGTGACCTACATGCAGAGGCGGGTCCAAATCCAAAGCTGAACCCCAGGAGCTGTGTGAACAAAGAAGAGAAAGGGAAATTTCTCCCAGCAGCCTCAGGAGCAGTGGATTAAATCTCCATGATCAACTTGATGTACCGTGCATCTGTGGAATACCTGAATAGAAAATGAATCATCCCAAATTGAGGCAGTGGACTCTGGGAGCAACAATATATATATATATTTCTCTCTTTTTCTCTTTTTGTGAGTGTGTATGCTTCTGTGTGTGATTTTTGTCTGTATAGCTTTGATTTTACCATTTGTCCTAGGGTTCTGTCTCTCCTTTTTTTTTTTTTTTAGTATAGTATATAGTGCTTGTTATCATTGGTGGATTTGTTTTTTGGTTTGATTGCTCTGCTCTTTCTTTTTTTATTAATTACAAAAACTTTTTAATTTTTAACAATTATATTTTATTTTTTATTTTAATAAATTTATTTCTCTCTTCCTTTCTTTCTTTTTTCCTTACTTTCTTCCTTCCTTCCTTCTTTCTTTCTTTCTTTCTTTCTTTTCTCTTTTTCTCCCTTTTATTGTGAACCATGCTCCGACTGGTCATCAGGCCTGTGTCTCTGAGGTGGGAGAGCCGAGTTCAGGACATTGTCCCACCAGAGACTTCCCAGCTCAACGTACTATCAAATGGCAAAAATCTCCCAGAGATCTCTATCTCAACGACAAGACCCAGCTCCCCTCAACCACAAGCAAGCTACAGTGCTGAACACCCTATGCCAGACAACTAGCAAGACAGGACCACAACCACACCCATTAGCAGAGAGGCTGCCTAAAATCATAATAAGGTCACAGACACCCTAAAACACACCACCGGACACGGAACTGCCCACTAGAAAGACAAGATCCAGGCTCATTACCAGAACACAGGTACTAGTCCCCTCCACCAGGAAGGCTACACAACCCACTGAACCAATCTTAGTCACTGGGGGAAGACACCAAAAACAATGGGAACTATGAACATGCAGTCTGTGAAAGGAGACCCCAAACACAGTAAGTTAAGCAAAATGAGAAGAGAGAGAAATACACAGCAGTTGAAGGAGCAAGGTAAAAACCCACCAAAACAAACAAATGAAGAGGAAATAGGCAGTCTACCTGAAAAAGAATTCAGAGTAATGATAGTAAAGATGATTCAAAATCTTGGAAATAGAATGGAGGAAATAAAAGGAACGATTAACAAGGACCTAGAAGAACTAAAAAGCAAACAAAAAATGATGAACAACACAAAAAATGAAATTAAAGATACTGTAGAAAAAATCAATAGCAAAATAACTGAGGCAGAAGAATGGATAAGTGGCCTGGAAGGTAAAATAGTGGAAATAGCTACTGCAGAGCAGAATAAAGGAAAAGAATGAAAACAATTGAGGACAGTCTCAGAAACCCCTGGGACAACATTAAACCCAGCAACATTCGAATTATAGGGGTTCCAGAAGAAGAAGAGAAAAAGAAAGGGACTGAGAAAATATTTGAAGAGATTATAGTTGAAAACTTCCCTAATATGGAAAGGAAATACTTAATCAAGTAAACGAAGCACAGAGAGTCCCACACAAGATAAATCCGAGGAGAAACACACCAAGACACGTATTAATCACACTAGCAAAAATTAAATACAAAGAAAAAATATTAAAAATAGCAAGGGAAAAACAACAAATAATATACAAGGGAATCCCCATAAGGTTAACAGCTGATCTTTCAGCAGAAACTCTGCAAGCCAGAAGGGAGTGGCAAGTCATATTTAAAGTGATGAAAGGGAAAAACCTACAACCAAGATTACTGTATCCAGCAAGGATCTCATTCAGATTTGACAGAGAAATTAAACTTTACAGACAAGCAAAAGCTAAGAGAATTCAACACCAACAACCCAGCACTACAACAAATGCTAAAGGAACTTCTCTAGGCAGGAAACACAAGAGGAAGACAAGACCTACAATAACAACGGAACAACGGACACTGGAGAAATACAGAAGATTATTAGAGATTACTACAAGCAACTGTATGCCAATAAAATGAAACTTTACAGACAAGCAAAAGCTAAGAGAATTCAACACCAACAACCCAGCACTACAACAAATGCTAAAGGAACTTCTCTAGGCAGGAAACACAAGAGGAAGACAAGACCTACAATAACAAACCCAAAACAATTAAGAAAATGTTAATAGAAACATACATATCAATGTTTACCTTAAATGTAAATGGGTTAAATACTCCAACAAAAAGACATAGACTGGCTAAATGGATACAAAAACAAGACCTGTATATATGCTGTCTACTAGAGACACTTCGGACCTAGGGACACATACAGACTGAAAGTGAAGGAATGGAAAAAGATATTCCATGAGAGTAGGGGACATTAACACCCCACTTTCACCAATGCACAGATCAGCCAAAATGAAAACTAAAAAGGAAACACAATCTTTAAATGATACATTAAAAAAGCTGGACTTAATTGATATTTATAGGACATTCCATTCAAAAACAACAGAATACACTTTCTTCTCAAGTGCTCATGGAACATTCTCCAGGATCGATCATATCTTGCATCACAAATCAAGCCTTAGTAAATTAAAAAAAACTGAAATCATATCCAGTATCTTTTCTGACCACAACGCTATGAGACTAGATACAACCTAACCTTACACCTACAGAATTAAAGAAAAAACAAAACCCCAAAGTTAGCAAAAGGAAAGAAATCATAAAGATCAGATCAGAAATAATGAAAAAGAAATGAAGGAAATGATAGCAAAGATCCATAAAACTAAAAGGTGGTTCTTTGAGGAGATAAACAAAACTGATAAACCATTAGCCAGAATTAACAAGAAAAAAAGGGAGAATATTCAAATCAATAGAATTAGAAATGAAAAAGGAGACGGAACAACGGACACTGGAGAAATACAGAAGATTATTAGAGATTACTACAAGCAACTGTATGCCAATAAAATGGACAACCTGGAAGAAATGGACAAATTCTTAGAAATGCACAACCTGCTGAGACTGAACCAGGAAGAAATAAAAAATACGAACAGACAAATCACAAGCACTGAAATTGAAAGTGTGATTTAACACGTTCCAACAAACAAAAGCCCAGGACCAGATGGCTTCACAGGCGAATTCTATCAAACATTTATGGAAGAGCTAACGACTATCCTTCTCAAACTCTTCCAAAAGATAGCAGAGGGAGGAACACTCCCAAACTCCTTCTATGAGGCCACCATAACCCTGATACCAAAACCAGACAAAGACATCACAAAGAAAGAAAACTACAGG
>NC_041221.1:55819150-55825766 GCF_002837175.3 Physeter macrocephalus
GGAGATAAACAAAATTGATAAACCATTAGCCAGACACATCAAGAAAAAAAGGGAGAAGACTCAAATCAATAGAATTAGGAATGAAAAAGAAGTAACAACTGACACTGCAGAAATACAAAGGATCATGAGAGATTACTACAAGCAACTATATGCCAATGAAATGGAAAACCTGGAAACAATGGACATATTCTTAGAAAAGAACAACCTTCTGAGACTGAACCAGGTAGAATTAGAACATATAAACAGACCAATGACAAGCACTGAAATTGAAAGTGTGATTTAACACGTTCCAACAAACAAAAGCCCAGGACCAGATGGCTTCACAGGCGAATTCTATCAAACATTTATGGAAGAGCTAACGACTATCCTTCTCAAACTCTTCCAAAAGATAGCAGAGGGAGGAACACTCCCAAACTCCTTCTATGAGGCCACCATAACCCTGATACCACAACCAGACAAAGACATCACAAAGAAAGAAAACTACAGGTCAATATCACTGATGAACATAGATGCAAAAATCCTCAACAAAATACTAGCAAATAGAATCCAAAAGCACATTAAAAGGATCATACACCATGATCAAGTGGGATTTATCCCAGGAATGCAAGGATTTTTCAATATACGGAAATCAATCAATGTGATACACCATAATAAGAAATTGAAGAATAAAAAAACATATGATCATCTCAATAGATGCAGAAAAAGTTTTTGACAAAATTCAACACCCATTTTTGATAAAATCCTCCAGAAAGTAGGCATAGAGGGAAATTACCTCAACATAATAAAGGCCATATATGACAGGCCACAGCCAACATCAGCCTCAATGGTGAAAAACTGAAACCATTTCCACTAAGATCAGGAAGAAGACAAGGTTGCCCACTCTCACCACTATTATTCAACATTGTTTTGGAAGTTTTCACCACAGCAGTCAGAGAAGAAAAAGAAATAAGAGGAATCCAAATCAGAAAAGAAGAAGTAAAGATGTCACTGTTTGCAGATGACATGATACTATACATAAAGTATACTAACTATACAACCAGGAAACTACAAGAGCTAATCAATGAATTTGGTAAAGTAGCAAGATACAAAATTAATGCACAGAAATCTCCTGCATTCTTATACACTAATGATGAAAAATCTGAAAGTGAAATTAAGGAAACATTTCCATGTACCATTGCAATGAAAAGAAAAAAATACCTAGGAATAATCCTACTGAGGGAGACAAAAGACCTGTACGCAGAAAATTATAAGACACTGATGAAAGAAATTAAGGTTGATACAAACAGATGGTGAGATATACCATGTTCCTGGATAGGATGAATCAACATTGTGAAAATGACTCTACTCCCCAAAGCAATCTACAGATTCAATGCAATCCCTATCAAACTACCAATGGCATTTTTCACAGAAATAGAACAAAAAAATTTCACAATTTGTATGGAAACACAAAAGACCCTGAATAGCCGAGGCAATCTTGAGAAAAAAAATGGAGCTGGAGGATTTAGCCTCCCTGACTTTAGGTTATACTACAAAGCTACAGTAATCAAGACAATATGGTAGTGGCACAAAAACAGAAATATAGATCAATGGAACAGGATAGAAAGCCCAGTGATAAACCCATGCACATATGGTCAACTTATTTTTGATAAGATAGGCAAGAATATACAATGGAGAAAAGACAGCCTCTTCAATAAATGGTGTTGGGAAAACTGGACAGCTACATGTAAAAGAATTAAATTAGAACACTCCCTAACACCATACACAAAAATAAACTCAAAATGAATTAAAGACCTAAATGTAAGGCCAGACACTATTCAACTCTCAGAGGAAAACGTAGAACACTCTATGACATAAATCACAGCAAGATCCTTTTCAACCCACCTCCTAGAGAAATGGAAATAAAAACAAAAATAAACAAATCAAAAGTACAATGAGATATACCCTCACACAAGTCAGAATGAACATCATCAAAAAATCTACAAACAATAAATCCTGGAGAGGGTGTGGAGAAAAGGGAACCCTCCTGCACTGTTGGTGGGAATGTAAATTGATACAGCCACTATGGAGAGCAGTGTGGATGTTCTTTAAAAAACTAAAAATAGAACTACCATATGACCCAGCCATCCCACTACTGGGCATATACCTGAGAAAACCATAATTCAAAAAGAGTTATGTACCACAGTGTTCATTGCAGCTCTATTTACAATAGCCAGTATATGGAAACAACATAAGTGTCCATCGACAGATGAATCATAAAGAAGATGTGGCACATATATACAATGGAATATTACTTAGCCAGAAAAGGAAATGATATTGAGTTATTTGTAGTGAGGTGGGTGGACCTAGAGTCTGTCATACAGAGTGAAGTAAGTCAGAAAGGTAAACAGAAATGCCGTATGCTAACACATATATATGGAAATCTAAGGGAAAAAAAAAGAAAGGTCATGAAGAACCTAGGGGCAGGATGGGAATAAAGATGCTGACCTAGTAGAGAATGGACTTGAGGACAGGAGGAGGGAGAAGGGTAAGCTCGGACAAAGTGAGAGTGGCATGGAATATATACACTACCAAATGTAAAACTGCTAATTAGTGGGAAGCAGCCGCATAACACAGGTGATTAGCTCAGTGCTTCGTGACCACCTAGAGAGGTGAGATCGGGAGGGTGGGAGGGAGGGAGGGAGATGCAAGAGGGAAGAAATATGGGGATATATGTATATGTATAGCTGATTCACTTTGTTCTATAGCAGAAACTAACACACCATTGTAAAGCAATTATACTCCAATAAAGGTGTTAAAAAAATAAATAAAATGCACAGTTCAAGATTGTTTCAAGATGGAGGAGTAGAAGGATGTGCACTCACTCTGACTTGTGAGAGCACTGGAATCACATCTAACTGCTGAACAATCATTGACAGGAAGACACTGGAACTCACCAAAAAAGATACCCTACATCCAAAGACAAAGGAGAAGCCACAATGAGACAATAGGAGAGGCACAATTACAATAACATCAAACCCCATAAACACTGGGTGGCTGACTCACAAACTGGAGAACAATTATACCACAGAAGTCCACCCACTGGAGTGGAGGTTCTGAGCCCCCCGTCAGGCTTCCCAACCTGGGTGTCTGGCAATGGGAGGAGGAATTCCCAGAGAATCAGGCTTTGAAGGCTAGTGGGGGATTTGATTGAAGCACTTCCACAAGACTGGGGGAAACAAAGACTCCACTCTTGGAGGGCACACACAAAGTAGTGTGCGCATGAGGACCTAGGGGGAAGAAGCTGAACTCCAGAGTTGACTGAACCAGACTTATCTGCTAGTGTTGGATGGTCTCCAGCAGAGGCAGGGTGTAGCTGTGGCTCACTGAGGGGAAGAGGACACTGACAGCGGAAGTTCTGAGATGTATTCCTTGGCATGAGCCCTCCCAGAGTCTGCCATAAGCCCCACCAAAGAGCCTGTAGGCACCAGTGTTGGATTGCCTCAGGCCAAACAACCAACAGGGAGGGAACTCAGCTCCATCCATCAGCAGACAAGTGGATTAAAGTTTTACTGAGCTCTGCCCACCAGAGCAACACCCAATTCTACCCACCACTAGGCCCTCCCATCAGGAAGCTTGCACAAGCCTTAGATATCTTTATCCAACAGAGGGCAAAGAGCAGAAGAAAGAAAAACTACAAAACCACATTCACAGAACGATAGACAAAATGAAAAGCCAGAGGACTATGTACCAGATGAAGGAACAAGATAAAACCCCAGAAAAACAACTAAGTGAAGTGGAGATAGGCAACCTTCCAGAAAAAGAATTCAGAATAATGATAGTGAAGATGATCCAGGACCTCAGAATAAGAATGGAGGCAAACATCAAGAAGATGCAAGAAATGTTTAATGAAGGCCTAGAAGAATCAAAGAACAAACAAACAGAGATGAACTATACAATAAATGAAATGAAAAATACATTAGAAGGAATCAACAGCAGAATAACTGAGGCAGAAAAACGGATAAGTAACCTAGAAGACAGATGGTGGAATTGACTGCCATGGAACAGAATAAATAAAAAACAATGAAAAGAAATGAAGACAGCCTAAGAGACCTCTGGGAGAACATTAAGCACACCAACATTCACATTATAGGGGTCCCAGAAGGAAAAAAGGGAGAGAAAGGACCCAAGAAAATATTTGAAGAGATTATAGTCAAAAACTTCCCTAACATGGGAAAGGAAATAGCCACCCAAGGCCAGGAAGCGAGGAGAGCTCCAGGCAGGATAAACCCAAGGAGGAACATGCTGAGACACACAGTACTCAAACTGATGAAAATTAAAGACAAAGAAAAATTATTAAAAGCAACAAGGGAAAAACAACAAATAACATACAATGGAACTCCCATAAGGTTAATAGCTGAACTCTCAGCAGAAACTCTACAATCCAGAAGGGAGTGGCACAATATATTTGAAGTGATGAAAAGGAAGAACCTATAACAAAGATTACTCTACCTGACAAGGATCTCATTCAGATTTGACAGAGAAATCAAAAGCTTTACAGACAAGCAAAAGCTAAGAGAATTCAGCACCACCAAACCAGCTCTACAACAAATGCTAAAGGAACTTCTCAAAGTGGATGGAAATCAAAAGAAAGCTGGATTAGCAAAACTTATATCAGATAAAATAGACTTTAAAATAAAGAATATTACATGAGACAAGGAAGGACACTACAAAATGATCAAGGAATCAAACCAAGAAAAAGATATAACAATTATAAATATATATGCACACAACATAGGAACACCTCAATACATAAGGCAACTATGAACAGCTATAAAAGAGGAAATCGACAGTGACACAATAGTAGCAGGGGACTTTAACAGCTCACTAACACCAATGGAAAAAAAATGAATAAGAAAACACAAGCTTTAAATAACACAATAGACCAGATAGATTTAACTGATATTTATATGACATTCCATCCGAAAACAGCAGATTACACTCTCTTCTCAAGTGCACAGGGAATATTCTCCAGGATTGATCACATCTTGGGTCACAAATCAAGCCTTGGTAAATTTAAGAAAATTGAAATCATATCAAGCATCTTTTCCGACCATAATGCTATGAGATTAGAAATGAATTACAGGTAAAAAAACATAAAAAAACACAAACACATGGAGGCTAAACAATACATTACTAAATAACCAAGAGATCACTGAACAAATCAAAGAGGAAATCAAAATACCTGGAGATAAATGGCAATGAAAACACGACGATCCAAAACCTTTGGAATGCAGCAAAAGCTGTTCTAAGAGGGAAGTTTATAGCAATACAATCCTACCTCAAGAAACAAGAAAAATCTCAACTAAACAATTTAACCCTACACCTAAAGGAACTAGAGAAAGAAAAACAAACAAAACGCATAGTTAGGAGAAGGAAAGAAATCATAAAAATCAGAGCAGAAATAAATGAAATGGAAACAAAGAAAACAATAGCAATGATCAATAAAACTAAAAGCTGGTTCTTTGAGAAGATAAACAAAATTGATAAACATTTAACCAGACTCAACAAGAAAAAGATGGAGAGGACTCAAATCAATAGAAATGAAAAAGGAGAAGTTACAACAGACACTGCAGAAATACCAAGCATCATAACAGACTACTACAAGCAACTCTATGCCAATAAAATTGACAACCTGGAAGAAATGGACAAATTCCTAGAAAGGTATAACCTTCCAAGAGTGAACCAGGAAGAAATAGAAAATATGAACAGACCAATCACAAGTAATGAAATTGAAACTGTGATTAAAAATATTCCAACAAACAAAAGTACAGGACCAGATGGCTTACAGGTTAATTCTAACAAACATTTAGAGAAGAGCTAACACCTATCCTTCTCAAACTCTTCCAAGAAATGGCAGAAGAAGGAATACTCCCAAACTCATTCTACGAGGCCACCATCACCCTGAGACCAAAACCAGACAGTGACACTACAAAAAAAGAAAATTACAGACCAATATTGCTGATGAATATAGATGCAAAAGTCCTCAACAAAATACTAGCAAACAGAATCCAACAACACATTAAAAAGATCATACACCATGACCAAGTGGGATTTATCCCAGGGATTCAAGAATTCTTCAATATATGCAAATCAATCAATGTGATACACCATATTAACAAACTGAAGAATAAAAACTGTATGAACATCTCAATAGATGTGGAAAAAGCTTTTGACAAAATTCAACACCCATTTATCATAAAAACTATCCAGAAAGTGGGCATAGAGGAAACCTACCTCAACTTACCAATGGCATTTTTTACAGAACTAGAACAAAAAAATCTTAAAATCTGTATGGAGACACAAAAGTCCCCGAATAGCCAAAGCAATCTTGAGGGGAAAAAAACGGAACTGAAGAAAGCAGATTCCCTATCTTCAGACTATACTACAAATCAACACAATATGGTACTGGCACAAAAACAGAAACATAGGTCAATGGAACAGGTTAGAAGGCCCGGAGATAAACCCACGCACCTATGGTCAACTAATCTATGACAAAGGAGGCAAGGATATACAATGGAGAAAAGACAGTCTCTTCAATAAGTGGTGCTGGGAAAACTGGACAGCTACATGTAAAAGA
>NC_041221.1:55825890-55864803 GCF_002837175.3 Physeter macrocephalus
AAAATATTTGCAAATGAATCAACAGACAAAGGATTAATCTCCAAAATATGTAAAAAGCTCATGCAGCTCAATATTGAAAAAACCAAAAACCCAATCACAAAATGGACAGAAGACCTAAATAGACATTTCTCCAAAGAAGACATACAGATGGACAAGAGGCACATGAGAAGCTGCTCAACATCACTAGCTATTGGAGAAATGCAAATCAAAAGTACAATGAAGTATCACCTCACACCGGTTAGAATGGGCATCATCAGAAAATACAAACAACAAATCCTGGAGAGTGTGTGGAGAAAAGGGAACCCTCTTGCACTGTTGGTTGGGATGTAAATTGATACAGCCACTATGGAGAACAGTATGGAGGTTCCTTAAAAAACTAAAAATAGAATTACCATATGACCGAGCAATCCGACTACTGGGCATATACCCAGAGAAAACCATAATTCAAAAACTCACATGCACCACAATGTTCATTGCAGCACTGCAATAGCCAGCAGTACAATAGCCAGGTCATGGAAGCAACCTAAATGCTCATCAACAGAGGAATGGATAAAGAAATGGTGGTACATATATACAATGGAATATTACTGAGCCATAAAAAGGAGCAAAATTGGGTCATTTGTAGAGAGGTGGATGGACATGCAGACTGTCATACAGATTGAAGTAAGTCATAAAGAGAAAAACAAGTTTTGTGTATTAACACATATATGTGAAATCTTGAAAAATGGTACAGATGAACCGGTTTGCAGAGCAGAAATAGAGAGAGATGCGGAGAACAAAAGTATGGACACCAAGGGGGAAATTGGGGGTGGTGGTGGTGGGGTGAATTGGGAGATTAGGATTGACATATATACACTAATATGTATAAAATTGATAACTAATAAGAACCTGCTGTATTAAAAAAATTAAATTAAATTAAAAAATATAATGCACAGTTCATTAGCATTTAATTCAATTTAACTGCTACTCACAATAGATATAAAATATTCTCTTGTGCCACTTCCCACAATTTTCCTACAACTATTATCATAGATTATTTTGTTGATTCCAGAAGTTCATATAAGTGGAATCATACAGAATGTATTCTCTCAGCGCCAGCTTCTTTCACTCAGCATAATGTATGTAGATTCATTCATGTTGATCTATGTATCAGTAAGTCATTTTGTTTCACTTCTGAGTTGTGTTCCATTGTATGATATACCACAACTTGTGGTATATCCTTCTACCTTCTTGATGGGCACGTAGAACTTTGTAGTTTTTTACTATTATGGCTGAATCTTCTAGGAACTTTCTTGTACAAGTCATTATTATAGATGTATGTTTTCATTTCTCTTAGATTAATACCTAGAAGTGAAATTGCTCATAATGTGGATAAAAAATTGCCATTCCAAGTATCTAAAATATTGTACCATTTTATACTCTCACTGACTGTGTATGAAAGTTCCAGTTGTTCTATACCATCACCATTTAATGTCAGGGATTTTTGTGGGGAGGGGGCATTTCAGGCATTTTATAGGTGTTGAATGCTCTTACGGTGTGATTTAAATTTGCATTTCCCTTATGTCAAGAATTTTGACCACCTTTCCGAGTGCTTATTGCCATTCATTTATCTTCCTTTGTGAAGTTTCTTTTCAAGTTATCTCCCAGTTTTTTAATAGTCATTTACATTTTCATTGTTGATTTGCAGAAGTTCTTTATATATTCTGAATACAAATTATTTGTCAGATAAATATTTGCAAATATTCTTTCCCAGAGTGTTTTTTTAAGTGGACTTTCTCTCTAAAACAGTTCTATCAAGCACCCACACACAATTATGCCCAAAGGTAATTTTGTATTCAGTTTCTGACTAAGTAGTAGATCCATGAACCCACCTTCGTTTCATGAGTACATTCTTTTTTATCAAGATTAACATTTATTTCCTTCAACATAATTTTAAATTAACTGTTGTATTTTTGCTTCATTGTAGTTGTATATTTTGTTTTGTTCTATTATATTTTCATAATAGTCTTTTTTGTTTTCTGATGTAGGAGGTGTTACATAAAATTTTCCAGCTGGAGGGGAATTGAGATGCAGCTATTGTTCTGAATTCTGACACAGACTGATAAGAGGATAATCCAACCTTAAAGTGAGCCTACTTTTGGGGGTCTACCCAAGCATGGGCCATGATGAGATTTATGAAGATGCTCCCTCATGGAGCACTAAATTTATATATGCTCTTTGGAAATACCTCAGCACAAAAATGGAGGGTGTGGGAGATAGAGGTCATATTTGTCTATATGCTTAAATAATAATAAAACCGAGGTTATAGCTATAATAATTAGGTTAAATATATATATATATAAATTGTTGAGATTTACTGTTATAATAGTATAAAAAACAATACTACAGAACCTCTTTTTGTGTCATATTATGATAAATTTTCACAAGTCTGACATGAGACTTTCTTTCCTATAGTGAAATTTATCCAACAGGTCTCGTGTTATTATCCATGAGTCTGTGATGTCTCTTACCTAATCTAATTTGTGTCACTCATTAAAATTAGTGATATAAAAAAGACTGTGATTTTAAACTTTTAGCTCATTTTTGGTCATTTTTTGTTATTCCTTTTTAAGAGTAACTATGCTGCATAGACATAAAGGGACTATGATTCTAGAAATACACTATTGTAAATGACATAATTTATTTTGAAGAAGTATCATTTTAGCAGTCCTTATGTTTTAGCATCTTCAAAATTCAAATTCAAAGACTACAGCAAAAATGTATCACAATAAAACTCTCAAGTAAAACAAAAATATATTCAGTAAACAGAATTTTTGGCATTATCCACCATATTTAAATATTACTTTGTGTGATATATTTATATTAGTTTCCTATGGCTGCCATAACAAAGTACCACAAACAGCAGGGCTTAAAACAACATAAATTTATTCTCTCAGAGTTCCAGGGGCTAGATATGTGAAATCAAGATGTCAGTAGGTCTATGCTCTCTACAGAGACTCTGGGAAGAATCCCTTCTTTCCCTGTGCAACTCTGTGCCCTAGTCCTTCCTTAGTTTGTGGCAGCTTATATCTCTCTATGTCTGTGTGTTCACATGACCTTCTTACAAGGCCAGTTATTGGATATAAGGCTCATCCTTATCCAGTATGACTTCTTTTTAACTTATCTAATTACATGTACAAGACTATTTCCAGATAAGGTCACATTGTGAGGTTCTAGTGGACATAAATTTTGGAAGACATTCTTCAACCAGTACAATGTCCTGGAAAATATCAAAATCAGTGGCACTAAAAAAAGACTGATTTTAAACTTTTAATTCATTTTTGGTCTGAGTAACTTCACATTACATTAAGAGATCTTCAGATTGGCCTGCTGCTGGATTCAATTATTAATCTTCTGAACAATTGACTAGTAATATGACCTCCTGTGAGTTTGATATCAAAAACTCTCAGTTTTTCTAGTAATTAAAAGTGAGGGGTTTAGGCTAATTTAATGTTGTTATTTTCTCTATCTAAAATTCTTTGATTCTAGGTAGAGTTACAGACATATTTCATAGTCATGATTTATCCAGAAATTTCAATTTTATTGAATAAACTTAAGAAAACAATTTAATTTAGTAAGGCAGGCAAAATTAACCTTCAAATGAATTCTCTAAGTTTCACATATTTTATTTGAAATAGAATAAATAATTAAAAACAAGTTAGAAAATAGAATAAATAAAGTTAGGGAGACTTTCTTTTGTATTTTCTATATAATTATCCAGAAATTTCTGTTACAGAAGAATTAGCTTATTTAATGTGAAAATATGTTTTTTAGTAGTTGGTGCCAAGAAAGCTCTTCCAAATCAATAACAAAACAGTAGATAAATATCAAGAACCAGTTTAGAATCAAATAACTATACTTAAATATGTGCATAAAAGCTAGCTTTTGTCACCTACTATACGTGTGTGTATGAGCTTACATACCTCAGTTATTCTATGGTTTTGAAGTATTTTTGCTGACAAGTTGAAAGTTTATTAAGACTATTTCTCTGTTTACTTTGTTGAGGAGGGAATGGTTATATAACTAGCAGAAGAAAATCTGAAAAGCATGGCAATTTAAAAAATTGACACTATTTAAACAGTGTGGTTCCTTCCTTGTGTTTCTAAACATCTCAAGAGATGATTGTAAATTCATTGATTTGGTTATGAACCCTGGGGATATTCTTATTTTTTCTAGAAAGATATTCCCTAGGAATCAATTTAAGCATATATTTTTCTCTATGGTGTATGCATCCTAATAGCCATTCACAGTCAGTGATATCATCAGCATTTCTTCTTTACTGATGACTGAATTTTTTAAAAAGCTATCAGTTGTCATATTCCTGATATATATATATATTTATATAACTAAGTCATTTATATATTTATATATCTAAGTTAAATATCAAATCACTACAGTTAGATAATAAAAATGAATGCCCAGAGAAATGTACAGATGAAAAATCCCTTATTGATTTGGCTTTACGGGTAAATTAGTCTGTTACAGTATTTTTCCCTGTGAGGCAGCACTATACACTGGAATTGTCTGTTTTAGACTAATGTTCTTATATTAACTGTGGGATTTGGGACATATTAATTAAATTTTTGAGCCCTGTTTTCCTCATTTGTAAATATAAGCACAACAATGCACACTTTTTATGAAGAATAACTGCAAATATGTGTGAAGAATATTTTATATAAAGGCCATGTTCCCTAAATGGTGGCTGCTCTGAATGATCTAGGTATTTGGAGGTTTTCCCATAAAATGCAAGAAAAAACATTTAAAATTTGTTTATAAACACAAAAATGCTAGATCAGTAGTTTTGGCTAACTGAAAGCACATATATGCAATCTGATTTTGAAAACGGAAATTGATAGTCATATAATTATTCCCTGGCGTGTGTAGTAAATATATATCAATTTTTATTTAAGAAAGGGATTCATTTAAGAAATAATAAAATTAAGGGGTTCAGAGTACATCTTTAAAATAATATAATTCAAATATTGCCAACTGTTGTTCAACTGTAGTTGTTTTCCAGATTTGCCTAATCGTGGAAGCCCTCTGGGTTGGGGGCAAGTGGGTTTCTTGGAAATACCAAGTCTTGGACTCCACTCGACACTTACTGAATAAGAACCTTGAGATGTTTGGCCTTGGGTTATAAATTTATTTGTGGGGGGAGGATTATATATCTCTAGAATGTTTTAAGGTTAGGAAAGTCTGGGGAACATTGAATAGAAAAGTACACCTAAGTTATATGGCTACAGATATGAAATAATAATTTTAAAATATCAGAAATGGGGCTTCCCTTGTGGTGCAGTGGTTGGGAATCCGCCTGCCAATGCAGCGGACATGGGTTCGAGCCCTGGTCCGGGAAGATCCCACATGCCGCAGAGCAGCTGGGCCCCGTGCATCACGGCTGCTGGGCCTGCGCTCTGGAGCCGGCAAGGCACAACTACTGAAGCCCGAGCACCTAGAGCTCATGCTCTGCAACGGGAGAGGCCACTGCAAAGAGAGGCCAGCGCACCACAACGAGGAGGGGCCCCTGCTCGCCACAACTGGAGAGGGCCACGCGCATCAGCGAAGACCCAATGCAGCCAAAAATAAATAATAAATAAATTTAAAATAAAATAAAATAAAATAAAATATCAGAAATGGAAAGAACTATTCTCCTAGATAACTTCATTCAGTGGGTCAATTGTCCTGTAATTCAGAGTTACATTTCAAAGGCGGTAGTTGCATGATAAACCTGTGATGTTGCTTTAAACCCAATATTTCCTACAGCATGACTGAGGTTTTCTACAGGTGGTGGGGTGTTGCTGGCACATGTACTGAAATTGCCCAAGTTAAAATAACCTCTCATGTTTAATGGAATGAGAAATTGGGATCCAATGGTGTACTTTTCTGGGTAGTTGAAAGAAACATTGATGAACATGGTGGCCTAGTCAGCAAGTATAACTGGGACCTTCTACCAGAATGGGAACAAGGATTAGACCCTTCAAAATAGACTGTCAGCTCCCTCGCCTTCTGCCTAATATCGAAATGGTATGTACATTCCCTTATTCAATAATGTAGATTATAGCACTGTTTTTTCTGGGTCAGCAGCTATAACGGATAACAAAATCTCAACCAAACACTGGCAGAAACAATATGCTATTCATCTACTTTTCTAAGTCTTCATTTTAGTTCAACAATCTATGGCATATAGATTGTTGAATAACATCTTTAAGTTGTTATTCAACATCTTTAACATTGATCAGCATCTCTAAGATGCCGATCTCATTCCCAATGAGCTAGGAATGGGAGCAGAGTTAGGGAAGGCTTTCTGGAGCAGGGCACCAATTTATTTGAGGGAATGGGAGACAATGGCCATTTTCAAGTTTAGGTCAGGTCGTTCACAGAATGAGAAGTGCTGAGATACCAGTATTAATCATAATATTATGCCTATGTTTTTGTTTTTAAAATTAATTTTATTTGTCTATAAAATTAGATTATACAGGGTACTGGTATGTGATGAAGTATTGAATTATCTATACTATTTTAGAGACTTCAGATTTTCTCCATAATTTTAATGAACCCCAAATCACTAATATTATCAAAATAGATGGCAAATGTCAGAAGTTGAAAATAGTATTCTCTAATTATTACATTCTAATCTTTTGGCAGTTTCTCCCAAATTATACATTTCCCATTTTCAAGATGTATAAGTAAGGCCTCATTGTCTTTTAATTGAATTCTTATCATTACAATATGTTACAATTTGTATTCATAAATTAATCAAAAGAGAAACTTAAGCACTACAATCTTTCTACATCTAACAACTATTCCTTTATCCTTCTATAGCATTATGACCCTAATGGATTTCATTACCACTGCATAACTTGTTCCATATTCATGCTCTTTAATATAATGTACCATCTCTTATTTAATTAACAACCTTTCTATTAGGATTGATCACACCACTTTATTTTTCCCATTGGTCACTATCCCTATTCACAGTGCTTTAGATCTTAGGCAAAATAATTTGAATAAGAAGTGGTTCATAAATGTGCTATTTATCCCCTAGTTCATTCCTGTCTGCTTTTTGTTCTCTACCTTTCTCTGAATGCTTGTGCAGGAAGGTGTGGCTTCCACTTGGGCTCTTCCAATAGAGTAGGTTGTAAGGTGGTAGGAGAGAGAGTTCAGGATACTTCTTGTCTACTTTCCTACCTGGCCCTCCATTTCAGACCACAGGTAGCTCAGAGGACACCCTCCTCCTTGGCTCGAGCTGTTTTCTATCTCTGGTAAAACTATTTGACAACCTTATTGCATTAGTCCTGGCAGTGGTAATGACGTCTTGCTGCCTCGAGTGTTTGTTCCTTGTTTTGTTTTGTTCTTAAACTTGCCCTTTATTCAATCTCTTTATTTAAACCACCCAGGGAAAATTCTGCTTCCAACAGAGCCCCAGACTGATACAAAAAGTTAAAAAAAATCAACATCCTTAAAAGCTATAAGAATTTAATTTTAAAAATCTTGAAAATATGTGGTCCATGTGAACATTTTCAAACTAAATGTACATCATATGCAGATATTCACAAAACCCAGTATTTCATATTGACTTGTGTTGAAAAATATACCTTCTCAGGTAAAATATACCTTATGATAAAGTAATAGCAATCACAAGGGATCAATATTTGATTTCATAGATTTCTGTGCTTTCACCCCCATCTTGGTTCCCCTTCAGATCATTCTTTTTCACAGAAAACAAATTGCTGCTGGTATTAAGGGCCACCATTACTCCTCCAGCTTTTTCACACTGGATGTTATCACTCTTTAGTTCACAGTTGCTGAGTTAAATTTAAAAAGGTCGAACTGAGCAAAATATATTGTAGTACAAGAAGAACCTTCTTATGTAACATTTTGAAGTATCAATAGTAGAATTTTTCAGGATTGATAACAACATTATTTGCAATTCATTTAAAGACTTAAAGACTCTTTAAAATTTAGAGATTAAAGAGGATTAAAGTTCCTGCTAAAGTAAGATTAAATAGACGTAATCCATGTAACCATCCTATAAACCAGTACTATCTAATAGGCATATGAAGTAAGCCACTAATGAAAGCCATATATGTAAACGTAAAATTTATAGTAGTCACATAAAAAAGTTAAAAAGAAACAAGTGAAGTTAATTGTAATAATATATTTTATTTAACCCACTCTACCGAAAATACTCTTTCAACATGTAATCAACTTAAAAATTATTCATGAAAACTTTACACTCTTTTTCATACTAAGTCTTCAGAACCCAGTGTGTGTTTGACACTTAAAATGCATCTCAATTCAAGCAAGCCACATTTCTAGTTTTCGAGAGCTACTTCTGGCTAGAGGCTATGGTATTACCACAGCCATTAACATCCTGGGTGCCTAAAACTCTAGATTGAAATAGGGAAATTTGCTCTCTGAGATTCTTTTTCCCCTGTTGCTCTTCTTCATCCCCTACCTATTTCATCCAGCCCTGAAGATTCTGTTTCTTTGAAATCCTGATACCCAATCTCTTCCGTATGTTTCCATCAGAATCGACAGAACAGATCTCTTTGTAAACACAACAAAAAAGTTCTGTTCGCAATACTTCCTCCTAAAGAGAGTTAGTAATCAGACTCTGTAAGGCTCTTGCTATCACTTATTGTGAGGGCAACAGGTGGTGGATGAGCCATTAAACCACACTTCCCCTCAGACCACAAGTTTGAAAGACCAGCCTGGAGCAGGGCTGGGGGTCCTCCCGCTGAGACCCACCTCCTGCTCTCACGCCACCATTCCAATACCAGGAAGAATGGTTAAGTATGGATTATAGCTATTCTCTTCACTTTGGGACCCAGATTTGGCTGTAATTCCACTAGTTTAATACACCTTGTTTACGCACACCTCTTGAATGCTACTCAGGAATTAGTCAACAACGAACTCACACTTAGTGTCTTCCCTTCATTAGTAAAACATTTGGCAGTTTGTACGTTTGATCTTGAATTAAATTTTAGTGAATAACAGATGTAGAGAACAAACGTATGGACACCAAGGGGGAAAGTGGCGGGGGTGTGGGGTGTGGGGGTGTGATGAATTGGGAGATTGGGATCGACATATATACACTAATATGTATAAAATGGATAACTAATAAGAACCTGCTGCATAAAAAAATAAATTAAATTAAAAAAATTTTAGTGAATGAGCATTTATACTTTAATACACACTACTATATATAAAGTAGATAAACAACAAGGACCTACTGTATAGCACAGGGAACTATATTCAATATCTTGTAATAACCTATAATGGAAAAGAATCTGAAAAAATATAAATGTATAACTGAATCATTTTGCTGTACACCTGAAACTAATACAACATTGTAAATCAACTATACTTTAAAAAAAGAGTTGATACTTTATCTGCTCTGTGAACTGTTTTATTTTCGCCCTGATGACCTCTGGGTTTATGACAACAGTTCCTAATTTTATCATGGTGAATATAATAACAGAGGAAAGCAAGTAAGCAAGGCTGGAATAAAGTTACATGCACACCTATTCAAGTGTAGTAAGTTCCCAATAATTAATTGATTTTATCAGTGTATTCTAAAGATATCAAGAAATTGCTGGAAAAAATTATTATTGTATTAAGGTTGGAACTGGCCTCTGAAATTATACAGACCTCAAACGAAATACCAGTTTCCAAGTTTATTAGCTGTGTGGTTTTGGAAATTTCTCCCAGCTCTCTAAATCTAAACTTTTCATTTGTAATGCGGGGATAAAAATAGTCTTTAACATATGGTTTTGGGGATAAATCAGATAAGTACATGAATATGCTTAACATACAATAGCTTGGTACACAAAAGAGTGCAGTGAGCAATGCTTATCATTATGATTATCACTATAATTTTTTATAACAGAGCCACCCACAGGCTAAGGGAAATCCTTCATTCACTCATTCATCCACTTAATATTTACTAAACAGCTACCATATGCTGGGTGCTGTGCTAAGCAGTGAAGGTACAAAAGTGAACAAAATGAATAGGGTCTCTACCATCAAGGGTCTTAGTCTATTACAGGATACAGAAATATACCTACATGACCCTAACAAGGTACCTTATGGAGGAGGGACAGGGTGCCATGGGGGAACACCAAACCCAGATTCTGAAGGTGGGAGCAAGAGTCAAAAAAGCTTTCTGGTGAAAGTGATGGACCGTGTGAAGCTGTCGACTAGTCAGAGGGCAAGGAGGAAAGTGCCCGGATTCCAGACTCGGGGAACAGCAAATGCCCAGAGATAAACAAGTGGGCCACATACTAGGAACAGACAAGACTTCAATAAGGCTGAAAGGAAAAGCACAGAGGCAGGACTGGCAAGGTTTGCGTCTAGAAATGTAAGCAGCTGCTCATCTGTATTAAGAAGCAAGCAAGCCTGGGTCTTTAGCTGAGGAGTGACTTCCTCTCTCTGCTTCCAGGGGCTTCTACTCTGTGACTTCCTTTTCCCTTCAGGGTCATTACTGATTCTTATCCTATCCCAGGTTTTCTCCCTGGGGAGACTTCCTCTCTGTGCCCCACAGTCTATCCCTCTACTTCCTCAAATGTGGAATGGCTCACGACATCATTTGGGTTTAAAACACTTGATTGCCTCTCTTTCTAATTATTTTCTTCTCTTAACATAAAAGGCATTGCTCAGTCTCATCCATCTGAGATTGATACCAGATAACAACCATTTCTCTTGAGCAATTTTGGGTCTGATGGTTCTGTGTCCTGAATTGAGTGTGAGGCAATCCTGTCCTGGCAGGGAATTTCTGGAAAGTGGCCACTTGAAACCAGTCTGAGCTAGAAAGGAAAATCTCACAGGCAGTTTATTGTCACGGTGGGGTGAGCTACCAAAATTTATGATTTAAGGGGACTTTCCACTCTTACAGGAGGACATGGAGTGGAATGGCTCCAGAATACAGAAATACAAAGGTTTTAATTTTGAAAAAGATTTTGATTTGGGGGTAGAGAGGGTAGGGGATTACGCATGTGATAGCTTTTGCATATCTTATGCTTACTGTTTCAAAAATTTTCTGTATATTAATCAACTTCCTTTAGTGTTCTGGACCTTAAAGTTACCTATAGTCATTTTGCCTCAGAATACAAAAATATTAATATATGACATGGTCTTCCTTTCTTATATTTTCATTGTTAGAATAAGTAGTCATCATTAAGCTATATAAAAGTACTACCAGAAGCTTTTCAGGACTGTGAGTGATGAACAGAATAAGAGTCTAGATAATCTAGTGGAATATGCATTGAGTATACAATGAATAGAAGTGAGTTTTATAAGAATGGAAACAGAGTGAAAAAGATCAGGAATTTTCACCCATCTTCATCATGCAACTAATTTCATCTCATTCTGTACCAACTTTCTTCCACTTTTTAGAATCTTTGTCATTTAATTTCCTTGGCTTAGAAAACTTTATTAGCCTTCTCCCACTCACAGCCATTTTTTCCTTCTTCAGATATAGATCAAAATCCTCTCCAAAGAGTCTTTTCTCTTGCGTTAGGCTAATAACTCCAAATGCATTTGTCACACACACGTACTATACATTTTCTTGCTTTGCTAGTGTGTATGTGTATGTGTGTGTTTCTCTCAGTTCATTGAGAGCAGAGAGGACATTCTATTTTTTTGATATTCACACATTTTTTAGCACAGAGAAGATGTCATAAAATCTTACTGAATGCACAGGCAAACCTGTATATTATTCCTAAACATGCTAGATATTTGCTTTGTGAAGTAGCGGACACTAATTAATTGCTCCATATTTCTGTTTTTACATCCCTAAAGTAATATTTGTTAGCTACCTTGAAGATAAAGCTTTATGATTATTCTAGTAACATGTTTCCTATTTGGGTAAATGTGAGGATGTAAGGGTGGAGGAGGGAAATTACACAGACTCTTCCTTTGCATCAACTACCTTCAAACAGAGGTTAAGCTGTTGGGGAGAAAAATTAATTTTATAGTCCACATTGGCCCTATTAGTATAGTCTAGTCATAATTCATTAACTATTTTTTCTTAAGGCTCTTAAAACGAATTAATGGACCTTCTAAGGAGCTTAACTTACTCAAGTGAATAACTTGTTCACGTCCACATACGGCACATTTATTTGCCCTCTTCCCTAGTAAGTGCGGCAGGGTGGAGATCAGTGTGTAAACTTGATTAGGGGCAAACATTTCTAGATGTAGCCGACTGAGAACGTTCCCTCTTGCATAGATTTTGACTTTGCATTATTGTGCGGTGCAGTTTTGACTACTAATTCAGCTCTATCTCACTGAGTAGTGGGGATGGGGAGGGGTCTTCGTCATGAATAGCTGTGTTTAAATCCGAACTCTCTCGATGTGTTCTAGGGCAAGTTAGAAATTTTCCCTAAACCTCCACTTCCCCTTCTATGAACTAAACATGACAATGATATGGACTTCATGGGCTAGTTGAGAGGATTATAAAATGCTAAGCACAGAGCCTGGAAAACAAAAAATATTCAATGAAAGAAAACTATGATTACTATTACCACTCCCACTACTATTATGACTTGTATTCCCGCTACAGTCATTTATGGAGAAACAAGATCTTGGGCTGGAGAGCTCATAGTGGTCATCTAGTTTAACTCTTCTGTTTTCTACTCCATCAAATACTTAAATTTCTTCTACAATATCCCTGATATATGATTATCCAGTATAGTCTTCTTTACTTGTCAAGTTTTACTTGAAACCTGCCCAAACTGGGAACTCTCTAATTCCCATGAAAGCCCATTTTATCTTTGGAGGGTTCTGATTAGGAATAAAAACCTACATGCGGAAAAGCATTGAGACATAATGCTATCTGTGTGTTCAGGGGACTCTAAGCACTTGCTAATGTCTGGAGAGTAGGATGTTGGTTTGACATATGTACAGTGGGTGCTGTGGTCTGATAATGAAGAAACTTCACCATGTTTCACCTTTATAAGATTTTAAGAAAAGGAATAATGCGATCAGATGGGTGTTTTAGAAACGAATTTGCACTGCATTACTCAGGTTGTATTGAATGTGTCTGAGAAAGCTGGAGACACTGACCTGTTTCACCCACACAGGTTCACTTTGTACAATTCACTATGGATGTGATACAAACTTATTCATGGTGACTGCCAAAACCCAAGGTCAAGGGACTCTGTAAGCAGCAGATGTAAACTCTAAAAGCTCAGCATAATATTATATAGTCTATGTGTGCTCTATAGAGTTTTAAACAATTTATCTTTTGTTCTAGTCGATGTCAGCATAGTCAACTGACCTATTGTGAAGAATCACGTAAGTTTCCAGACCTTCTGGGTGATCTCCAAGTGTGAATTTTTGCCAATTGCTTTCCCCCAGAAACACTTTGAAAAACATGTCTATAAACTGTTGCATAGAAATGTTTGCAAAACTATTTAGCCTTTTATGCACATATAACAGGAAAAAACTGTTTGCTTTAATGAATAAATAACGTTATCTTTTTCAGACAAGCAAAACTTTTTAATTAAACTAAAGCAAGTAGATAGTTATAGTTCACTTGTCTGGAGGCCATTTATCTGGCCTACCTGGAACAGCTAAGAACCTACAGATAAGAAAAAAAGTTCTCCTGAGAAGTCAAATAAATATCCTAATGCTCTACTCCAAAGCTTGTGTAGCTTCCTAAGTCTTCACATCTTTTCATCAAGTCCCACTTTTTGTGTGTTTTACCAAAAATCTAAACAAGTTCGGTATGTATGATTTTCTGATTGTGAAGGAGTACATTTGTGTCGGGGGGACGACTGTAGGTGTGCTTTGGATTTTTATTGAGTTGCATTTTGTAGGCATAGACTAAACAGTACTGATGACATGAGAGAAGCAAAGATTAGAGACGAAGAAAAAATCCTGAAATCAGACAAAAAAAAAGTCTCTCAAATGGCAGTAAACTGTAGCCATTTATATCTGCCCCAAACAGGCATCCAATCCATTATGTTGACTTTTTTTCCAAGAAAATGTGGAAGTGTCCATTTTAAAAAGGATTTTTTCACACCAATTGACCAAAATTTATTACAAATATTAAGAGATAACCTTCAGTTATCTGCTAAGTCACACACATTGGATACCTTCTCCAAGATACTGAATGGATAAATGAAGTTCTGCAGTTTTTGCTTAAATAATAATTTCCATTGTACACATTCAATATTACTTCTAAGTAACACATTCATTAAACAGTAATTTATTGCTGCATTTCCCAAAGTATTTTTCATAATAAAAGTCAATGGTTCTAGTAAATGGCAGGAACCCAGAACTAAATAGCACAATAATGCTGTTTACCAAGTGCTACTATGTGCTTTTCACTTTGTACTGTACATAGGTGGTTTCATTTAATATTTATAGTACACATAGGAGGCAGGTATCATATTATTCCTATTTACAGATGTGGAAGCAGAGGCTTGAGAGTTTGGCCCAAAGTCACAAAGCTAGCCAAGTAAGTGAGCCTATTTCCAAACCTAGGTTTGCATTACTAAGCCTTATGTTGTCTCTCATTGCACTGCCATATATCTCCAAGGCTTCTGAATTCCAATGATTGGCATGCCTGCAAATGACACATTGAAGTCCTTTAAGGGATATGTATCAGGTTGCAATTGGCTGCTTCTCCTCCAGCATCCAGTTATCTACTCAAGTGCCAAGCTGCTCTATCTTTTATCTTTTTAACACTTTCCATTGTCAGAGTGTCTGCAGTTTGCTGCCTGGCACTGGTTGGAATAAGAAACAGTTGCTGTTCTTGCAGCCACTAGCCTTATTATAAATCATTTTCCTTGTGGTCAGAACTGCCACCACTGTTTCTCACCTCCATCGCTTACCATACCAAATGATCACTTTCCTCCCTTCTTGAAACTTCTGTCTACCATGTAGCTTTTGAATATGAGTTGTGGATTTCACCACCTAATGCAATGGGTCCCACATTATTCCATAAGAATAAGGATCAGAATTCAGCCTCTATTTTTCCACCATTTTGGAACAACTCTTGTAATTATTAGATACATTAGGACCACTTGACCCATTAAGACTCTTCTTAGGTTGTCTTCATGTCAGACTAATTCTGGAAACCAGAGAGTTTCTGAAGGCTGAAGTCTAGATAGCAAGTAGTGTGTGTGTGTGTGTGTGTGTGTGTGTGTGAATATGTACAGAAAATGAAAAGCATAGCAAAAAAAACTATGAGGAAATTTAGGGATTTAAGACCAAGATTACTCAAGTCTTAATTAGTAGGTTGATTAAATCCCAGGAAACTATTTACCTCCTTAATTTATGTGGTTCATTTAAACACAGTTCAATTGCCAATAGTTGACAAAGCAATGCTGTGATTATAAAACAATATATAGGTAAAAGTGAACTCATTCATCAACAAAATCGCAGGGTGTTAAACTGGGTGGAGTTAAGGGTGAGTAGCATTTGAAAGTGTGACACAATAAATAAACAGACTAATAGAAATTCTTTAAAGTAAGATCCAGTCAAGATAGTATCCTGCTCCAAAGAGCCAAGGCAACTCTATAAATCTCTCTGAATAAATTGGGTCAGGCATAGATTGTCATACTTCTTTTGTACAATTCTGGGGACACAAATGGGCAAGGCCATAGAAACATAGTTCAAGTCCAAGCATAGGCATTTGTAGACTTAGAGACAAGAATCCTTTCCATTGGGCATTGTGTTCCTGACACAAGTTAAGGATCTGTATAACAGGAACGTATTACCATCTTCTTTGATAAAGGAGAACAGGAAGGAGACTCAGTGTTAAATGCAGAAAAGGACAGGCAATGGGCAGGATATAGACAGCCTCCTCATCCATAGTTAGCTCAGATTTTCATCAACCCTTTAGTGAGCAAATATTGAAAATTGACACCAAAAACCACACGGTGGTCACATTACCATATCATTTTAGTTAATATACTTAGAATCTTTAGAGAAGATTTCCTCGTGTGTATTCCTGACCATGACATTCCTTTGCTTCAGCATTTGTGTAATGGCTTCACTCAAGTTCCACTTCTCCTAGGGACCTTTTCAAAGCACTCTAGGACATAGTGATTTCTATTTTCCTTAGAGATCTTATGATCCTCACTATTTATTTTAGTCCTCGTTTATATGTTGTCTTAAAATATGTGGTATCTTCAAAATTTAATATGTTGCAGGTGGGACAGCTTTTGATGAGGGAATGATTTGAAGCAAAGAGACTATTTTAAAACATATGTTGCCAAATGCATGATGAAGAGAAACGGCAGAAGGGAGAAAAAGAGTACTTCTATGAATTCTTGCTATTCATGAAATATAGAATTTAAACCACGCTGGTCAGTTTTTTCAGAACTAACTTCTAGAATGCTTTCCATAGCAAGGTCAAGTCCTTAGGAAAACTTCATTTTCTCTGAAAATGAAGTTTAGAACCATCTGCACTGTGATCTAAAGCTCTGGTTTTTTTCCCAAGTTGCTTTCTGTATGTACAATATGTCTCTTGCAAGATATAGACCTTGTCATCTACTGCTGTAATAGGATAACATTTTCCAACATGCGTTTCATTGAAATATTGTCCAAGTATACATTCTTTGAATAAAGACTCTAAGTCATATGACTTTGGGAAACATTGCATAACCTAAGCTTTCTTTGACCAGCGTTTTAAAACGTTTGACATCCTCTAATATGATAGCATGCATAATTTAAAACTATGGCAAAACTTTTTAATTAGAGACTAATTTTCATCGAAAAAAGTTAATTCATGATCATATAAGGAATTTTTGATATTACACACTATTTGTCAAACTTAAAGTCTGGAAGACACATCACAAAGAACAATGTATTTTTAAGGGAAGAATTTAGTGCCATCACAGCTTTAAATATAACCCATAGAGATAGTCTGTTATCACCACTGTAACCAGTTCCCTTCCTTCTATCTCTCTAATTCTTTAGTCGCTTTGGGAAAGCAAATCCCAATGGTAGCACACCATTACAACAGAAGATGATAACAAAACTGCTCAAGTAGAGAAAGCTCCAAGTTTAAACTGCTTTTACTATAATTTTTTCTCACTCTACTGCCTATATGTTGCTAAAACAACTAATTGATTCAAAGGGAAGGAATCCATTATATTAAATTTTATTTTTAAAGTGAGTGAGCTCAACATAAGCAACTTGAAAGAGACATTTAGTGAGTCTTGGAGCATATTAAGTCCTCTTCTCTCCTGCTCCCACATAAAATATATTCCGATGAAAAGACATTGCAACTTCCATAATATATCAAAGACAAATCGACAACCTGGGCATATTTTGTCTTTTGTCTTTTCTTTCCACAGATTTATGTGAAAGCTGTTCTGTCAGTTCCTGTAGACATGTGTATTATATCCTGGGTGTGGCTAAGTAACTAGAAATCTCCAGATTACACACTAAGAAATATGAGAAAAAGAAAAAAAAAATTTA
Organism: Physeter macrocephalus; assembly: GCF_002837175.3. Lineage (NCBI taxonomy): Eukaryota > Metazoa > Chordata > Mammalia > Artiodactyla > Physeteridae > Physeter > Physeter macrocephalus. Next base: position 55,843,363 of record NC_041221.1, read on the forward strand.
AAGATGTATTTAATTCCAACCTATTCAAACCTTGATGTCCAGTTCTTGGTACAGTTTTTAGTCTGAAATACGTTCACTTCTTACACTATCCACTTTTATTATATTTTGGAACATTATTATAATGCTTTCCAGAAGTTAGTATTTTTTCAACTTCAAGCACAGGGCAACATGATACGGAGGCAAAGTTTCTCTATGGACTTAGGGAAGAGCTTTCAATATTTTAGATAGGACAATGCTTAAATGGATGGGATGGGGATAGAGTATGCTAGAAAAATGCTTTTGGGGGCTTTATTATCTTAAATATACAAATCAGGTTTCTTAGACCCTTCTAAGTGAAGTAAAATATAGGAATATAAAATGGTATCTTAAATTTTTCTAAGTTTAAGAATAAAAATTTCTAACTTTTAAACACACTTGAAGTGTTTCTCAGACCTCTTCAGAACTGAGGTCATGGCTGTGCTGGCAAACGGCGCAGTTTTAGCTGCACTTAGGGTGGAAGGCCAGGTTGTTAGAAATGCTGATTGTTCTAATTCACTGCTCATTAGAACCATTGGCATGAGTGGCACTCCGAGGAGGTCCATGTGTCTTCTATTCTCAACACTTTATTCCCAGATGAGTAAATAGTCAACTATATCTTTTGCTCATATCTACATCAACCCTGCCCAGAGAAATGCTTTATGTTACACATTTTACAAAATATATAAACATATAAAATATTAAATCATTAGTATATTCAACTCCAATGAAATTCGATCTTTCTAAAATTATCAGCTATGATATACCCTCATTCAATAATATAGACAGAACTACATATTTGAAGTCCAAATTAAAAAAGACAACTAATTTGCCACAGTTTTACTTTGCTGGTATTTTAAAAGCCAGATGATCTAAGAATACACACATTTACTTATCTCATGAAGACATAATCACACTGTCATCCATTTTTGAACCACAAAAGATGGATAGTATAACATGTGCTTAAAATGGATTCATTAATTATCAGAATAGATAAGTGTTTCATCAGGTATATACAGCAGATAACATTTATCTTTTCTCATAGAGGAAAAAGATTAAAGTAATTCTTCTATACATATTGGGAAGTAAAAAGCCTGTTCCACTGAGACTTTCATAATGTGACACTAGATAATATACTTTGCCACAGATGGTAAAGTTACACAAACATAGATACAGATGACTTATTTCATATTCAGCTAAGGCAGCTGAATGCTAGAGGAAAGCCATTCATTCCCACCATAAATATTACACAGAGTTTATTTTGTTTCTTTATAAATATGGAGTCACCATAAAAATCTCACAGTAATTATTAGGGATTTTCTTTTCAGAAATTGCAGAATTCTCCCCAGTATTATACAGCAGGTTGTCAATACCAATGGTGAGATGCCACACATCTAATCTCAATGGTGACTACTGTAATATAGGACTTTGGACTTATAAGGGAGGAAATCATCAACTGTTAATTATTGATTCTTTCTGTATATTAAGGGTGATAGATTAAAAATAATTTTATGTTTTTCTGAAATTTAAATGTGCCTATTTAAATCATTATTTGCTATTCATTTTTTTGTCTATGAAAAAATTTGATTTTTTTCTCGTAAATTGTTTAAAGCTCAAGAATTCTATTCATCTATGTGTGTTTAAATGCCTCTGAAAGGAGAAATAATATTCCTTTATTACTGACAATTTTTGCCAGAAATAATTTTGGGTAAAATGAGCTAGTAGGTAAAATGGAAGTGAAATCGATTTTTCACTGGAAAGTAACGATGTTATTTAACAGAACACACGAACACGATGTATTTCTTATGGATTCCTAAGACTACTGATAAAATAGATTTCACAAGTTCACTCATTTGCTTTCTCATGAGTACCTTAAATTGCTTGATTGTTGATGAGTAAATGCCTCTTGACTATGTTTGTTCCTTATTTCACATTGTTGAATTAAGGAGCACTTAGATCACATGACCGAACACAGCTCTACCCCCTTTCAAGTGCCTTTACTTTGGAACTGGGAATATCTAGCGATGTTTTCTAATAAGTTAAAAACAAATTTTATGTACAAGAATTGTGATTCTATTTATACACTTTTGAATTGGCTTATCTTTTGTAATATATTGTAAAATATTAAATTTAGTTTACTTCTGCCATTTGCTAACTGTAAGCCACCTGGTTACACAAGCACCCTATAGGAATGCTCATTAGGAAAGCTGAAAAAAAGTTTTGTTTTTTTTTTTTTGCTTATTAGTTTCTAAATATCTGATAGATGCAACATTTGTTTGTTCATGGCATTCAGTTTAACTGCATTATCTCACAGTCAGATTTACACTTACAAAATTCTATGAAATCAAGTAAGCTTTTTAAAACCTAGTGTACAGTGTGATTTTGATCATGCCAAACATTTTGAATCGTAACACCATTGACTGGATAACATACTGTTCCCCACATATGCAATGCACTGAATAATGTATTACTGCTTAGGGTAGAGACACATGAAGTAATTCAGTTGTTAGTAAACTACTTAAATGCACTTTGCCAACCTGAGTGAGACAAATGGTTAGAGATGTTAAAAGGAAAATACCAGAAATGAAAGCAGTCAGATTTGTGTGTTGTTTAATTTTAACTGCACTCTACTAGCAGAATGAGAGTTTGCCTTATTGAAATCATTATCAATTCATTTGAGGACTCAAATAAACATTGATAAAGGGCTCCAGGGAAACATAAATGGCAAGGATGCTCGGAACATGAATACAGATGCAGCCCACTGTTTGGGGACGACAAAGCTTTTCTTGCAAAGGTTGTGCTGACAGTTTGTGTTTCAGCAGATTGTTAAGAATATTTTAATGGCTTAAAAAAAACTTAAGATAAATTAAAAGTTAAAGAAAGGGGATAGAGTTAATCTCTTGCTATTTTGCTAAAGCTGAGGTAAATTTCTAAAAATATTATTTTAAAGTCATTGAACATTAAGTGCACAATTGCTACTGGGAACGAGAAAAACAATTACAAAAATTTAAGAATTTTGAACCCTTCTATGAATAATCAGATATATTTTGGCTAATATCAAGCATCTCATCCAAAATAAATTATCCATGGTTTACCTACCCAATAGTATTGTCCATGTTAGTTGAATTGAAAATATTCAAAAGCTAATTTTGTGAAAAGTGTTTGTTAAAAATAAATGTTAAAATAAATGTATTTAAATATAAAATTGATAATAAACCATAAATATAAAATAATAAAAAATAAAAATAAATTCACTCTGGAAATAATCTTTCTAAAAACATTGGAACTTTTTTCTTTTATAATAGCAAGTCATACTTAATATTTTTATCCATGTGTACATAGCTGAATATTTTAGTCCTAATTCAATAGTTAATGTGCATGAGATTGTGAAAATTTAGGATGAGAGTTATTTTACTGATTTAAATGCATATTTATCCACAGCAAGTATAGTCCTTCACTCTAAAAGTCAGTGTAAATAATGAGCAAGTACAGTTCTCTAATTATGTTAGATTTAGCTTGCAGCCGATTGAGTGACAGCCGTTTTTCTGAGTCTCTCTCCTCCAGCCTCACTCCAGATTAGAACTGGCAACTTCCCCTATGCAAATGAACATCTAATTAGAGACACCTCCCAGTCAATAAGCCACTTTCTTATCACCAGTTATATTACCTGACAAGCCCTTTCTCTCCAGTCCTGGCCCACCAAGAATCTTCATTCATTTTCTCTTCTTCTTCTCTGCAAAGTGAACTGATCCCGCATAATCCCTGGAATAATGTAGTTTCTCTGTGGAAGAGCAGCCTTCCTCTCCCTTTTTTACATCAAGCTAATGGAGCCAGTAGGTATCTTATTGATCTTTTCTCTATATGGTTTCCACAAGGATTTGACAGACTTCCTTACAGGTTAATCATCCAGGCTTTCTGAAGTGGCTATAAAGCTTTGTTTTTGATTTTTCTAACTTTTTTTTTGAAACCCTTGCTCATCTGTAATCTTTAAAAGCTCAGTTGATGCCATGCAGAGCAAAGCCTTATTTCTTTGCAGAACTAATCTAGACACTGTCTAGTGTTGAGTACAGTTGTCTGATTCAAATCTTCTGTTACAAAGCAGATGACATCTAGCTAGATGTCACGAGAAGAGCCTAACAATGACAATTCACTTATCCTTTAGAAAGAATCAATTCTCCCACAATGCATCTGTCAGAGAACTCTCACTCAGTAAAAGCAATTTTTCTAGCTGTCTGACACTGTAATTGCTCTTAAATTTTCAATGAACGTTTTACAAGGACTCCCCTGAACCATGATGAAAAACTTAACTTTTTTCTAAAAATGAGAGGCTGACAGGATGAAAGAGGTCTTTCTCTTTAAAGCCTTGCTTGCTTGAGTAGGAATTCTTTCATATCATCAACAAGCTGTTGAATAGAGGATAGATTACTTTCCATTTATTTCATCAATCAGATTAAAGGCTCTCCTTCACAATGCCCTTTAAACAAGAGCTGTTTATGATGTCCTCGCAGGTTTGACTTTAATGTAGTATTAAATCACTACGGACAGTGGAGTCGGTAAGGAATATAAATATGACGAATATCTGACAACATTTAAGCATTGCATATATTTTAGTCATTATCTTCATTCTTGTCATAAAAGAGAGGTAAACAGAAGAAGAAAAACAGCTATAGATTTGTTACACTTCAGTCTGGACAAAAATTCAACGCAATTTCCTTTTATGGATCAGTAAGCAGAAATGCCAAGCATAGCAGTGATTTTTTTTTCTCAGACCAGTAATTTAAAAGAAAAAAAAATTGGAAAAGAAAGTAGAGATTTCTTCATTTCTATTCTTTTCTCAATATGTATTTACAAGCTGTAAAAATAGAACTCTGAGTCCATGCCTTCCTGGTGAGTTCAGACTAAAGATGTTAGGTGGTATAGATAATACTCTATTTTAAGATTTTCCCCAAGTAAAACAAGGCCAAAGAGCTGTTTCTGATTTTATCAGTAATATGATAGTGTTTTCAGAGAGAGGTGTATGTGTCAAATAGGTTAAAATAATTGCTTTAATGTGTGTGTGTGTGTGTGTGTGTGTGTGTGTGTGTGAATGTGTGCATTTGGTGAGTAAATGATTTTTAAAAAATTGAAAGGCATCAAAATTCCTTAATTCAAGTGTATGACATACCTGTGATCAAACCTTCTGAGGTGCATGGTGATACTGCAGTTGTTTTAAGATAAAAATACAGTTTAAATTTCAATCTCTAATATGAACTACACCAAGTAAGAGGGAAATTATATTGTAATTGTAGAATAAAAAAATCAAATGGTAGAAAGGAATTTCATAGCTATCTTGCCCCATCTTCCACCCTATACATGCAGCCCTTGTATTTTCCCATCTTCAGCTGGAATATCTTTAACAACTGGAGCCTCACTACATCCCCTGCAGTATATCCCCTGACAATTCTGTTTGTCAGAAAATATTTTCCTAATCTTGAGTCCAAATTTTTATTCTGTGATATATTACCCATTGCTCTGTAGGCCATTGTTTCTATCTAAGCTAACTTTTAATATATATGATACTCGAAACAATAAATATTCAAGTATGCAGACAGTTGCTTTTTTGAAGACAGTTCTCTTGTCCTCTCTAACTTCCCTTTTTGAAGCTAGTCACTGCAGTTCCTACAACAGTTTTTCATGTATTCATTGCAACAGTTTCACAGGCTTGGGTAAGCCATTTGGAGAAATCAACCTCAATTGACTTTATTTTCCTTCTATTAATCTGTTCAGTTCTTCATTGTTTCCTATTTTACTAAGAAAACTGAGAATTTCAGGTGAGAGTTTCCTTTATCAATACCTGCCAAGTTATATACACTGACCTGTCTGAGACTCATTCTTCCATCTTCTCTTATGGCCACCATTCCTCTCTATCTTTGGGGTACTTGTTTCGTTGATGTTCCTCTTCCCTAGGTCTGCAAGCTCCCTTTACGAATTTTATTGCTCTTGGCAAATAAACTGGATTAAATTTCTACCATTAAAAATATATAAAACCTATGCAATGAAAAGTCCACTCCCTCTAATTATTCTCATTTCCCCTTCTTCCCTATTACAGCCAAAATTCTTGAAATAGTAGATGAACCTCAATATCACTACCTTTTCTCTCTCCCTTTCAGTCCTCAATCTATTAGAATTCAGCTTTAGATCAAGGTCACTAAAATCCTTATGTCCATATCCTCCTCTCTTCCTACCTTAGTTAATTTTTCTTTGGTATTTGACACCATAACCAAGGAAGTTGAATTCTGAGTTCCTGTGTTCTAGTTACTTCTTAGGAAGCTCATCTTTTTCTCCTTGCACTTCAAGTAGGAGTTTTCACTAGGGTTTCATTGTAAGTTCTCTACTTTTTTCACACTATAGCTTTTTCCTAGATGATCGCATTTAGTTCAAAGTTTTAACCACTAACTATGAAATCTTTGTCTCCATCTCAGGCTTCTCTTTGAGCTCTAGATCCAAATATCTAACCGTACATATTGTACAGTTTTCCTGATTTTCTACTGCCAGAAAGAATAAAGCTGATACTTCTTTTCCTATTTGGCTTCTTGTTTCTATTCTTCCTGGTTTGAACCCAGAAGAGAAGAAGTATGACTGACACCTAATGAGCATACCATGGAATTCTCTTGAAATTAAATCAGGGGCTTACATTCCTGGCTCTTAGGATCAGTAGAAATAATAAAATGAAATTCATCTAGTTTTTCCAACCATACTATAGCCACCAACCTACCCAAATTTGCCAAAATCTCTGCCTTCTATCCTGTTACAATGGTTAGTGGATGACTTGTGTCGACTCAGATCCAAAGCAATCAATCACCTTCACCACACTCTGAGATATCAACTGCTCTCACCTTCCCAACAGATTTGTTCCTGCATATTTTTCTTTTGTTTCACACCATCAATTTCTTTCTCTCCACACTGGATCATTCCCAGTAGCATAGCCACCTTTTTTGTACCTTCCAACCTTAGAAAATGTTACCTTGGCTTCACAGCCTTCCTCAGTAATATCTTCAGTTTTTTGTTTGCTTTGCAAACTAATCTTGAAAAGATTTTTCTCCAGTAACTATTTGTATTTTCACATTTTGAAATTTCTCCTCAACCTATTCCATCTACACCATACTCTGAAACTACTATGTAAAAGTCATCAGTTAGTTCAGTGTTTGTTTGCTATAGCTAGATGTAAGTTTCATGAAATCAGAAACTTTGTCTTTCTTGCTCACCACTGCATCTCCAAAGTCTAGAGTAGTTGTACACAATAGGTACTCAATAAAAATTTTTTAATAAATGCATGAAAGACTTTTTTGTTGACCACCCTGGTGTGTTAATAGCACTTTTATTTTTCCCTTCTGGTGTATTCTAAGTGACATTGTCATAGTTTGGACTCCATTTCCACATGCATTAGGACTCCTGAGTCAATCTCACAGATCATTAAAACTCTATTTTCCCTTTCAGTCTTCTATTCTCTTTGTGCTTTCACTTGTATAATCTCTATAGATCTGTATTACTAGGTCATTGATTCTTTGTGTGTGTATAAAGCCCACCTAAAGAATTTTTCAGTTGCAATATTACATTTTTGTGTTCTAAGATTTTCATTTGGTTCTGTTTTACAGTTTCCATATCTGCCCTGAAATTCAGTTTCTTCATCCGTAATATCCATCTTTTCGTGTAGGTTCTTTAATATATTCATCTTAGTTATTATAAAATCTTGTCTTCTAATCTCAGCATCTCAGTTATGTTGTCTGATAATTTCAATATCTTTGTTATCTCTCAGACTGCTCCTATCTCTACTTCTCACCCTGCTCCACTCTGGTCTATAGTTTAAACTTTCCTGTTTCTTCCCTATGTCTAGTAGTTTTTGATTATATACTGAACATTGTGAATATGTTAGAGAAACTGAATTCTATTATCTTTCTTTGGAAAATAGAGAATTTTGTTCTAAAAGGCCATTAAATTACTGGCAGATTACCTTAATAATGTGAAGGCTTGCTTTAGGCTTTACTAGAGAGTGTCTATTTCAATTGTGCCTTTATTTTTAGGCCAAATTCCTTTTTCTTGGAATTTGGACTTTATTTCTTACTTCTGTGCCTCCAGAGTTCAATGTAAAGTCAAGTTTATCATTCTCCTCTAACTTAGTGAAACTTTAAATCTAAGCTCTGTCTTTTCAACAGATTTTTGAAATCTCTTTTCAACTCATTCAGGCTTCCAGCTCTTATTTTATCTGGGTCTTGGTGTCTCACCTCATGTATAGATCATTCAGGTATATTAGCTTTGAATTTGAAGAGAGAATTTTTGCAAATCCCTTCCTCTTTCTGGCTTTTTTCTGGCATCACCGTTTCCATTTTCTAGCCATCATGGCTACTTCAAATTCCACCTCTGATTCCTCAAACTCTTTCTGTATGCAAATATGAGCTAGCAAGTGTCCCTAGGTGCCAAAAAATGTATAATTGTGCATCTCACCTAGTTGGTCCTCTACTTTTAACGACTGTATTACCTCCAGTTTCTATGTACTGCTGGTTGATTTCCAGGGTCTTTCTAGAATTTTTATAAAACATATTTTGTCCAGAGTTTATAACTACTATCAGTGGATCAGTTATGATAATACAAACTACACTCTCATTATCCTGTTAATAATTTATAAAATTTGTGAATCAGTAACTAACTTATTATTAAGAATCACTTTTAGTTTATTATTTTTGTATTATTAATCCACAATACCATAGTACAATAGGTAAATTCTGATATTTCCAATGTTCTGTAAAACAAACATTTTTAGTTAACTTATTTGGTGACAGTTATTTTACGTTATTTATTTACTCTAGTTAGCGTGGATATCTATCTATCTGTCTGTATGCTAAAGATATATTAATGCTTTTAATTACAATATACTGCTTCACACTTTGCTGAGGGGATTCTGAAGTATAGTAGACATGAATCACATTTTATCTCTAAAATATAGAAAACCCCAAATTTCTAAACATATCTGGCCTCAAAGTCTTCAGGTAAGTGATTGCCAAATATATCAAATTTGAGCAAGAAAAAGAAATGTTCTGCTTTTGATCTAGATTAGAGACATGGTTAAAAGTGTCTCTGGTAGGAAGTATTTTTAGTTTTGTCTAAAAATCAGCAAGTACTTGATTTGGAAAAGGGCGGTGAGGAGCTGACAAAAAGCTAGTGTTAACATACCTGCCCAACAGAACAGTCTTTGCTAATAGATGTCAGTTGTGAGCTACCCACTTGAGTCAAGCAATTTGTCCATACTTTATTTTTCTGATAATGTGACTGAGGTTTACATAGACTAGGTAAGTGAAACTAAGTCCAGTATAACCAGCTGACCTTTCCCTTCTAAAGTCATTAATTTGCCACTCAGTGAGCTACTGTCTGTTATCTCATATTACTGCCTGTGACTTATTTTTAGGAGTATTATTTTCTCTTTTCTTAGGCAATATTTAATCTAAGTGAACAATCTCAGTCTGCTAAATTTTTTTTTTAATCATAAATTTTAGAGCATCTCTAGTATAGGCATTTCCAATTATGAACACTCATAACAAATATTTAGGGATCAGAGATTAATCCTGTTGATGGCCTTTTATTTATTATGGGGTGAGGGACCTTTCTGAGATGTCTTTTTGAAATTACAGATGTGTTTTTCTGTTTTAAAATTTCCAGAGGAGATTCTTGGTGCATTTATGTTAGGGTACGTTCAAAAGTCAACCAGGAACATTCTAGAAATGAAGAATGTTTAAGTCCAAATCCCCTTATATTACTGTTAAAAAAAAAACCAAAAAACTGCAGTCCAAGCAATTAGAATGCTGCAGTCCTTAAAATATGAGGCCATATTTCTACTACAGCGAATTGATTTTACATCTGGCATGTTAAAAGAATTTATGAAACTTGAATAGTGTCTTTGTTTATACCCTAAAGGCTCAAAATGAATTCTCTATATCATCATCCTTAAGCAGAAGTAATCTGCTTTAAAAATGTAATACAGGGCTTCCCTGGTGGCGCAGTGGTTGAGAGTCCGCCTGCCGATGCAGGGGACACGGGCTCGTGCCCCGATCCGGGAGGATCCCGCATGCCGCGGAGCGGCTGGGCCCGTGAGCCATGGCCGCTGAGCCTGCGCGTCCGGAGCCTGTGCTCCACAGCGGGAGAGGCCACAACAGTGAGAGGCCCACGTACCGCAAAAAAAAAAAAAGTAATACAATTTCAAAAGTAAGTCTAACTAAATTTTTTTAAGATTCTAAATAGGAATGATTTCTTTTAAATGTATGGAGGTTTAGGAAATCTTTTATGTATAGAAAAATAACAATAATTTAAATTGTGATTTTAAAAAAGACCAGTGTGAAGTATCCAAGGGAAAAAATGGCATTTAAGTATATTAAATAGTATAAAAGAAACCAAGAGTTTACATTGATAATTAATTATATGACTTCTCTTTGGGATAGGAGGAAAAGGCTAACCATTTATTAAGCACCGTGTACGTACTAAGTGAGAATGGCTAATATTTATTGAGCCCTTGTAATGGGACAGGTGCTGCTCTAAACATTTAACATGCATTTAGTTGTTTTTTTTTTTTTTTTTTTTTTTTTTGTGGTACGTGGGCCTCTCACTGTTGTGGCCTCTCCCATCGCGGAGCACAGGGTCCGGACGCGCCGGCTCAGCGGCCATGGCTCACGGGCCCAGCCGCTCTGCGGCATGTGGGATCTTCCCGGATCAGGGCACGAACTCGCGTCCCCTGCATCGGCAGGCGGACTCTCAACCACGGCGCCACCAGGGAAGCCCGCATTTAGTATTTTAATCCTCACAACTACCCTATGAAGTAGCTTGATTATTATCCTCACTTCACAGATGAAAAAAAAGAAAAAACCATGAGGCACAAAGAGGTTAAGTACTTGCTCAGAGTCACATGGGGAGATGTGGTAGAACTGGGACTCACACCCAGGCAGTCTGACTCCAGAGCATGTGCACTTAAACTTTATGATATGTGGCCTCTTCCAGTATTGAATGCTTACTCTGCCAGGACAGTTTTAAGGGATTTACCTGCATTATATCTTTTAAATTCAATAGAAGAGAGGTAAAGCACAGGATCACTGGTCTATTCTACATCAATACATTAGTTAGCTGCCTATGTCCGTCAGAGCTGCCACTCTGGCTTCAACCACAAAGCGATTAGGAGAAAAGTAAGATGTTTGTAGAACGAGAAGTTTCTGGCACGCTATTCTCAAGAGCTTTTCCTGAACATGGATTGTGGGTAGTTCTAGTAAAACATATACGATCTTTCCAGGTGCCTCTCCACTAAAAACTACCTTGAACTCTGCTGTAGAAATCCAACCGTCTTGATTTGGAAAAATCAAGATTTGCCTTTGACTCAGTCAAAGAAACAGACTTACATAAGATTTCTTATTTTTCTTGGCATTCTTTAAAAATTTGTTTAAAGATAAGACTGAATGATTCACCAGGTATTCACTGGATTATGGTGCAAATTCTTCATACCAAAAGTAGAACATCCTGATCCACCAACATTTTTTCCTAAATCTTTTTATTTGGTTTGAATATTCCCTGGAACCATGTATCATTAAGATAACTTATGAGTACTGATGGTATGTGCATATAGATTTTTATAAACTTTTATACGTATAAACTATGTTGATAGCATTTTTGGGTCTTCTGCCTTTGATATTCCAGATATGAAAAATATATGACAGTTAAGGAAGTTAAATGATCTTTCTAATAAATTACTCATTCTAAATAGTTTGTAATTTTTACTTCACTTTATGAAATTCATTTTTAGCTTTTGATTACAACTCAGTAAAGGAGTGTCCCTTAAACTAAAGAAAAGATTTAAATAAATTCCCTCAGAATAGATTTCCAAATAGAACTTTAAAAATGACATTTCTGGGGGTAGCCAATCATGATAACTATTATTGCATTAGAAATAAGTTAACTTTTGATAATGACAAAATTTGAATTTTAAACTGTTTTTTGAAATTGGCTGAACTCTCTGTGTTAGATCTCAAAAACGAACACTGCCACATGGTGTGGAGAAAAAGTAAGAATATATCCAAATGCTCTCACCAAAATCAGTGACTTTTCAACCTTCTAAACTTGAATTTAGGTAAAGTTGACTGAGATCATAATATGCATACTATAAAGGCTAATAACTTGGAGACGATTCCATATCCTGAATGCCATTGAATCACATATTCTAAATTTACGATTTTTAAATTTTAGGTTGAACACTATCTTAATTAGAAAAAAATAGCTGCTGTGACAAATAGTCCTTTAAAATTTCAGTGTCATAACAAGCACTTAAGTTTGATTGTTGCTCACATAATATACAATGAGGTCAGAGGGTGCTTTCCTCCATGTGGTGACTCAAAGACCTAGGCTCCCTCTAACAGGCAGCTCTGTCATGACCCACAGCCTGCATTTAATGAAAAAAAGGAGAAAAAGAGTGTAAAGGACTCTTACCCATTTCTCAAAATACCTCAATTCATTGGAAAAATTAGTCATATTTCCACATCTATAAGAGAAGGAAGCTTCAAAATACAATATCTGTCTGGCCAACCACTTCCCAGCAATGACTAAATAATAGAGGAGAATGAGTATTTGGAGGGCAGCGAGCTGTGTTTATCACAGAAACTCACTGAAATGTATAATCTGTTCTGCAATTTTCATTTAAATATTAAATAATATTCTTTCATTGCTTACTTTTATTTTTTGGTGCCTTCTATATACCAGGCACTCTACCAGGCATTGGCGATACGAAGATGAACAAAACACGAAGCTTACAGTATATAGTAGTCCCCCCTTATCGGTAGTTTTGCTTTCCAAGTTTTCAGTTACTGGCGGTCAACCTGACCCAAAATATTAAATAGAAAATTCCAGAAATAAACAATTCATAACTTTTAAATTGTGTGCCCTTCTGAGTAGCATGAGGAAATTTTGTGCTTTCCTGTTCCATCCCACCCAATACGTAAATCATCTTTTTGTTCAGCTATCTCAGGAATCCCCTGCTAGTCATGCTAGCCATTTAGTAGCCATCTGGGTTATCAGATCTACTGTCCCAGTATTGTTCTGGTAACTACTTGTGTTCTGGTAACTACTTTTATTTTACTTAATAATGGCCCTAAAGCACAAGAGTAGTGATGCTGGCAATTTGGTTATGCCCAAGAGAAGCCATAAAGTGCTTCCTTTAAATGAAAAGGTGAAAGTTCTAGACTTAATAAGGAAAGAAGAAAAAATCGTATGGGGAGGTTGCTAAGATCTATGGTGAGAATGAATCTTCTATTTGTGAAATTGTGAAGAAGGGTAAAGAAATTCACGCTAGTTTTGCTGTCACACCTCCAACTGGAAAAGTTACAGCCACAATGTGTGATAAGTGCATAATTAGGAAGAATAAGATGTTAAATTTGTACAATAAGATATTGTAAGGGAGAGAGAGACCACATTCATATAACTTTTATTATAGTGTATAGTTATAATTATTCTATTTTATTATTGTTGCTGTTAATCTCTTACTTTGCTTAATTAGTAAATTAAACTTTATTATAGGTATGTACGTACAGGAAAAAGCATAGTATATATGAGGTTCGGTATTATCTGAGGTTTCAAGCATCCACTGGGGGTCTTGGAACATATCCCCCGTGGATAAGAGGGGACTACTCTATTAGGAAAAAAGTAGCTCTTAATGCTGCAATTGTAAGCCAGTGTGATAGTTACTATGATAGATGTAAGCCATGAGGGATATGAGATTACATAGAAGGGGCAGCTGTCTCAAACTGAGAATAATTTGAGAAGTGTGTTAGTTCGGATTCATTAGAAAAACAGAAACTGTTCTAAGAAAAAACAAGTCATGGCAAAACGTAGACCAAAATGGTGGTGGTCTGAGTGAAGTTACTGGCAAATTGACTGAAGGGCTGACAACAGATTAAAAAGAGACAAGAAATATTTGTCCAAAACGTGCATGAGTGATTCGGGGAAAGGCAGGGTGTCTGGTTTGGCAGCTGAGTAGGTGGAGCCACTCACCTACATTGGAGCACAGGAGGAGAAACAGGCTGGGGAGGGAGTGGAAAGGAAAGCAATTTGGACATGAGCCTAAGTCTCCACTTGATCATCTGTATGGAGAAGCACAATAGACAGTTAAGTATCTAGATATGGAACCAGGAGAAAGGTAAGGGCCGAAACTATAGATGAAAGTCATTGCTATATGAACCAGTCAGAGTTCTGCAGAGAGAAACAGAAAAAACAGTGAGTAGCGTGTGAGTGTGTGTGCGTGATTTATTTTAAAGAATTGGCTCACACAATTATGGGGGCTGGCAAGTCAAACATCTTTAGGGCAGTCTGGCAGGCTGGCAATTCAGACAACAGTTGATAGGTCAAACCTATCCAGGAAACCTCAGTTTTTGCTCTTAGGGCCTTTCAACTGATTGGATGTGGCCCACATACATCTTCTAGAGTAATCTCCTTTATTAAAGTTGACTGATCATAGATGTTAACCACATCTACAAAATACTACCCCAGAACACCTAGAGTGAGTACTAGAGCCTAGTTATAACTAGTACTATAACTGAGTACTATAGTCTAGCCAAGTTGACACATAAAACTAATCATCACCTATGTAAGTGACAGATGAAATCATCAAGGACAGAAAAGAGTAAATAAATACTAAAGTGGTATAAATACCAAATAAATACTAAATGGGCTCAAATTTCAGTTTCACTACTTTGTGAGTGTGGTTTATTTCTACAAGTCCATTTTAGCATCTATAAAGTGACAGTAATATTATACATCTCTGAGTTATTGTGAGGATGAAATGAAATACGATATGTAAAGGACTTGTTCCAGAGCCTGGAATGTATTAAGTGCTCAACTAACATTTGATACAAAATGGATTCATTTTATGTGAAATTTATAAGGATAATTATATTCTGATGAGGAAAAGTCAGTATCAAGAAAGAAGTTGAAGAGAGCTAAGAAATAACTGATTGAGTAAAGGCTGATATAGGGGATGGAGGGAAGAAGGTAAAACTTGAAACATACCTGAAAGGAATTAACCTTGAACAAAAAGATGGGGAAAAAGTTAAATATTTTTATACCTGCTGGCCTGGATTTTTTTCAGTGAAGAAAGGTGAAAGGTCATTTGCTGAGAGATCTTGATGGCTTAAAGAAAGGTGATGTTTCTGTGATGAATGGAAGAGAGAGTTTAATAAAGATTGATTTTTAAAAAAAGGGCTGTAAAATAATGCTCAAGTCAGCTAAGATCTGCATGTCTAAGGAATTGTAAATTCCTTTAGGACAGAGCACATCCTCCCTTTTCCTGTTTTCTATTTGGCACACTGTAAGTAATTGGCAAATATTTGCTCAATTGGAATTCTCTTTTCTCTACCTGCAGGCAGTTGGGGTATGAAAATGGCAAGGCTAAAGGGGTGATTGATCCAACTTTGAGGCTTTGTCTGATGGGGAAGTTGGAGAATACAAAGATGAGGATATTGAACATACTGGTTCTTGTCTTTGAAGGACTATGGTATAGGGTTGATAAGAAAGGGAAAACACTAAGGAGGGAGCAATGGACATAGAAAAGGGCATTCTATGAGTGTGGTGTTGGAGACCAGTGTTGGAGACCAGGGAAGATGGGAGACAGTAGTTGGAAACTGGTGTTGAATCAAAAGATTTCAGAAGGAAACAAAGTGAAGGAAATCAATAAGTAATGCTATGGTGAAAGTGGGATTGAGAGGAAGGAAGGAACCTGGTGTCCAGAAAGTCAAAAACTTGAGCATAAGTCCAGCCAGGATGAAGGGCAGTGGAGGGCAGAGGAGGAGCTGTGCCCAGCGGTGGCCTAGCAGGAAGAACAGTGGAATCGGTAGCCTGGGAGATGGCTCCAGGCCTTTGGGCACCAGGGTGAAGGGCACTTGCTCAATCTCAGTCTTGCATTCCTGGGGGCTGTGGCTTGTCTTCAACTAGTAATGCCAAAATGGACCTATCAAAACAATGGAGAAAAGACCGTATGATTTATTACCTAAAAGTAATTTGAGATAAAGTCAGAGGGGGTATTAACAGGTCCCTGAAAGTTCTATATCCTTCTAACAAATGTTCCCTGAAATTATTGATTTAGCTGCTTCTATTTCACGAAACCAACCCCAAAGCTCTTCCCTCCTAGAGCTTGAGTACCCTTTTTAGCAATCGTTCTCACACAATGCTAGGCTTTGCAGTAAGAGAAAGACCAGTGGCTGTGTTTCCACTCTGACGTGAATGAGGGTAAGTGGCTGGAAATAATACAGAGGAGTTAATAGTGAAACAAGAGAGGAGGTTTTAAATAAGGGAAGAAGAGTAAATATAAGATGCCGTGCTGAGAAGCGAGGAAGATCCTGACTCTATTGTAGGGAAAGATCCTCAGAACAAGCTAGGCTTCAGTTAAACAAGGAGCTGGTGGGGGTAGTCTGAGAGGACAGTGACAATCAAGGAAATATTATTTTTAAAATTAAATTTGGGCTCAGAGAGCATAATAAAAGCAGAAGGCAGCAGTGGAAGAAACTGTGGAGGATAAGAGTGAAACTAGTGTTTCATAAATAGTCTTATCATCATTTCAATAATATTGTAAAACTATGTAACTTCACACTAACTGCTATTAACAGGAAAATTACGTGTCAAGATTAATGGTCTACACAGACAGTACAAAGAGTTGGCCTGATATACTTTTATGTAGAATGTTCCTTTGATTAAAATATACTTCTTATATGTATGAATGCTAATGGATATATATATACACATATATGTCACCATGATGTTATTCTTTTCATGCCTTTAAATCATCATTCAATGTATCATACTTAAATCCATTTAGAATATTATGGAATGAATTTCCATTTGTTAAATAGTACCCTAGTGACCTGAAAGAAAATCTCACTATAGCCTGCAAAAGTACTTAACTTACAACCAGGAAGTAGCTAGAAGGTTTTGCTAGCATATGTTATCAAAAAAATATTCATTAGGAGAAATAAAAAAAGGAAAACTACAAAATTTTCCAAAACTTGACGGTTGATGATAATCAATTATATATATAAATTTGCTCATCTTATTGGTAATAAAGATAAAATTCATTGCTCATAGAAAAGATTGATATTCCTCAATTGATTGGTCACTTTTGTCATTTATAATTATTTATGTATTATCTATTTATCTTTCTATCACCATCATTTAATAATTTTATCATGTTTTACATATATGTAATCCACCTCATCCAAGCAACTGTTAAGTTTGTGTAAAATCTAATAGAATTCCTGGGGTTGAACTCACAGAACTGTGGATGGAGGTAAAACTAAAAAAGACATGAAGCATAAGGGCATAGTTAATTTCATACTGAGTAAACATGGCCCATTCAACCTGATATTCTGTCTCTGGAAGTAATACAGCTGATTTGTAGAAAGCCAGATAGATATTCAGGATCATTTAAAAATAAGGACTCTATCACTAAAGCCCTCCTACTTTCTGTTAATAACTGTCATCCTATCCATATACATTTTTCTCATTATTTCATAAGGTGAAGAGTTGCATCTACCAGCCCCTTTAAACTGTTACTTCGTTTTATTTTCCAACTGGCTATTTTGAGTTGATACAAATGTCTCTTCACTTTACTTTTCCCCAGGAAAGGATATGTAAGTCACACTGGATCCCCTTTCATAATGTTATAGGTTCTGGTGATAGCCCATCTGCATCCTTGCCTTCTCCATACTTTGGAGTCCTAATATGAGAAACCTATCCTTTCATGAATGGTTCTCCATTCATTGGTCATATTATTTGCTTTTCCTTGGGATGTGTCCAGTTATTCTAGGTGCAGAGGCATCATGGGAGAGCAATGTTTTGTCTTCTGTTTCTATCGTTCTTCCCCAAGTGCTGCCTAGGAGTTAGAGAGCTGACATTTTCACTTAAACAGGCTGACATCTTTGGGGGTAGCCTATCTCCATTGTTTCCTAGGTAGTAACTGATTACTTGATCCCTATCAAGTTAGAATGAAGTTTGAATTTTAGTCCCCTGAATATGTACCCTGACTTTTGCCCACCTTGATCTTATTTTCTTCTATCTTGTTGTTCACAGAGCATCCTCATGAATGAATGTAGTAAAGAAAATTTTCCATCAGTTTGACTTTTCTCAAGATTCTAAAATGGTAAATTATGTTGAATAAAATTCTATGATAAAGACTATATGTTACAGAATGAATTATCTGCTTTTCTTACTCCATTTTGTGGGGTAAGATGACTCTGTAAGAATTTACCCACAAAGATTCTCTATTTCTATACTTTTGTCTCTTTTCAAATGTGTCCTTCAGTAAAAAGAACTAAATATTAAAGAAGAATCTTTGATATTATTATGAAACCTTTCTCCTTAGTATTTCATTACAATATATCAAGGGATTACATGGTTTTGTTTAAGTGTGGACTTGAGTCAATTGCCCAGCTCCAAATTCTGGCCAAATCACTATGCATCTTTGAGGGGGGAACCTACTTAACTTCCCTGTAACTCCATTTCCCCATTTGCAGGAGAGAAAGAGGTAGGTATGAATAGGGACGCTATGAGGCTAAAAAGAATTGAAACATGGAAAGTGCTTAAAACTTTGTCTGCAACGTGGTTAGCACTCAATAACTATAGCTCTTACTAGTTCAATGGAATAATACAGACTAACTCTATAGAATGAAAATATTTATGAATACTATGTATACAATTTCCATGTCCTTGTTGTCTTTATTTCCTTTTTATAGACAAAAATATTTCCAAGTGTGAAATTTCAAGAGTATTCCAGGGTATTTTATTGACAAGAATATATTTAAATTAAAAATAATGTAGCTCACCTTGAAGTAGAATAAAAATTATAATAGTGATGGTTATGAACTAGGGGTGTCCAGAATAAATTCTCTATAGGTTAGCAAGATGTTCATAAAATAATATGACAAAAATAAAATAAATAAAATAATAAATTAAAATAATTTTGGAGTTATGCTTATAATATATAACAAATAAGTGATTAAAACATTTATAATGTAACTGCAAAAGTAATGACTTTTATTTAACTGATGATACAAAAAGCATGGAAATGATACTTTACAAGAGGGAGGAAATGAGATTTGAAACAATTAGCATGGAAAATAGAGCCAGTATTGAGTTGATATCAGCCTGCGGACAGTTTTAGACAGATTGCTTGTTAAACATAAAATAGCACCATAGGATTTAAAATATTTTATTAATGATCAGGTTAGGCATTAATTTCTGTTTTTTTCCCTAATAGCAATAAATCAAAGGGCTATTCTTGCCTCCAGAAAGTTTGAACACATTTTTTGTGGCCAGTTAGAGTTTACAGATTTTTCCTTAAGAAGTTAAAAATATATATAATATATATATATTCAAAATATTATCCTCTTTCCTAAGGTACTGGAAGGACATTCACAGGTGGCAAAGACAAGAACAATAAGCCATTTATTTGAACTGATTTGTGACACTTCCCAATGTCCAGTTATTTTTCTTAAGTCATGGGATCATATTTGTTACATCAAATAATACAAACATGGAAGAAAATATGTGGATACAGAAAATGATGATGAATAAGCATCTGCATTTTTAATTTTGACAGTGGAAGAAGATATCTGGAAAAATGTTATTTAGAGTACACATTTTTCTTAAAGGGATAAACAAAAATATATAATATGGTTTGGAAACTGAAGAAATTCTGCTTTACTGTAAGCATCTTACAGATATTGGCACATTATTTACACAAAATGAGTACTTGTTAAAACACTACCATACAATAGATTCATACATCTCAGCTTCAATTAGCAGCCTCATTTATTACCCACCAAGAAGTGAGACAGCAAGGTGAGGTCAAAGTGTCATCCAGGGTGGCTTCATCACTTCAATATCATTGCCTTAAAAGGCACTGACCAGAAGAAGCAGATGACCTCATTTCAAAATTATTACAGTTCATGGAATATTTCAAATTCATTTTCACTTTCCTGACACATAACGGCTAATCGTTAAGGAGAGCCACTTTAACATAATATGAATACGCATTTCTCCATAGGTAATACAACAGTCCCCACATTACCATTATTGACTAAGGTGCATTTAACTTCTTCACTAATACTTAATGGAAGGTTAATGTATAAGTCAGGAGATTAAGTGGCTTTTACTTAAAACAAGTATATTGATTAAAATAGTGAGGTTTTTTAAGGCCGATGATATAAAAACAGTCACACGTTTTAATATTTTATTTAATATTAGGAGCAAATTGTAGGGCGTAACAGACCAAGATTAGTGGGAGTTATTGCACTAATTACTTGTGGAACTAATTCTTTTTCATAGTTAACGAATGGATATTGTGTATCGAAAGGCAACAAATCATCCTGGTTAATTCTAGTGTTCATGAAGTCCCTCTGTTTAAGAATTTCCATTGTTTCTTGCAATGTCCTTCAGGTATGCCTTCTATGTATCTTACACCTGGAACAACTGAAAGATAAAAAGACCTTCCAAAAACAGAGCTGCTATTCAATGTCATTGAAATGTAGCTCTATTTCCTTTTTTTTTTTTGCATCCTATTATTATTTAAATCTGCTTTAAACCTAATGCAGAGAATGCTTGCAGTGAATTAGCTAATGTTACTTTACATTTCCTTTCTTTGCTCAAAACCCAATATTACACCAAATATAATATACTAACAAATTGGCCTTGTAATAGCATGACATATGATGCCCTAGCCCATTCACTTCTTTGATACTGTTTCTGCCTGGAAATACTCCGTCACCTCTTCCATTCAGCTCTTCTGTTTAGGTAGTACATCGTTACACCTGCAGGGGCTTGACCGATTTTAACCTGACCTTTGTATTAGAGGGATTTGATCTTCTCAAGAAAAAGTGCCTAGGGCCCATGTAAACATTGTACCAGTGTGATTGCAGAGTAAAGCACATACAGCAGGTTTGCAGTGTATTCAAGAACTGAAAGCAAGGTGGTAAATTAAGCAATAGAAGTTGAAATGCTAGCTATATAGGATAATATGAATGCAATCTATAGTGATAAAAATGCTCACACTTACATAGTACTTACTATGGTCTGGGCTTGGTTCTAAGTGCTTTGGATATAATAAATCATTTATAACTCAACATCATCTCATGAATAGTTAATTTCTACTGTCTCTAATTTACAGGTGGGAGACTAAGGCATAGGAATATTAAAATACCGAATCTTATTGCTATTCCATAAATTGCCCAAGTCCAGGCAGCTGAGAGGAGGCAGTGTTGGGGGTCCAACCTAGGCTGTGTGGCCAGCAGGCTAGGCTATAGCCATCACACTATCCTAACTCTCAGGCTCTGAGAATAGAAAGACTTCTGTTCAAATCCTTGTACTGCCATTTTTTTTTTTTTT
>NC_041221.1:55864833-55884577 GCF_002837175.3 Physeter macrocephalus
CCTCCCGGACCGGGGCACGAACCCGTGTCCCCTGCATCGGCAGGCGGATTCTCAACCACTGCGCCACCAGGGAAGTCCTGTACTGCCATTTAATAACCACTTCAAGTCTTGCTATTTTTACCCGTCAAATGTGTAATGATAATATCTCCATTATAGGTTGTTGTGAAAAGAAAGCAAAATAATCCATATTACCATGCACCTGGCACATAGTAAGATCTCAGTAAATTATACCTGTTACTACTATAATTATTTAAATTCATGTATTCATTTATTTGTTCAGCATACTTTTTACTTAGTTAATGCTATCTGTTTGTGTTAAGCTTTGGTAAATAAGAGTGGACTCATAGTTTAGTGAGGGGCCACAGACATGTAAACAATTAATTGCAATTAGATAGTGTGATAGATGTATTCAGGCATAGCAGAGAAAGTCAAACATCTGATAACATCAAAGAAGGCTTCATTGATATGGTTTGTGACATATTTATGTGGTTTCCCATCCTGTACATTTTCTCAGGTTGAATAATGGGTAAACCAGCTGGAAATATTATAGATTTATTCAGTTCACTTCTTGATTTGAGAAATCATGGAAAAAGGGGAAAAATTAAAATCCATGTTTTGTGCTATCACAAGAACAAATTTGATGGATATATTTTACTGAAGATTCTAGTGAAATCGATCTACGCCACTCTGTACTTAAAATGTGAGAATCTGTGAGATATATGAACAATTGCTTTTCCCTCGTAATATTTTCTCTTCGTTGTGATGTAAATTATATTCTGCTTTGTGAAGCATTTTCTTATTTTTAGATGAGCATTGTTGTAGGTGAGTTACATGTAGAATAAAAAACATAGACACACCAGAAAATGGTATAAGATAGAACTTTTAAGTTGTAAACACACACACACATGCACACACACACACACAAAGAGTTTACATTCAAGGTAATTAATGTTGAAATCTTATTAAATCTTCATCAAATTGTTTTAACATTTTTTTCACAGAGTATAAGGAGATAAACAATGATTTGATTCTTAATGTGTCCTAATGAGCAGGACCAGGATTCTGTGTAATACCAGGATGATTGTTCCAAAGAGGGTAGAGACTAGACCCCTGAAGAAGAGCTTTGCTTTATAAACCAAGACTTTAAATGAGCATTTTAGAAAAAAAAATCACTTTCATTATTCAAAGTGAATTTCAATGCATCCATTAGGCATTCTGGATTGAAAAACATTTTAAAATATGATTGGAAATTTATTCTTTCTTTTTTCACATTTGGTCTACATTTGAAGTCATCATTGACTATTAGAGAAGAAGCTGAAATAACACCTCTAGACGCGTAGCCATCTGACACACATGCTTTCTTCTATTTGTTACACTGAGATATAGTTCACAGAGAGTGGGAATCTTGGCTCCACTGAAATTTCAAGTAAATTTAAATTTTCAAATTTAGATCTGAGAGTAGCTGCTAAATGTCCTGAGTAACTAGCTCTTAAAACTCATACTGGCAAGATAAAAGCATATTTAATTTGGAACATTTCCTATACGTAATGTAAAAGCCACACTCTTATTCTCTTCCATTATCCATGTTTTGTTCACACACGTCTCAGTCTTTTTCAATTCCCCTTCCCAGTGGCTTTGGGCTCAGTAGTGTCCCCTAAAATTTCATATGTTGAAGTCTTAACCCTTAGTACCTCAGAATGTGACTGTATTTGGAGATAGTCTTTACAGAGGTAATTAAGTTGAAATGAAGTCATTAGGGTGAGTCCTGATCCAATGTGCCTGGTATCCTTATAGGAAGAGGAAATGTGGACACCGACATGTACAGAGGAAAGAGGATGTGAAGGCACAGGGAGAAGATGGCCATCTGCAAGCCAAAGAGAGAGGCCTGGGAAGAGCCTTCTCTCACAGCTCTCAGAAGGACCCAACCCTGCCTATACTTTGATCTGGGATTTCTAGTCTCCAAAAAACGTGAGATAACAAATTTCTGTTGTTTTAGCAACCCAGTCTGTGGCAAACTAATTCACCAACTGATGCTTTTGTGTTTTTCTTTATGAATACATATGTTCATGAGCCCCTCAGAGTTCATCTACCATATTGTATGCATTAAAAAAAGAATCAGGGCTTCCCTGGTGGCTCAGTGGTTGAGAGTCCGCCTGCCGATGCTGGGGACACGGGTTCGTGACCCGGTCCGGGAAGATCCCACATGCCGCGGAGCGGCTGGGCCCGTGAGCCATGGCCGCTGAGCCTGCGCGTCCGGAGCCTGTGCTCCGCAATGGGAAAGGCCACAACAGTGAGAGGCCCGCGTACCGCAAAACAAAAAAGAATCAGTGTCACTTAAAAAGTATCTTTACTAGTAGCTTCTACATTACAGAAACAGCCACAACTGGAATTTAACACTCCTGTCTCTCTCTCTCTCGCTCTGTGTGTGTGTGTGTGTGTGTGTGTGTGTGTGTGTGTGTGTGTATATATATATATATACACACATACAATAATATACATATTACTGATAGGGTTGCCAGCTAAAATGCAGGACATCTAGTTAAATATGCATAAATAGCAAACAGATTTTTAGTATAACTATGACCCAAATATTCACGGAACATGCTCATACTGAAAATAATTTTTGTCATTTAACTGAAATTCAAATTTAACTAGTGGTCCTGTATTTTCATTTACTAAAGCTGCAACCATATTTACTGGTTAAGCATTTTTATAGTGAATTTATTGAGTTTTTGTGGTTTTATTTATTGATATTTATGACCTGTCCCAAATAGAGGTATTTCTCTCTTTTTCTCAGCAACTTCCTGCAACAAATGAGTCTCAAACCCAGTCATAGTACTAACTTTTCCATTTGTTATATCATGCTCAATTACAGCCTCTACATTTAGAGGATCAGATTTGCTATGTCTAATTATATTTTGTAATTAAAAAACTTTATTTTATAAAGTTTTTTATTTATTTTATTTATAAAGTTATTTTATTTATTTTAAAATAGATGTTAAATTAAAACAATTAGAAGACATTAATAATGTAGCTTCAAAGTGGAAAAGTATTTCTCCATAGATTTCCCAATGCAATAAAAAATCTTGAAACACCATGCCTGAATGGAAAACTTTGACTCAA
This sequence comes from Physeter macrocephalus, assembly GCF_002837175.3. Classification (NCBI taxonomy): domain Eukaryota; kingdom Metazoa; phylum Chordata; class Mammalia; order Artiodactyla; family Physeteridae; genus Physeter; species Physeter macrocephalus. Next base: position 55,867,957 of record NC_041221.1, read on the forward strand.
AAGATGAATGGGAATATACAAGATAGTGACATTTGTTTGTTAGTGAAATCATAGACTTAAAATATATCACATTAGCCTGGGACTTATCAAGAGGAATTAAAGAAAAAAAAAGAGCAATCCTTTAAGGAAAGACTTCATGTTTTATTCTATTAAAAGACTGAAAAAATATAATAAGATGCCCCTTCATACCAACTAGAGTAGCTATAATTAAAACTGAAAATACTAAATGTTGGGAGGATGTGGAACACCAAAAACTCTCACTTGTTCCTACTAGAAGTTTATGATTCAATAACTTTGTAAAATTGCATGTTTCTTATAAAGTAAAAAATATGGGTACCTTGTGACATAACCATTCCACTGATATTTAATCAAGAAAAATTAAAACATATGGCTACACTATAAATGCTTATAGTTCCTTTATTCATAAGTGCCTAGTACTGAAAAAAACCCTCAAATATCCAGGAAAATTAATCAGTAAATCATGGTATGTTTATAAAATGGAATACTACTTAGCAATAAAGAAGAATGAGCTACTCATATTCTCAATACTAAGGGTGAGTCCCCAAAATAATGTGTTGAGTGAAAGAATACAGACATAAAATAGTGCAATTTGTTGATTTCCATTTTTAGGAAATTCTAGAATATGTAAAACTAATTTATATAATAGATATCAGAAAGTAGCTATCGGGGGCAGGTAGAAAGGGGATTGTTACTGACATCGAAGACGTAGGACTGATAGAAATCTGTAGTGACTGGAGGGATGGTTACATGGGTGTACACATTTCTTACAATTTATCAAACTGTACACTTAAAATCTGCGCATTTTACTGCATGTAAATTGCACCTTAATATTTAAAAAAGTATTGGGGTAAAATAAATCAAAACAAAAAGGTTTAAAGCATTTCAAGCTTGACTTTACTTACCCACATTTCCAAACAGCCAGGTTTTGTTTAAAAAGACTCATAAACAGCTTAAAGAATCAAATTGTAAAGCATACCAATGGATCTTTTCTCTGCTTGTGTTTTCTCTGGTCAAATCGATAGTGATTATATGCTAGGGTTGAAATAAATGCTTTCTAAGATGTGCTCTTCAAATGTTTTAACACATTATAAAACTTGCCATACCTATGTAAAAGGATCTTGAAGCTTCAGAATGCCTTTTTATGGAAAGTTTGTGTTCTGAATAAAAAGAATCTTTCTGGTTTTATAGGCACTCTCATTTAGTCACTCTTCCTGCTATTTGTTTTACCAGGTCAACATAATTCAATACTGTAAAAGTAGGTCTTATAGATTGTATCTTTCTTTCTTGTGATATATACAAACATAGATGTGTTTGCTCTCAAGTAGTATTTAAACATTACATATTCATGAGTCTATTCAGAGTCCTATGTAAAGCTGCGTAGGTAAAACTCTGACCTCTCGGAGTTCATAATCTAAAATAAATAATAAATATTCAAAACTACTTATAAATGAAGGTGTGAACATAAAATTGAAAATGTTCCAAAACAACATAGCTTAACAGAATCATTCTGGACTTTATTCCTGGGAATTCCCTGGTCATGAAAACTAGGAAATTTAAACACTCCATTTGCCTATTTTTTAGTTGCTTTTGGCAAAAACAAAAATAAAAACAAACAAAAAAAGCCCTAACTCATAAACTACTCCAATTTCCTACATTTTTCTGGTATTACAGCCAAGTGATACAATTATTACTTATTTTGTGCTAGGCACAGTTCTAAGCAGTTTACATGTACTTATTTGTTTAATTCTCCCACCAAATCCTCATCAGGAGATTTTATTGTCTCCATTCTAAAGATTTGGAAAATGAGGGGTAGAGAGAGACAGAACGAAGATGATATTATCTTCTTTCACCTACAGTATAGCACAGGGAACTATACTCAGTATTTTGTAATAATCTATAAGGGAAAATAATCTGAAAGAAAGATATATATATATATATATATATCTGAATCACTATGCTGTACACCTGAAACTAACAAGATATTGTAAATCAACTATGCTTCAATAAAAATAAAAATTTTAAACTATATTATCTTCTTTCGAGGAGTACTGGGGTAAACTTAATAAGTAAATTGTTTTAATTTGCTCAGGCTGCTCTAACAAAACACCATAGACTGGATGGATGACTTAACCAAGAGATACTTATTTCTCACAGTTCTGGAGGCTAGAAATCTGAGATCAGGGAACCAGCATGTTCAGGCTGTGGGACGGCCCTCTTCCTGGCTTGCTGATGGTCATTCTCACATAGCTGACAAAGGGTGAGACGTGGCTGGGTCCCTCTTTATAAGGACACTAATCCCATCATGGAACCCCACTCTCATGACCTCAGCTAAACCCAATTACCTCCCAAAGGTCGCACTTCCAGATGTCAGCATATTAGAGTTTCAGCATATGAATTTTAGACTCAAAATTTGTGATAAAATTTTCTGTATTTGGATGCTACCTGGGTGAATGTGGGTCTGGTCATTTAAAAAATACACTCTAAAAATAGCTTTGAGTAAAAATATATAATTACATTAAAGAGAGATACCTAAGCAAGTATATAAGAGCCATAACTTTATTTTTAGTGTAAGGACTATCTGGGATGATGGGAAGTTTTTTACGGCTGGACTCTTCTAAAAGCATACTTCTCATGCCATATTGTGTCAGAGTAAAGATTTAAATAATTGTTTAAAAATAATTTTTAAAAATGATTTTTTTACCCATGGCCTGAATGTGAGGGTCTACTGATGTTTATTTTTCTACAGAGGTACACATTAACTTGCCTTAAAATTTAATATTACATAAACCCCTCCAAATGCTCCAAATATTGTTTTTACTTTTGTACCACATTCATGATTTTTAAACTGATGCCATATAGATGCCTTTTGTCTTTCCTTTGATTTAAACCTTAATTACCAGTAGGAAATGATTGTCACTAAGAACTTGACACATAGAACTGTAGCTTTATGTTACTTTTGTTCTGGCAAAAAAAATGTCATCAAGGTAAAATGTATAATATTCTATCTCCGAAATATCACTAAAACATTTGTGATAATTTGTCTTTATAAAAAATTTATATTTTAAAAAATTACTCCCATACTTGATTGATATGTGATATCACATTTTAGAAGTGATTGAGAATACGTTATAAACATTATATTGAATATATTTTAGTAGCGAATTCATTCTGAATGAAAAAGAGTCCAAGGTCTTTGGCTGATTCATATATCCTTCCTTAAGATATAGTTTCTCTGTCCTATGAATGATTTGTATCCTCTGTGTCACGGAGGCACTATAATGTAGAGATTAAGAGAATGGTCTCTGGAATCAGATTGTCAGAGCTCAAAGCTAGCTTGTACATTTACTGTATCTGCAAATAGCAAATGATTTAACTTCTTTATGCCTCACTTTCTTCATCTGTAAAAGGAACATAAATGAGATAACTTCAGAGGATTGCTGGAAGTATTAAATTAGATGATACCCATAATGTGTTTAGATAGTACCTGGCATAGAGTGACCCCACAGAAAGTATTAGCTCTTATAATGATGCAAAAATGATTGAACAACTTGCCCTTTGTAACGTATATCATTAAGTTAAAATTGAAGAAATATCAGTAGAGGTGGACCAACTTTAAGAATAAAGATTAAATTTTACTTAAAAGAAAGAATGTTATACTAATAAACAGGTAGGACTAAAACATTAAAATGCTCCATCTTTACCTTTAGACTCATGAAATGCTAATTAATCAATCATGCATTCAATTAAATAGTGATAGTACTTATATTAAATTCAAGTAATATACATAAGTCTTAAATTCCTAGTAGACTGGGATATCAGAGATGGTTGGATTGGTTAGAATGAACAAGCACTGGGAATTTGACTGAAAGGAAGACACTGGTATGTAAAATGATTTAGGGGAATCGACTCCCAAAAAAATGAACCAAAGATGAGACAAATAGCATAATCTGAGTTAGGTAAGAGGGAGTCAAAGGCAGAAGGAAAGGCAATCGGGGGATGGAAGACCTATAGTGTTTGTTCTTAGTGCTGTTTCATTTGGCCTTAATGATCTGAGTGAGTAGTCGTGGAACCATATATTGGTAATTCCAGCAGTAAATCTCTCCATTGATTGAGTTCTGGGTAGAAAATTTGACATTACATCAATTTTAACCCTGCCTCCTATTAGAAGCCCATTCTTTTTTTTTTTAACATCTTTATTGGAGTATAATTGCTTTACAATGGTGCATTAGTTTCTGCTTTACAACAAAGTGAATCAGTTATACATAGAAGCCCATTCTGATTGGCCCCTGCTCCTCATCTCCATCTCAGCATGGAGTTGTCCCTCCTTAATGTCCCATGGCAGCCACTGCATATCCTGTCAGCCTATCAAGTTGACCTCTTTCCTTGTTTATCTCTTCTAATAGGACATAAGCTCATGTCTCTTAGTTGTTGTTGGAGACCCCGGGAAGTACCACATCATCTGGAGCATAGAACAACTTGACTAATACTTGTTGAATGAACACAAATTATTTCTTCTCAAACCAACAGAACTTGTGTCTTCAAGTTATAAGCTTAAGAGGACAAACATGACAGTGATGGGTATGTGGGTTATTGACACTTTCAGGCTTTACTGGCCTTGTGAGCAAAAGAAAACCACCCTCTGTGAGGTAATTTAGGGAAGGATCCCATGCCCTTTATTAATACCTGCAGCATTAAAGTTCCATTCCTTGGGTTCAAATAATGGATGTAGGATTTTTAGGAGACCTCTGTCAAAATGTAAGGTGAGAAAGTTCATACACCAGTCCCTTTTCAGCTAACACTTCAATGTTTAGTTTTAGCAGCTAATGCCTCAGCAAGGATTTGCAGAAATGAGGTGGCAGTCAGAGTGAGGTGTGTGTGCCTTTTAGGTGGGGAGATGCTGTAGAGAGTAGAGGGTGTTACCTGGTGCCAGAGAGAGGCCAGGCACCCAGATATACAATAAAGAAGGATGCCAAGACAATTTTCACATCCTCCACAAGTTAGCTCAATCAGGGTCTTGTTTCCAAGTGCCCTACTCTACATGGATTGTGTATGAATTCACCTTTTAAACTGAAGCATCTAATTTTCCAATTTTGGTAGAAAAAAAATTATTCACCTTTCTTACCTCAACCTCATCTTTGTAGATATTATCATCATATCTACATATAAAATCTTTAACTCTTACCAGGCCTTGGTCTCATGGTTCTAATTAACTACAAGAATTTTTTCAATGAATGTAGCTCTCTGTCTTCGAATCTAAAATGAATAGAAGCAAACTTGCTATTTTTTTCTGCCGAATAATATTTTTGGTCAAGCCACTCAGACTAGAAAACTGTACATTTGTGTTCCTAATTTCTTTTTCTCAAACTCCTATCTCTAGTATTATGCCTTGCTTTAAAAGAGCTCTTGATTTCCCTCCTTTATGGTTCCAATTAATGGTCACCATCCTAAGACTGCACACCAAAATGCCCCCAGTAGCCAGTGTAATGAGTAATCCAGTCCATGTAAAAGGGCAATTCATGTTTTATTCACACTGCAACTTCAATTTTTTTTCACAAACAAAACCTATTTGAAAGGTGAATTTAGCTCTCAGGGGCTCCGCTGTGTGGAAACATTGTATTGCACCCACTTACAGGACCTGCTTCCTGGGTATGTGCCTTGTGTGGACACTCAGTGTCCCACATTTAGAAAAAATTCACATTTTAAAAGTTCCTCTGTCACCGTCTTGAAATTATGTATAAGTTTTGAATAAGTTAAAGCCTACAAATTAAGTAGCTGGTCCTGCCTGATCAAGGTCATCATCATCTTCCAACTGAATTACTGAAACATTACCTAAGCTGTGTCCCTAAAACTGGGGTTTCTGCCCTCAAGCCATCCTACATAGAGCTATGGGACTGATTATCCTAGATACCATTTTATTATTCTGGCCTCTGTTATGTAGTTCATGCTCTAAGCTCCTCTGTCTGGCACAGACCTCCCTTTAGAACTTGGCTCTTCTCTATGATTTCTAGCAGTTTCTAACATGAATCCTCTACTCTAGTTAGGCTGGTCTCACCATTATCACTAATTAGTGAATCCTAACACCATGTTATAGTTCACAGTTTTGGTTAAATCTAAAAAATGTGATCTTTCTTCTTTTCTGCATATTCAGAACCATATTCTGCTGGTTAGCCCTAGTTGGGCTTCTCCACAAAATCTTCCAAATTATTCTCATCATTAAGCATTTAACTTACCTCTGATCTTCTAGAATATTTTATGTGCATTACACTAATTAGCAAATGTGTTATCAAATATCAATATACATGAGAACCCAAAGCTCAGAGGAAGTTCCCAAGGAACCTGCATTTTAAATAAACACACAAGTAATGCTGATATAGAGAATTCAAAAACTACATCTGTAGGTACGAATTCTACAAGTTTTTAGTATATGCTTCATGAACTTTGGCCTTGTCTATCCATTTACATTATAAGTTCCCAGGGCTGCACATGCAGCCCCTATAATTCTCAGCACAGTGCTAGATTTATAAATACTTTTTCATTTGATCATTTTTGTTTTTTGTTTTTTGTTTTTTTTTGCGGTACGCGGGCTTCTCACTATTGTGGCTTCTCCCGTTGTGGAGCACAGGCTTCGGACGCGCAGGCTCAGTGGCCATGGCTCACAGGCCCAGCCGCTCCGCGGCATGTGGGATCCTCCCAGACCGGGGCACGAACCTGTGTCCCCTGCAATGGCAGGCGGACTCTCAACCACTGCGCCACCAGGGAAGTCCCTCATTTGATAATATTTTAATATTAGAAGTATTTTGGCAGGTTAAGAACCTTCTCTAAAATCTCAATTCACCTAAAACTCAACTGAAACCCCTTTCAGAAATTGTACCTGAGGTGAAACACAGTTTTCTGATTCATACAAAAAAGAGCTAATGAAAATAATGTTGAACTTTTAAAGAATATCCAAAAGCTCTTGTGAAATATCTTGATGATTTGAATGTAAATTAATTAAAATCCTATGGATTAAAGCCCCATTGAAATATATACGTGGACTAATACTTGGAAAACTGTCTTTCAGAATTGCCAGCCTTAAAATGTTCAAAAAATAGTTCAAGATGTTTTGCAAAATTCAAGCACCGCTGAATTGTCCAGTTTCTTGTTAGGGAATACTATTTGCCAGTATTATATTCCTCTTATGTGGTCTTTATCCAGAGTCAATATACTAAGTACAATAAACCTGTCCAGGTGGTCACTGAAGAGCCCATAAAGTCTGTACATTTATTTGCTTCTTTACTTTTAAAAACCTGTTATTAGGGAGTAAGTGTAAGATGTATATAGTGACCAGAAGTTTCAGAAATTGAGGGACTGCAATGCAGTCCTTAAAGCTAGTACTTTTTGCAAGAGTTTTATAACTGTTTATAGACAGCATGTCTTTCTAGAAGAATTGGGTGGGTGTGAAAAAATGTAGAGCATGAAGCAGAATGTTAGACTCAAGTTTCTGCTCCAGGACTCACAACAGGTGGTCCTGCCATAAGGCGTACATATGGTTGAGATACAGTACTACCATGGATTCTGCTCCCAGAAACGCATCTTGTAACCCATGGGGAATAGAGTCTCTGGTGCTGTGACCAGACTTGTGAATCTTCTTATAGCAACAGATGCAACATATTATCACAAAATCTTAGCATTGAAAAGATTTCTATTCTAGTCCATTCCTCTTTCTAGTAAAGAAATTTCTCCTATGACATTCTTATCCGATTAAGTACTTCAAGTTAACTAATATAAATAAATCTTTTTTTCTAGTATGTTGAATATTAATTATACCCCTTTGCATAAGATTAGTCTTTTTAAGTCCCTTATTACGTACATAAGTTACTGATTATTTGCATAGATAATGTATTTTCTACACAGCTGCAGTTAATTGAATACCCATGTGTATTTATTTTAGAAGATGTGATTATACATATATCTGTATATATGATTTAGAAGCAAACAAATTTTGTATTTTCAACTGCTTACCCTTAATGAATAATCTTTCTCCTGTTGCATGTGCTGGTCACCAATGTGTACAGACTCATCATCTTCTTCAGTTCAAGGAGAGTGGCCATGTGTGCTGTTTAAATCTGTTGTCTTGATATCATTATTAATTGTCCCAGTTTGAACACTACATTATATAGCCACCTAAATTTAAACAAGTATGATTTCATTTGTTTGACAACCATAGTCACCTATACTTTATATCTACTTTTTTAATATCTTAGTTTGAAACAATTACTGAAGTGCTAATTGTAGACTTGGCTTATCTTTGTTTTACAGTTTCAAAGTAGCCATCTTAGACACTTCAATTTCCCTTGAAGTACGTTAGTGTATGTCAGTAGAGAAAAGATGGCAATGCAGTTTCTTAGCAAATATTTTAATCAAACTGCATTATGCTGTAGTAATTATATTACATTTTAAACCTATTATGATGAAGGATAGAGAATTGTTTTTTAAGAAAAAAAATTAAGATGTGAAAAAAAATAATAAAAGCATAAGAAGAGCTGACAACTAGGGAGCCCAATTCTCCCTAGTATACTTGTCAAGTATAGATGTCATTCCTAGTAACATGTTGAGATCATATGATGATCATTAACTCTTTCAAACCACTCAGGTTTATATTTAAATGCATTTCTTCTGCAGTTTTCTTTCAAAACTTGTTAAATCTCCAGAGAGATTTGGAATTTTTAACTCTCTGTCGTTAATGGTCTAGACATCCATTTATTTGTCTGAAGACAAAGGCCTAGAGAAGATGATTTTCTCGAGAGCCTTTTGGTTTTGCGTTACTGTTTCAGCTACCCAAGGAGGAAGCTTACAGTAAACTCTAAGCTTGTTCTCTGGTAGCTTTCTCTCTCACTCACTAACCTGTACATACTATTGTCTATACATTTTCATTTTACTCCTTTCCTTTCAGGATTCTCTTCCATTGCTACTGGAGCTTCATAATCCACTGCTTCTTTCCTCATTGTCCATTCCTTTTGTGGCTTCCTCCAAAAAAAAAAAGAAAGGAATGACTAAAATGAATGAGTCCTTTCAAAAACTGAGAAAGAGCTTAATAATAGTTCTCATTTCATAACCTCAACCATTAAATAATATAATCACCGAATGTAAAGTACAAAAGTTGCAGAAAACTCGATGTTTTTTTCTTTTTCCACATTAGGAGAGAATAGTAAATAAAGTCTTTTAGTTATCCTTGTATTCATTCGCTTTACTCCAGGAAGAATCAGTTACATCCTAGGTCAGCAAACTACAGCTCTTGAGCCATATTCAGCTTACCTCTTTCTGTAAAGAAAGTTTATTGAAATACAACCATCCCCATTCATTTACAATTGTCATGGCTCTGTTCCTATTACAGAATTGAGTAGTTACCCCAGTGACATTATGACCCACAAAGCCAAAAATATTTACTATCTGGCCCTTAATGGAAAAAGTTTTTCAACCCCTGAATCTCATCAAGCCTTGTTTTAAGAAGACATTGCCATGCCTTGATCAGGGTAATATTTTAGTATATTTGCAGAAATTTCAGGAAATTTTTCCTTAATTTTTCCCCATAATTTAAGGTAATAATATTTCTTGTTTTTATAATTAATGCTACTTAATAAAACATCTTATTACATTTATACAGAGACTTTTTCTTTGAAGCAACTCATTTTGCTTTTAAATTAGTTCATGCAGTTATAATTATGAATATTTTTTGTCAGTATGCCTTTCTTGGCTTTCTCCTTTTCTTCAGTATTATTTAATTTTTTTCATATTGGTTCGTCCATAAATGATGTGGTCAGTGGTAATTTAACTGACTATCAAGAATGTGATGTTTGCATTAGTTTATAATTAGTGAATAAACTAGACTCAAATATTTCTTCAAGTTATGGTCATTTATTCAATTTGTAGAAAAATATAGCTGTTCATTTTCAGCCTATGCTACTACAAGCCATTCTGAGGTATATTCTAAATGTAAATTATTAGTGGATTAGTTTTGATATTAATATTGGAAAGAATTTATTCTCATTTTTTGTAGTTTACGATTGAGCATTCATGTGTGTCTGAGAAAAATTTATAGCAATATATTCCTTTAACTATAAACTAATTCAGTGGGTTAGAAATCTATTGATAAATAAGTATACTACCAGAGAAGACTTTTCTAAATGTCATTGGATCCCTTTGAGAAAGACAATTCGCCTTATTTCCTTATGTGGCTTTCTAGTCTAGAATGTCAGCTAAAGTAGAATGTATTGGTTTATGTTTTGTTTATTGTTATTCCTATTTGACAGTAATTTATTTGTGAATCATCAATACATATGTGACCATCCCTGTTCCTTCTAGTTTCATGAGACTTCCTTGATAATCCTCAATGTGAAATCATGAGATAGCTAGCAGTTGCTGTAATTAAGTAATATGCACAACTTCTGGTCAGCTGTATAATTCTAAAAGTCATATATATTAATTAACCTTGTTTTTCAAAAATGAACTGTAAAAAGTACCTTTTCTATCATTTGTTGAATATGGATGAATAAAATTATAATTATTTATTAATAACACATTGAGAACATGTTATTGGCCAAGAAACATGCAATATGTTCTTTATAGTTATGGTGTAGACTATTACAGTTGGTGCTCAAATCATCTCTGCTAGTTAGATATTATTATCTTTAACTCTTGAAGAAAGAGTCTTGGAGAAGATGAATATATAAGGTCTTAGAGCTAAGGGATATTAGAGCTAAGAATCAAATCCAGTTATCATATATATTTCATTGGCAAGAAAATCTCCAGTAAAAGGTTCACAGCTCAAAGATTTGTAAGTTGAATGTATAATCTCATGAAATAATAGAACTAGAGACTATTTCTTAACAAGCATCCAGCTCAGTCCCTATATTTTACAAATAAGGATGTTGAAGTCCCTTCACTTGTATTGAAGTGTTAAAGAAACAAATTTATCTTTGGTTAACAAGTTAATTTCTAGCCCAGCCAAACTAAAATGCAGTTCTCTTGGCTCCCAATGTAGCAAGTGTCTCTCTTTCACAAATGCCCTTCTTCCATATTATCCAAGGTACTTCTTTTTAGAAGTCCAAAATGTGATTTGGGTCTTGTTCCTGTTTGTTAATAAATTTAGGATGTGTATGCTGATGCCACCAATGTGTACTTACTGGAAAAGTAATTTGTACTGCTAAACCCTTAAATGTCATACTTCTGTGACTCACACAGTGAGGACAAATTGCTTGTTTTTAAAATCTTAAGTTGAGAAAAAATAAATGTGATCTTGAAATTTCTTATGGAAATCAGAAGAATGTCTGGAAGATACTTCTGACATTGTGATTTTTGAACTCAAACTAAAGGAAAAATATGTTACCTAGACAAATAGAAGCGTATGGAACACTGCTGAAAAGTCTGAGATTTTCTTTCCAGGACGAAGAATGTGCATTGTTTATGTTATTCAGTTGTAGAATGGTGAGGCTTTGTAATTACTTAGGGACCCCAAAAATATTTAAGATTTTTCTTTTGTAGTTCTATTTAATGACCATTGACATTAACACTGGGTAAGTTGCTTAGGCTTTTGACAAGTTGGTTTTTAAAACATAATTTAGTGAAATAAATGAATAATGAATTGATAGCTCAAGATTCCACACCAAGTTCAGGTTCCTTGAATTTTATTATGTGAAATGGGACCATAATCACAAGTCATTATGAACATAGAAATACTAACTCTCACCTCAGAACATTTCTTGTTAATGAGTCCTTTAAATACAATGTTGTTTGTTATACTACTGGTGAATTACGTAGTTGAATACACGAATAACATAAGTTTGCTAGCTATACACATACACTCAATATAAATGCATGCTAAGCATCAGGTGCAAAGAATTAAGATAACCAGTCTCCGTAGTTCCCATTTTATTTTCATCATTGTTCAAGGTCCTTCTCCTGTTTTACTTATGTATTTTATTCCTTTATCTACAATCCCAACTCTCATATCCTTTCCATTTATATTTATAGGTAACTAATTTAATGTGTTTAATATAATGTGTGAATATATATATGTATCTTTTATATATGTCGTTTGGTTTTATTTAATATGTGTTCCTTTTAAAAAGTTATTAAGTCTTGTGCAAAAACTCTTATTTAACTTTTTATAATATTTTAATAAAAATGTAGTTAGAGTTATATATTTAAGAAAGGTATAAAATGTGTTATAGAAAAATGATACTTAAATATACAGATGTCATACCATCCTGGGGTAGGGAAACTGAAAAAATATAGAGATATTAATTCTTCAAATTTCATGTGAAAGTGATAGTTTGCCTATACTGAAATTGCCCAACTCAACTGGAAACATTTAAAAAATGAAAGAAAATATTGAAGAAAATATTGAATATTGAAAATATTGAATATATTATTGAAAATATTAAAAAGTGTATAGCCATGTTCCAAAACTAAGGAAAAAAATCTCTATAAACTGTAAATAGAGAGGAAATCTAAATAAGTCCTAGAGTAAGCCAGACCACTTGGTGGGAGCTAGCTTTCACCCTGAGAGGGAACAAGTTAGAAAGTGCCTCAGACAGGAATGGGATCAAAGCTGGGCTTCCAGAATGCCTACCTTCTGTTTTCCAGGGAGGAAGATGAAGATAGTGATTAACACTGGAATCTTGTTATAAACATAAACTCATGTATTTTCAAAAAGAACATGTAATTTAAAATTATCGGAAAATAAAAAAATTTAAATCTCAGACAGAATGCAGAAAATGGTTTTTTAAAATGTCAGAAGAAAGTACACTTAAAATAAAATGTAAAATAATATGGCAGAAATAAACTCAAAATTTTAGTAATCACTCACCATGAATATAAATGGCTTAAAATTAGCTATTGAAAATTAAGGAATATCAGATTAGATTAAAGGAAGTAAAATCCAAACACGGACATTTTTTGACAAAACAAGCACTGTTTTTAGAGAACACGGAAAGAAGTCAGCCCAGCCAAAATACAGGATGTAGCAATATTCCCTAGGGGAGACAATGGTTCACGTTTCTGAGATCCAAATCTGACTCAAGAGTCTCCAAGCTGAAAGTGATTACATCAGGTCAACAGGAAGTACAGCTGTCTTCTCTAGTTTCAGCTTTAGGTACATTGGGCTAGAGCAGTTCTGCATATGGGATAAACTGAATATATTTGATGGACCACCTTATTTGGAGCAGGTGGCACTTTATAAATTTTCCATTATGTCTCATAACATTCCTGTAGATGCTTTTCTCATATTATGGCAGTTCTTTTTGTAAAGGTATTTTAAAAGAAGACTTTTTGGAGTAAACTTTAAATCTTTCATGGCTTCACATTGTTGAGCCCTTATTATATTTAAAGGAAAATTTGGCTATATATAAAATTCTAGCTCCAAAGGTCTTTTCTTTAGAAACTTTATAAGTAAGCCCCTAAGCCTTCTTGTCTGTAGTATCTCTGTTGAGAAGTTTGCCATCAATCTAATTATGTCTTCTTTCTAGGTGATGTCTTTCTTACCAGAAATTTTAGAATTTCTCCTGGTTTTTCTTGTGTTTGTATTACACTCTAATCTGTCTACATGAGAGCTTTTCCATCTATTCTTCTTGACACTGTATCTCATCAATATTAGATATTCATCCTTTATCTTTTAATTCTTTGAAATTCTGTCATTATTTCTTCATTCTGTCTGATCCTCTGTTATATTTTTCTATTATTCTGGGTCTATTATAACTTTCCTACTTCTACTTCTATACCCCACATTTGTTAACATTTTGTTTATATTTTCTGTCTTGCCTTTCCTGACTGCCTTCTACAGTTTTATCTTCCAGGTCCAAAACTCACTCTTTAGCTCTTATCTTGTTTCCACTTAGCTCATATTAGGTTCTTTATTTCAACTATCATAATTTTTATACCTGTGTGCCCTCTTAATGACTATTCCTTCTTCGATTTATCAGTAGCTCCACAGATATAGTTTGTAAACAATTCTTGACTTACCTGCTGTGTTAATTCTGGTTTATCTGGTACAGTATATAGCGTGTTGTTGTTTCTCTTTTATTTTGGTTGTGCTCTTCTGTGTCTGACTATTTTGTCTGTAAGATTATTTCCCCTGAGCACATCAGTCATTTTGACTAGGATTATAAATGGTAGCAGTACCAAGCCCTAGCTTGTGAAGTATCTAATGGGCTTGGAGGTGAAGCATGCCCCTGGAAAATGTTCCCAAAATGTCATAAACTGGGTTTGACAAGTTTCTTCTCTCCTCACTAAGTGAGTCTGTCCCTCAGGGAACTTGGTTAACCCTGCCTGACACTGCTCTATGTTGAAAGAGTTTTCTCATTCACTATAGTTGCCAAGCTATAGTTTGGAAGGAGGGGAAAAGGAAAGAACACTCAGTAACCAGCTGGGCTTCACTCACCTGTTACCTACTTGGTAAAGGCTGTGTCGGACTGATACTGTTCTCTTAAGCAGTGAGGTAGTAGGGGCTTATCCACATAGGAAATACGGCAGTGAAAAGGTCACTAAGAAGTTCTCCCATCCAATTTCCTGCTGACTATGACACCAAGCCTGCCTCTGCCTCTGGCTGCCATTGCTCTTCCTTTGGGACTTAACAACCACTCTCCCCTGTCCACTTCCTTGAGTATTTATCAGAGCTTTACTTTAGTTCTTCAAATCAATATACTTTTACTTCTGTGAGATTTCTAGGTTGAACTAGGGAAGAAGAGTCAGCAGCCTGTGGCATAATATTCTTTTTAGTAACATAAAATCATTAAATGCATGCGGAGACATGCACACACACACACACACACACACACACTCAGAAATAGGTCTTGTAGCATTATTGTGAAATAGAAAAAGAAAACTCTAGAAGCAATTTAAACATCTAACTGTAGGTGTATGGTGAAATTAATTAGATTACATCCATTTACTGGAATAAGATAATTTAGAGATCCAAGTTACTATAGACAACTCTCAAGAAACATTACTAAAGGGGAAAAAATCCAGATACAGAACATTATGATAAATATGGAAAATAAAAGATACATATATAATGATGAAGATACTTTTTATTATCTAATATATATCCAAAAAAGTTAACTGTGCTGACCTTTTTAGGGGGAATAGGGTCTTTATAAAGTGGCATATATATATTATAATTTAAAATATTAAATACACAGATATATGATTTTTAAATTTTAAATTTTACTTTGCTAATACCATATGAAGAAATCAGTTTCATAAAACATAGTATATGTTCTCACACATGCACACAGAGAAATACTTATTTAGCTTTTACATTCTGGCAGAAGACATTACACAGGATTGTATTCAAACTTTTATGCAAAACAGCAAAAGTCACAGAAAGGAAAGTTAAACAGAAGGACAGTTTAAAAATATCATTTAAATGATTATATTGCAACAATGCCCATTTGTTTTATTAGAAGTTATTGAAGGTTAGCAGAAGCTAACACATTGTTTCATTTTAATTATATGTTTAAATTCCACACTAAATAACTTATTCATATGATATAAAATCTGTGTAGAGGAACAATCTGCATGCTAACGTAAATGAGCTTGCGAAAGGTGTCAAGTGATATTATTGAACAGAGCAAAAGGAGATTTGTTGAGATTAGATAAACCAAGGCATCATTTGTCAGTTCGTCTATTTAGAATAGGTAGACAGAAGGGAAGACAAAAGCCAATATTCAAATTATCTGCGTGATTTGTTCTTTTTTGACTACAAATTGTCAATGTAAGAAGGATGGTGAGAAGAGACAGTAAAATCAAAACGTCACATTCGTTAGCAGATCAAAATCCCATTTTTAATGGTTTGAGAGCTATAGCAAGCTTTAACAATCAAGCCACACTTACTTTTTCTCAGCTTGTCAGTTTCCATTTTGAAGTATGGTTTTTAATGATCTATCTAGAGATTTATTTTTTGAAGAACATGAATATATTTAGGTGTTTCATCTATCAAAAATTTCCTTTCCTATTTTGTGATCAGACTGTATTTTATAAGTGTGCTGGACCTTGACAGACAGTGTCAGTTCACACTAAGGCTATGTTTACATGGATAGCAACACATTTCTGAAAAACGTTCCAAATCTAATCTGCAGTCAAATCAATTAGTGCTAGCTTGCTACATGCTGATTCAATCAGAACCTATAATTCAGAGTTTTCACACTAATTTCATCTGTAAATTTGACGGAAAGCAAGAGTTATGGAAAGATTCTCAGGAGTGTTTGCAAACATAAGCAGACACAATAAAATTAAGTTAAAATTCAAATAACTCTAAAGTCAACTCGTTTTCTCAAAGAGTGTATGGATAGGGGTATAGGAATAAATGTTTTCCTGAGTGGCTTTCTGCTCCTGCTTCCCCAGTCTTCATTCTTAAGAGACAAATTACTTTAGTAACTACTTTAAATTACTTACTTTATTCTAGAACCTTGGGGTTGGATTCTGAATTTTTTTTTTTTTTTTTTTTGTGGTATGCGGGCCTCCCTCTGTTGTGGCCTCTCCCGTTGCGGAGCACAGGCTCTGGACGCGCAGGCTCAGCGGCCATGGCTCACGGGCCCAGCCGCTCCGCGGCATGTGGGATCCT
>NC_041221.1:55884623-55917905 GCF_002837175.3 Physeter macrocephalus
GCGCGAACCCGGTTCCCCTGCATCGGCAGGCGGACGCGCAACCACTGCGCCACCAGGGAAGCCCCGGATTCTTAATTTTGAAATGTGAACTTAACATAGAGCAAAGCCAACTTGAGAAATGAGAAGATCTGGCCAACAAGTGGGAGAGTGAAAGTCAGAGAGAGAGAGAGAGAGAGAGAGAAAGATTTTGAGATTCCCAGCAAAATGTTTAAACAACTGGCCCAGACTTATCTGAAGCCAGAAAATTTCTGGACTTTTAAATCTTCAAGCCATTTTTACCTACATATAATCACTTAAACACCTACATTTAAAAATGCAGAAATATCAGTTTGTTCTTTTCAAAATTTGTTTCCTTTTGCTTTCAGGAATTACAAAGAAGGGTGCCTGTGTGCCCCTGAATCAGTCCTGGTTACTGCTCACTCCTATCAACAAACTAAGGCAAGACCCATGGCTTGAAGCTCTTGTTCCCTTAAAGGTGAAGTTCTGAGTTGGAAATCTTCTTCTTTCCCATCACCCTCACAATCACAACAGTAGGATTGTTATGCCAGGCCCCGAAATGTCTATGAGGCTGTAAATAGGGCACAAAACCAGAATGCTGCCTTTGGTTTCCAGTGCCAGACATCTGGATCTGCATTTGGGGCAACTGCACAGGCAGAAGTGCTGCTTTGGCCTTGCACTTGTTTGGGGGTGGGGAGGTTCTGCAGAAGAATTTCTAAAGCACCAGCTCCTCCGGTGTTAGTGACGACACAGCACTTCAACACTCCACCATCGCTGGCTGGACCAAAGCCTCCAGGATTGCCAGTTCTGCAGAGGGACTAGCCCGGAGCAGAAGCTCTTCCTCCAGCATGTGGAGAGCTAGTGGTGCTGGACTGTTGAGTTGGCAACCTGCCACTGTACTTGAGATCCGTGGTAGACTTCATTTCCCTTGTGAAGTCTAAGGACTATAATATTCTCAGTTGTGTGTAGTTAGAATGTGAATGGATGCCCCCTGCAAGGTTGTCTGAGTGCTCTTTTTCTTTTGGGGAAGCAAGTCTTTCAATCCACTTACATGACCCCTTTTTCTTCAGGGCATGTGCACACTGCCAACAAGCTCTAGTTAGTTTCATCATCATCCACCAGAGGTATTGAGAACTAATGCTTTTGGGCAAATCATTTGTAGTATTTTCCTACATACACCCTGCCATTGTAGCATTGCCTGGTCTCAGCTTCTTTTCTTTCTCATTTTCCTCGTCTGCCAAGCAGGGGTAGCAACAGTTCCTATCTCATGGGTGAGAATTAGCGAGTTAATATATGCAAGGTATTTAAAACAATGTCTATCTCATGGGTGAGAATTAACGAGTTAATATATGCAAGGTATTTAAAACAATGTCTGATACATAAGAAGTACTCAACAAATGTTCATTATTCCTATTATTGTTATTATTTTATTGGTGTTACAGTTGTTTTTTTTTTTTTTTTTTAAATCACTATTGTTCGTTCTGAATTACTGAAATCCAAGAGTATCTCAACCCAGGTTTTTTAGAATCCAGAGTCTGAGAAAAGATCCCACATGATAGTGCTTTATTTGGGGGGAGAGAGTCAACAAAATAAGAATAAAGAAAAAAAGGAAACAAGGGAGGGAAGAAAATATAGCAATAAAAGGGTTCTATACTAAAGAGTTGTATAAAGCTTTACAAAAAACATAGTCGTTCTCTTGTGACGATTCTCTCTTGAGGGAGACCTTATGAACTGCATCTCCAGACATTACATTAGGAGAAGAGACAACTGCCATGTGCACTGCCTTGGTCAAAGTTTCCTATACATTATGTCAACCCTCCTGGGTTGCACCATCTGACCCCCACTTTGGGCAACTGATAGAGAAACCTCCCAATTAGCAGTAGCAACAGCAGTATGGGTCACAGGACACAGGAGAGCCAGTAAGCCAGTGTAGCTTTCTCTTTCTGGCCTTCAGCCTGCATCTGGGAACAGCCTGGTGAGCCCGTATCCATGAGTGGGTGTTGAGTGGGTTATAGGGCATTTTGAGCTTCAGAATCAAAAGAAGCCCTGAGGTAAAAGGCAAGCAGTCTAGAAGGTGGAGATAAGGCTCTGGCATGTTGCGCCCTAGCCTAAGTGACGTGAGGGAATGGGAGCAGCTACCACATTAGTCCTGATCTGTTAAGCAAGTGGCATTCCATCCCCTCTGTCCAACAATGGTGACCAAGGAGCCCCCAAAGCCTGCCTTCAGTAAAGAACAAAACCATTCCTGTGTGGCTACCAGAATGTGCTTGGTACCAGGTGATCTTCCCGGAGGAACATAGAAGCATCATACAGAAAAAATGGCCAAGGAAACCTGGAAAGTCAAAGAATTAGGTCCAGCGAAATCAGATAAGAGCAACACACATCTGAACACTAATCGTGGCTCTTGACACCCAGTTCTTTGTACCTTTCAATCAAAGAAGGAGAGAGACAGTTTCTCTCCCAGAGCTCTCATCTATCCCTCAAAATGACTTTGTGGAAACCCACTTTGGTCAAATACCCACCTGTGGACTAATAATTTTATTCAAAGGAGTGGGGGCTGTTTGGTCAGCCAGATTTATTTGTGTGCTCAAATTCAATGGATGCAGAACTCTGATTAACAAACACATGTAGAAGGGCAGTGCTCAAAAAAAAAAAAAAAAAAGGACATAATGTAGAACAACAATAAAACCTGTGTGGGTAATTTCTCTATTTCTCTCTGACTCTGACACTCTCTCAAGGTTTTGTTTGTTTGTATTTCTACATTTTTAAAAAGATCAGTATTATTTTTTAGATTTATCAATAATTATTTTAAAATATGTAAATTATTTACTTCTAAATATTTAAAAATATTTAAAATATTTCTATAAAGAAATGGGTGGGTCCTTGCTACCTAAACAATCAAGTATTTCAGGGAAATTTTGTATTCTTTCTTTGATTTTATCTTCTTTTAATCATCTCTTTCTGGAATAAATATAACGGCATTGTTGGGTTTCCTGACTCTGGCTTTTGTGTTTTCTCAAGTTTCTTTCCTCTCTTTCCCCTTCATTCATTCTTGGATTCTGGGAAAATTTTTTCAGCTATGTTTTTCAGCTCAATAATATAACTTTCAGTCATGTCTATTCTCCTATTCAGCCTATCGATTGAGATTTTAAATTCAGCAATCATTTTCAAAATTCTTTTTCATGTGTTCTAAATGTTATACCTTAATGTACCACTCTGAGTTTACTAATTATTTCTATTATAATTCTTATTATTTGGTCCCTTTTATTTGCTCTGTTTCCTTGTAGATTATTTCTTTTTCTGAGATTTCAGCTATTATGATTTTAATTATTGCTCTTATAAAGGTGTTGTATTTTTGTGAATCTCTCTGAATTTACCTACTATTATGGTGTCTATTTTTAACTCCATTTGCTTGAAGATATTTTATCTGTTCAGGCTAGTAAATATCTTCTGTTCAGACTGTTAAATGATATTGAAAAACTTCTAATGTTTCCTGATTCTTGGTTATTTATTTCTATTTTTAAGTAAAAGTCTAGATTAATCAGTATTGGTAACTGGAGAGTATTTTCTCAGTACAAGCTAAGCACAATCAATAAATAGTGATTATTACTATAGGTACCCTAATTTTAGGGACTGTGCAAATGAGTTGGGTATGCAAGTAACTTGACTTCTAAATGTGTGAGCTCTTTCTGCCTTCCTTTTTGCTATCTGCAGCCTTTAGCACATGCCCCAATTCATTTAAAAACTCTATTACTGTACTTCATCTTGGGGCAAATGCCATAGCAACTCCTGTGAAAATGGATACTAGTGTAATTGTTACACTGTCCTTTAATTCCATGTGAATCCATCACTTATCACTGATCACTATCTCATCTCCTGCTCTTCACTCATGGAATATGTTTATGTTTTTGTTTCCTATGAAAATCCATTCATTTGGAAGATCTGTTTGTTCCCTATGTGAGGGTTGTAAGTCCCTGAGATCTGTGGAGTTTCACCACTAGTCAGAGTCCATTTGCATTATATTTTCCAGAAATCCCTTAATATTCAGGTTTGCCTTTGGCACTGTTTTTGACTTTCCAGAAATATATGGTTTTCTTCCCATTTTTTATATTGATCCTGTCATTTTAATAGGATTTAAGAGAGGAAAGGGGTTAAATAATTGTGCTCAATAAGCATCATCAGAAAATAAATTCTGATTCATCTTTGAAATGCAACAGAAAAGTTCTTTAAAACAAGTGCCCAATAATAAATAAATATGTTGTTAAGAAACTTTTGTAACCCAAATGAAGAAGCACTTTTAATTTCTGGATTTTTCTGACTGTTATATTTAATATTGATTAACAACTAAGTAAACCAATAAAATATTTTAGCTTTTCATTTCTCCTTCATGCACAGAGGGTCATTCTCACCAGCAGAACCACAGTCAATGAGTGCAAACTGGTATCATTTCATCACTAATGATTGTCATTATGTTTTCAAAGCACAGTTCAACAACCATTTATTTCTTCATTCACATCTATACAAAAATGTAATTATGAAAAGTCCAGCTTCAATGACCTGGAATAAAAAATATAGATTTAATATAGATGATAGTTTTACAAAATATTCTGTAAATCCTCTAGGTAGGAAAATAATCAAGTTTCTCTTTGGATCTGCCCTTCAATAGATCATGCTGTTTAAAATATTTTAAAGAATAAATTGTGAAAACCTTTTGGAATATATTTAGGTGACAAAGTTATAGAAAAATGGATTAGAACACATAAAAAAGAAATTTGTATTTAGTTGAAAAAAAATTTGACATCTCTGTTGAAGAACTACATTGATTTTTATTTAATATTTCAGCAAAAGATTTGGTTTTGAGATGTTGGCTTCTTATGTGTTGCATTTCATACGTTCTGGGATCTATATCATAAAATTGGAGCAGAATAAAGTGGATTGCATTAGGGGGATTGCATTTTCTGTAGAAACAATTTTGTAATTTCAGGTTGAATTCCAGACCAAGAACTCAAAATTAAATAAATCTTAACAGAGAATAATTAATAACAAATTGTTATTAATCCAGATATTAATATAATAAAGAAGTCATGATACATTTAATAGCATTGAAGAATCTCAAAAACATTTTGATAAGTGAATGAAGCCAGGCACAAAAGACAACATACTATAGAATTCCATTTATATGAGATTCTGGAAATGAAATTACTATAAAATGGAATTTGGGGGAGATGGAAATGTTCTACATCATGATTTTAGTGATAGTTCCATTGTTTTATACATTTATCAAAGTTCATTAAATTGTACACTTAAAATTGGAAAATTTATAGTATTTAAGTTGCATCTCAATCAAAATAAAAAGAAAACACAATAAAAATCACCATGGATCTCTTAGTCATTCTTACAATAAAGATCAAACCCACTAACATACCCCGCATATATTTGCACTGTTCATTTTGTGTCATCCTTGAAACTCATCTTATTTACTTTTCCTTTTTGGTTTTTGTCCTATTATACTAGCTGTTTTTCTAAATCACCACATTCCAGCCACCCTACTACCTCTCCCCCATTATGGGTAGAAATGTACTGTTACCTCTGCTTGCCAAACTCTTCCCTGACTTTTGTCTACCAGGCCCATCAATTAGTACTCTTTCTTTAAGATAAGAACAAAAATCACTTCCACAGGGATCTTCCTTGACCACCTATATTAGATTAGCTTCCCTTATAAAAAGACCCTCAAAGCACCCTCTTTTACCTCTGGAATGTTTTTCATAAGTGTAAGTTGTATACATTTTGTTTTTCTTCTATCTTGTACACTTTCCTGAATCCTAACATTACAGTGTAAGAGAATAGGGTTTGGTAATGAAAGACAAGCTAATCAAAACATATAAATTTCTTTAGCACAAAACCGCTGGAGAGATTGGCCAACGGGAGGCTAACTTGGTTCAGTGAAAGGTTCACCCTGAGGCTAAATTACAGAGAAATTGTCTTCCTTCTCTCCTATCTTCTATTCTGAGGCCCTATCTGTTCGTGGAAATGATAAATAAGTGATAATTCATATAAGAAGCTGAGCATAAAAGAAGTGGGAGTTTAGAAGAAATAAGTGGTAAGGAGGAAAGAAATATAGAGAGGTCTCCGGAGAATTTTTTTCTTTTTCTGGCAACAATGATGTGTTTGTTACATGGGAACATCCCCAGAATCAAGAATTAAGGCCTGCCCATTGAAGGAGCTGAGGCATTGTGGTGCAGGGGAGTAGAATCAAGTATTTGAATCTCCACCCACTTCTTTTTTTTTTTGAAAGCAGAATTTTTTTTTTTTTTGGTACGCGGGCTTCTCACTGTTGTAGCCTCTCCCGTTGTGGAGCACAGGCTCCAGACGCGCAGGCTCAGCGGCCATGGCTCACGGGCCCAGCCGCTCCGCGGCATGTGGGATCCTCCCGGACCGGGGCACGAACCCGTGTCCCCTGCATTGGCAGGCGGACTTTCAACCACTGCGCCACCGGGGAAGCCCAAGCAGAATGTTTTTATTTGCATATGGTAAGACTGTGCTGGTAGACCATCCTAAGGAATTTATAAAGAGTTACTAGAACTAATATGTGAATTTAAAGAGGTTCAAAATTATAAAATATACACAAAATAATTATATTTCTATATATTAATCAAAAACTGTTGAAAATTAAAATTTAAAATGCCAAAAACATGGAATAATTACAAGTAGATTTAACCAACAATAGGTGCAACATCTGTTAAAAAAAAAAAAAACTACAAAATATTGCTAGGAGAAATTTTTTTTTAACATCTTTATTGGAGTATAATTGCTTTACAATGGTGTGTTAGTTTCTCTTTACAACAAAGTGAATAGCTATACATATACATATATCCCCATATCTCCTCACTCTTGTGTCTCCCTCCACCCACTTCTGATTATGTATAACATGTATATAAGACTCATATGAGAAGGAAGGAACAGCTTGGACAGTGCACAGGATTTTCTACTTCTGTTTGTAAAGCAAGTTAATGTCATGAAATATGTTATTTCTCCCTGTATTAATAAAGGGCAGAGTTCAAGTGTTATCAAGTAAGTACATGTAAGACGGGTAGATTATTTATCTCCCCGAAAATACGGACCCAATCTTTCTTTGTTGTGGTGTCCTTCATGCCTAGCACCTTGCCCTGCAGTGGTAGACACTACCCAATGAATATCATTAAATTAACAAATTATATTTTGAAGGAATAAACAGTCATTTTTAACACTTCTCAAACTTTGTCTGGCTGCTCCATATCTGGATTAGACTATGAATGTTCAAACTGGTCTCACTAAAGATGTGGAGAATCAAAGCAAGTCTGGTTTTAGTCCACTATGGTTCAGTTTTGGTTGTGATTGGGCTAGTCAAAACCTGTCAACAGTGACGCTTATTTAAATATTCAGGAGGTATATTACTTAAATCAAACAAATGAAGCAAATAAACAATATCTCTGGGAAAAATCAGGCATTTAAAAAAATATAGCCTGAAAAGAGGAATATGAATGATTTGTGTTTTTAACTACACAGTCTATATTGCATATCATGGTGAATTATGATGGCTTTTTCTTAACTGATGTGTAAAATATTATATTTTCACTGATGATAATTTTAAAAAATTTAAAAATTGCAAATTTTGTAAAGCTGGGATTGAAGAGATCATAATTTTTAAGTGCAACATTGAAAAAATCTCTTTGTAAATAAAAAATCGTGAAAATAATCAGTTTCATAAGATTCTATCTATTACTCTTGCTCTTTCCCAGAACACCACTAAACTGGCAAGATTTTTTTTTAATAGGCAAAACAAAACAAAACAAACATATAAATGAACAATAACAAAGGCAGAGAGAATAGGGTCAAGATTTCAGCAGAGAGGCAAGTGGTGCCTCTCTATTATCACAACGGAGAAAACTGAGTCTTAAATCTGTAGTGGGATTATATGGTGAAAATATGTTTAGTTTTGTAAGAAACTGTCAAACTGTCTTCTAAAATGCCTGTACCATTTTGCACTCCCACCAGCAGTGAATGAAAGTTCCTGTGGCTCCACATGCTTACCAGTATTTGGTGTTGTCAGTGTTCTGAATTTTGGTCATTCTAATAGACCTGTAGTAGTAGCTCATTGTTTTTTTAATTTGCATTTTCCTAATGACATGTTATCATGCATCTTTTCATATACTTGTTTGTTATCTGTATATCTTCTTTAGTGAGATGTCTGTTCAGGTCTTTTGCCCATTTTAAATCAGGCTGTTCATTTTCTTAGAGTTAAATTTTAAAAGGTCTCTGTCTATTTTAAAAAACAGTCCTTTATTAGATGTTTCTTTCTCAAATGCTTTCTCCCAGTCCATGGCATGCATTCTCATTCACTTGACAATGTCTTTTGCAGAGCAGAAGTTTTAAATTTAAATGAAATTCAATTTATCAATTCTTCCTTTCATGGATCATATCTTTCGTCTATTTGTGTCTAAAAAGTCATCACTATGCACATATTAGGGAATTTCACTCACTTGAACTCAATGTGGCTATATGACTTGATTTGGCCAAAGTAATATGAATAGAAGTGATGCATATTATTTAAAGACAGAAGCTTCGAGACGCAGGATGTTGCTTTTATTTTTAAAACTAAAAAAAACTGTGACGAACAATTACTCTAGGCCATCAAACCATGTCTCAGAGGGAGAGCAAGCCCAAATGGAACAGAGGCCTCAGCCACCCTTCAAGGGATGTATAGAGTTAGTGAGACATAAATCTTTGCTACTTTAAGCCTTTGAGTTTTCTGAATTGATTGCTACTGAAGCATAATCTAGTCTCTGCTGACTGATACAGAAATTTGTTCAGAAGTGGAGTTCTACCATTAAAAAAATTAAAATATGTGGCATGGCTTTAGGGTAGGGAAAGAGATGTAGACAAATATGAGGCTGGTTAAGTCAATCATTCATCTTATGCTAAGTTGAAATATTTGGTTACATTGTTATAATAACTTGAAAGGCAAATAATGACATAAATATCTTGTCATTTTAGTCAAAGATGTCAGAAAATAAAATATTGATAGCTTGAGTTTATTGTTATTACTTACATTTGAAAAAGCACTACAAGGAAGAGAGGAAGTCAAAGAAAATTGTCTGCTTTCCATGTGTATATAAAAGGGAATATCAAGAGTCCAAAATGTGGGGTTGCAAGTAGGAATTTATTCTCAACCTTAACGAATAAAACTAAGAACATCTTTAAATAACAAAGGCCAATTAGAATTTAGTCTTGTGGCAATGATAAAATTAATGGTACATGTCTTGTTACAATCGCTGAATAAATTAAGATGCTTCACAATGAATCCTTTCAGTTGGAAAAAATTTCTCATGGAAAAATATTTCTTATGAAAAAAAGACTTCACTCTCTTCTGACAACTGATTCAGTCAAAGTAACAAAATGAAGCTGAGAGAGAGAGAGAGAGGAAAAAAAGAGAAAGAAAAAGAGTTGATCCATAGATGGATGAGATAGATAGATAAGAAGAGAGGTCTCAAAAAAGTTGCAGAAGTGACTAGTGCATGGATTGGATGAAATAAAATACATAGGAAGCTGAATAAGTTTTTAGATGGTATTGCCAAAGGAAAAACATTAGGGAAACAGACTAAGAAAGGTGTTCAATTCCCAAGGACAGCATATTTCCCAATACCCATTCCAATATGTAGTCTGGGAAGATAATAAAGAATGATCTTATTTAAGGTTAAAGGTAAGGACCATGAAGAACAATGGCCATTCTCACAATTTCTGCCTGGGAGATTTTTAAATTCTTTCGGATTAGTGACCATTGTGTTTCTCTCTTTCTTCCCATTTCTGACAGTGTTTTTGTTCCTATTCCACAACTGTATATTGGCTGCGTGTGTGTGGTAGTGGTGGGAGGGGAAGGGACAAAGTGGAGCTGATAACTTGTCTTTTTCATTGTTGTTTGGTGGTTTCTGGACTAAGAGAAGTCATATCTGGACCACATACACACTATCACAAGATTCTTCACTTTATGTCCAGTGGTATGATTGGAAGAAAAGGGATTGAACTTCGCTCAGTGATTGCAGAATGCCTCTCCTTTCCCTATAGTCAATGGCAATGCCTGTTATACTGATCCTCCACCTGTCCCAACCTGTATGTGAGTACATGGGCAGAGGTTAAATAACATGTTTTTTTATTCACAAGTCTTCTGATCAAGTTGAATGATACCCAAAGAGCTGTATCCAAGGAACTACACCTGAGAAATCTCATCTGCATCCAGACCAGATTTAGTTGATAAGATCCTGGATCTCAAGCCTGAGCCTGATGCTGTGATACGATAAGAATTTGGGAGTGCAGGGTCTTCCAAGACGTGAACATATTTTACATATTGTAAGGACGTTATTTGTAGCCAGAGGGCCAGCTGGAGAGTTTAACGTAATGGCTAAAAATTCTTTGCTCCTCTCTTGAGCTTGTTTGGGCTGGGGATGGCTTCGAGCACTAAAATATGGAGGAATTGATGCTATATGACTTCTGAAGCTACATCATAAAAGCCATGCAGTTACTACTTTGTCCTCTTCTCTTGGGACATTTATTGTGAGCCAATCAGATGTCATATAAATAGTTTAGACCATCATTCTGGAAAGACCACATGGAGGTGCTTTGGTTGTCAGTTGAGCTCCAGCCAACAGCCAGAATCATCTTCCAGACACGTGAGTGAGGCATTCTTTGATATCCTGCTTAGCTGAGCCTTCACATGAGTGCCTCCCCAGACATTCTATGCATGCAAATGCCATGAGAAACCCCAAGTGGAAACTAACCAACAGAAACCGTACTGAATTTCTGACCCACAAAATTATGGCAACATAAAATGGCTTAAAGCCACTAAGTTTTGGGACAATTTGTTATAAAACAATAGGAACCTGAAAGCGTCCCTATAGTTTATTCTCAAGAGAGCAGCCAGAATGATCATTCTGGCCATATTACATCTACACTGGAAGAACCTGCAATAAAGTGGCTCTCCATTTCATCAGAGTAAATGTCAAGACTCTTGCAATAGGCTGCAAGACTGTACCTGAAGAGTCCCATTCTCTGACCTCGTTAGCTCCTCTCTTCCCTGAGCTCACTCAGCTACAGCTGCACCAGCTTCCATACTATTCACAAATTCTGCCCCCGATAGTCCCTCCCAAGGG
Organism: Physeter macrocephalus; assembly: GCF_002837175.3. Lineage (NCBI taxonomy): Eukaryota > Metazoa > Chordata > Mammalia > Artiodactyla > Physeteridae > Physeter > Physeter macrocephalus. The sequence goes on from NC_041221.1 coordinate 55,895,804, forward strand.
CCTCTTCTCTAGCTGTTCCCTTTGCCTGGAACTTACTACATCCAAACGTCTACTTGGCTAGTTCCTTTACATCCTTTGTGCTATAACATCTCACCTTTCATTGAGGTCTGCTCTGAGCCTCTCCATCCCTCATCTATGGCACTCCTAGTCCACCAGCTGTACTCTCTTCATTTTATTTACTTCTTATAGCACTTATCTTTTATTTTTATGGTATTTATTTATTTATTTATTTATTTAATATCTTTATTGAGTATAATTGCTCCACAATGGTGTGCTAGTTTCTGCTTTATAACAAAGTGAATCAGCCATACATATACATATATCCCCATATCTTCTCCCTCTTGCATCTCCCTCCCACCCTCCTTACCCATCCCTCTAGGTGGTCACAAAGCACTGAGCTGATCTCCCTGTGCTATGTGGCATCTGTCAATGGTCTTTTAGGTTGTTTCCATGTCCTGGCTATTGTAAATCGAGCTTCAATGAACATTGTGGTACATGACTCTTTTTGAATTATGGTTTTCTCAGGGTATATGTCCAGTAGTGGGGTTGCTGGGTCGTATGGTAGTTCTATTTTTAGTTTTTTAAGCACTTTTCATCTTCTAACATATGTATTCATTATATCTATCATTCACTTTCAATCTCTCCTTGCTAAAATATAACAGCAATGAAGGAAGAGGCATCTGTGTGTGTGTGTGTGTGTGTGTGTGTGCATGTGTATATTTCATTGTATCCCAAATGCTTATAACAGTGAATGTCTGGCACATATAAATGGCTGAACAAATATTTGTTGAAGCATAAATAAAGAATATAGAAAGAATTTTTAATGGGAAATATATTTGAAGATCAGAATTTCTTCAGATTAATCTGTTTTTTTTTCTAAATTTTCCCTGAGAATTTTGAAATTTAAAGTTTACTTAATAAAATTTTACATTACTACTTTGTCATAGCAAAAGCATATTTTAAATAAATATGTACTGAATATAATTTTGCTTTAAAAAAAGGAAAAGAAATACTCAAATCTCAAGATCAGAAATTATTCAGGGTTTTAACACAAACTTAAAGGATGTCATTTCACTTTTGAAACTTCTAGAGTTAAAGCCTGCTCCTAGTTTTATGATAAACTTGGGAAAAATAATTGTCCAAATTTAGATTTTGGATTTTTTCAAGAGTATTATTAATCTCCCATAAATAAGAAAATTCCAAATAATACTGATATATTGTTCTTTTTTGCTCCATTAAGTTACACCCATGTTGTCATTTTAAGCTAAACTTCTTTTCAGTCATGATGTTCCCCAAGGTGCATCTTCACAGAGAATCCCTATTTTTATGTTTATCTAATATAATCAGTAACTGAGTTTTTTGTCATTTACACAGTTATACTTTAATGGCCGTGTATACAAATATTTTTAATCAAGCCGAGTGAAAAGATTTTACATTCTTCACTAATTTATTTACTGACCTCACACACTAAAAAATTGCAAATGTAACTTTCATGAATTTCAGAAATATTTTTAATTTTAAACTAATTTTGAAACGTGTGTGATATGTATGTGATTATTACTTAGCAAGATTGTTGGTGAGTTGACTTGAGTATGAGCTGAGACTAATGCTTCACCCTATAAAATAGAAACATCTACCAGATATCTGAGAGTATCCATAGAGAATATCCACTTAATTTACAAGGATTCAAAGGATATCCATTCTTAACTGAATGACATCAAAAAGAATTGTGAAAATATCCTGTCAAGCAGCATGTTTGTACCATCTAGCTTTTTAATAGTAGCATAATGTTAATGCTATTAATGTATCTGCAAAGACACACAGAGGTCAAGGATGCAGGGAGAGAGAGAAATAGAGAAAGAGAGGTGTTTGTTTATATTTTCTGAGAGTTTGGAAAGATGATGTAACTGCGTTTAGTAAACTATATTAATACTGTATTTATAGGCACATGATCCGATTTTAAGACAATTCCTTGAATATAAATAATTCAAGAGACTGGCTGGACAAGAGTACTCCAAGGATAATATATAAAAGATTTAGATACTTTTTGAAACTATAAGGAAGTACACATAAAAAATTGAACTGATAATATTGAGAAAGCGATCTGGTGAGTGAGGTGTATACTTGGCATTTTATTATGTTTTCTAGTTTATTTTTTGAATCACATCCTTTAATATTATAACTAATATATATATAATTGAGAATGAGTCTATTTATCAAAGTGATTAGAATTAACATTTGGAGTAAGCATATAATATGTATCTACATATGGATACATATATCCAAATCACTGTTTTAACACTCAAAAATGCATAACATTTACAAACTCTGGTACACACGCTATGTACAGACACAATTTAACCTCACTTTACTCAGAGATAATTTTCAATTATAAGTGCTTTTGGCTTGCATTAAGATACTTTATTATCTCAACCTAAATGAAACAGCACTTCCCTTTTACTAAAAAATCTTTATACCTACAAGCATTAATTCTAAAATATGTTCATAGATCTTTAAATATATATGCAGTGTCAGATTTTCCCTTGAGTACCATAAAAGCCTCTAATATAAATTTCGTATTCATGCCTAGAGTATTTTAACACCGGAAGTAACAAATAACTATCACTGTTATCAAATATATGATGTGGCCTAGAGTTAGCATCCCTGAATATTTAACTTTCAATTGTAAAGAAGAGACACCTTATTTTTGTCTTCTTGGATCAAAATTTTCAAGCTTTATAATTTTCTTGCTGCTCACAGGAAACAAAGCAAGCCAAACTCATACAGCAAGTGTATTCTGAAAGCTACAAATATTTGCTATTCAGAAAACCTCAATGAGGGTTTAGTTATTTAAAACTAAAGAAAGAAAATTACTACTAATAATTGGTTTCAGTTAATGAAATGTTTTTATGCAAATAGGTGAACCCTAAATATGACCTGGAAACAAAAGACTGCTTAACAGTTACTATTAAGCAATACATTAGTAGATCAATTAAACAGAACTTCTTTTTAATGAATGTGCTGTACCCTTGTTGCCATAGAAACCTGGAAAGAAAAAGCTTCAGAATGCTAATAGCATGAGAAACACAACAAAATATTTGTAAACATACACCTTGAAATTTGTATGATCAGTTAAGTAATAAAAGGGTGATGCAAAGAATTTCCCAGCACAAGAGGAAGGACACAATTCAGAATTCAAGATATTACGTTAATTTTTTTCATTATGCAGATGAGCCAGGAAGCTGCCAAACATGATTATGGATCACACTCATATGCATTAGCTAATATAAGGAAATAGTCTGCTTTCACAATTTGAAAGAAATTATATCTGAAATCATCTAACATTAAGGGCTAGTGAAAAATTCATGTAGGTTATTTTTCAAAGTGAAGATGAAGTCGAGATAGGGTTAAAAACAAAAATATTAAAACCATTATGCCTGTAACATTTCACCCAAAGATATAATCTATAAAAAGCCTTTTTTTTCTTTATTTTTTTCTTTCTCTAATTCTCTTGTTTGAAACCTCTTTTACCCCTTTGTTTTGGTGCATACATTAATAATATTTGATTTGGCTTAAACAATTCCTAACAAACTGAAATGTCTGGAGCTCTATAGACAAATACTCTTATTAATGCAAGTACAATAGGGATAAAAACAAAAATATTAAAACCATTATGCCTGTAACATTTCACCCAAAGATATAATCTATAAAAGCCTTTTTTTTCTTTATTTTTTTCTTTCTCTAATTCTCTTGTTTGAAACCTCTTTTACCCCTTTGTTTTGGTGCATACATTAATAATATTTGATTTGGCTTAAACAATTCCTAACAAACTGAAATGTCTGGAGCTCTATAGACAAATACTCTTATTAATGCAAGTACAATTACTGAATTGAACAAGAAAAATAATTTGGGCCACTTTAGGTTCCTGACTTCCAATGATAATTACTCCAATTCTGATGATACTTTAAAGAGAAACAAAGCAGCTAAATAGCAATTCTATTCAGCAAAGAATTAATTTCTTCTCTATTCACTATTATGACAGAGTATTGGATTCTTTTAGAATCTAATAAATCAGAAATTCCACAACCATTTTGTACCTAATTTCATTCATAATTATTGCAATAGCAATTGGGACAAAGACATTCCAGTGTCAGTGAAAGAAAAGATAAGATAAAGAGCTTAGCGTTGCCCAAGGACATAAGGTTTGTATCCTGTGCTTAGGAACCTACAAATCTGACAAAGCGTGATTCTCCCTGTACAGGGGGCCTTGGCTATTCCCTGATTAGAGAGGAATAAAAACCCTTTCTGTATCCCCTCCATTGTGTTCGCTCAACCTGAGCTAATTACCAGAGTATAGTTGAGTTCCTGCCAATTGCGTGAAGGTGGCTGATGTGTTTTCTGCTTCAGAGAATATTGACTAGAGATGAATGTTCCAATGATACATTCTTTTTCTTATGGAAAATCATGGTATTTCTCCAGAATTTTGTCTTGAGATGTAAAGGGGGTATTGTATGTACCATGTGCTCTTGTCAAGGGGTCCATACTTTCTTCCTGCCCCCATATTTAGTCAGGCTCTATCCTCTGAACATTTGATTAGAAACTGGGGCTATTTTATAATCATCATATATTACTTGATCATGCCAGGTATTATGAACTGGGAATTAATCTTTCAAAGGTCTGAGGGAAATAAATTATGTGACAAACTTCATATTCAGCTTATATATTGAATTAAAACAGCAGTCAGTTGCCTGCAAGTGTATTCTCTTTAAAATAGCCATCTACCAAATACCCAAAATAAGAGTTAACTTTTGTCATATTTGCTTTACATGTTTCTTTTTATACAAGAAAGAAGCAAACCATTACATTGTAATTAAATTACTTTTATCTTTCTGAGGCTTAAACATTTCTTCCATCCCAAGAGGCAGCCATGATCTTGAACTTGTTTTGCATCAATTCAAAGCCAAAGTTTTATATAAAATTACTCATAAATAGCATAGAGAATATTTTGTGACTAGATATTGATGTCTCACTGTATTTTATTGTTTTAAAATTTTTTCACGTTTAATCATAGAAATCTAATTAGGTCATTCTAGCATAGTACTTCTGAACCTGACATACTATATTTTATTTATTCCTTAGCCTATAAATAAATATTTAGATAATTTTCAGTTTTTCCTTATGCAAATATTCTGCATAGAACATCTTTTGTAGATGTCACTTTGTGACCTGTTCTGTAGGTCAACTGCGAAAACATCTAGAAGTGGAATTGTTGGGCTCATGTAATTCAACCTCCCTAAATATTGTAAAATTCATCTTAAAATGCTTGTACCAATTTTTAACTCCATAATCAGTGAATAAGAAATCGAATTCTACCCTCCCCCTTCGTAACACATGAACATAATTCATACTCATCAATTTTTATTATTTTCAGCTTTTAATTTTTGCAAATCTGTTGGTTGCAAGCATGACACAATTAGTTGTTTTAGCTTGCATTTTTGTGATTGCTGGTGAGGTCAATTATCTTTTCCTGCTTTTTTGGCCATTAGGTCTTCTTTTTCTGTTTATTCATGTTTTTGTTTTTGTTTTCACTCTAACCAGGTCCCTATTTACTGGATTGTCTGTATCTTTTTCACTTTTATTTATAAGAGTTATTTATGTATTTTGGAAAATTATATTTGTACATTATATATGTGTCAAATGTATTTTAACATCCTTGGTTTTAAGCGCTGTTTGTGGTGTCTTTTATGACACCAAACTTTTAAAAATCATTTTTTTCTTCATGTGATTTTATTCTTTCTTTGAGAAATCCATCCTATTCAAAAAAAAAAAGCATTGTCCTACTTTTCTATCTAAGAGTTTAAAGTTTTGTTTGTTATTTAGGTTTTCAATATTTCTGGAATTCATTTAGCTTCATGGTGGGAACTAGGGATCTAATTTTATTTTTTATACCACATGGATAGGTGATTGTCTCAACACCTCTTGAATAGACCATCTGCTTTCAAAGTCCTCAGTCCCATTCTGGCTGCAGGGGAGGCCATCTTTTCCCCAGGAGGCTGCCCATATTCCTTTCCACATGGCTCTCTCCATCTTCAAAGCCAACAACAGCATGCTGAGTCCTTCTCATGCTTCAAATCTTTCTTCCTTTCCTTGCTGCCTTTCTTTTCTGCTTTTAAGGGCACATATGATTAGGTCAGGCCCACAGAGAATTCCCCTATTGTAAGTCAAATGTGCTAAATAATATGACATAATCATGGGAAGTGATATCTCATTATATTAACAGGTTCTAGGGATTAGGTGGCACATGTCTGGTTGGGGGGAGGAAATGGTTGTCAACTTTTGCCTACCACAGGTGTACTTAAGAAAACTGATTTTAAAAAGTCCATGAAGAAGGTAACGTTTTTGACCCAAAATAATTATAATGGAGTACTATTTTAAAGTGAATGTGGATGTAGTTCTTTTCTGGAGAGACACCAAGAACTAGTGTCTTGATTTGCTTCTATTCTCTGTACTAAACTGTCATTTTATTTATAGAGAAACCTCACTTTATTTCATGATTAACTACTCTCATCACAAGTAGTAGAATATAGTGTTTTCTCAGTAGGCGATAACTGTAATACTTGAGAATACTTGGATGCTTCCCCCTGTGCAGTCAGGGCTTGGAATAAGAGGTAGACAGACTTATTGGCATGTGTAAAGCTACAGGGCTATATATTGTCTTTCTGTACTAGAACCGCAGTAGAGGTAAGAGTCTCTGAGCCTGTAGGACCCCCATAAATGGTATTTAATATGCGGGTTGTTTATAATGAAAACACATTCTTTTTTTAAAGCTTTGAACATGGAACTATGAAGATCAAGAAATGTGTGGACTGTTACTCTCAAGCACACAATTGGGATTTATAAATAAGAAAATATGTATAATCATGGTATCCAAGCATGTTTTGTAAGCTAAAGTAAAATTCTCTAATTTCAACTGGAACAACTTCAAAAGCCAATAAAAGTGTCAGCAGATATAAACAGATCTTTAAAATAATTTTTTTACATGTAAAATTATGAAATTAATCATACCTTGAATTTATGGGTGATACCTGATAGGAAAAAAATTTAACTCTATATTAGTTATATATCAATTTTAAGTACTATCCATCATGGTTTCTTTACATATACATCATCCACTTTGTGTAAGGGCTATGATACCTCAAAGTTCCTGAGGCTCTTTTCCTTCCAAATTTAACTGTAGTATGAACAGGAAATACAAAATTATTTTAACAGCAATCTTAGAAAATCTTAATTAGTATAAAAATTAAACAATACTCTTAAAAAGTATAAGGTCTGCATGCATAATGTAGTAAATTTGTGGTAAACATCCTAGGACTTAGGTGTTCAAGTGAGTCTTCCTCAAATAATTATTTAGGATATCTATACAATTTTCTTTATTGATGTTGCAATTAAACAGCATATTTTTGTAAAGTTGCAATTAAGCAAAATACTTTTCTAGCAAATTCATTCAGGTGGATACTTACTCCCAATTATATATTTTATTTTACTTTATTTTATTCATTTTTGCTGTTGGGGTAGGCAGATGTTGTTCTCAAAGCCTAGACAGCATTTGTGTTAGACATTCTCACTAGTAGCAATATTTTTTTTTGAGAATTTATTACACATGTTTATTTTATTACACATGTTTAATGTGTAATTACACATGTTTAATTCATTACACATGTTTATTTATTACACATGTTTAACCTGCTATTAAGCCTGATTTGTAAGGTTGAAGAAAAAGATATTCTTGGTCTCAATATATTGTATAAATATCTTTCTCTTGTCCAAAGCAACTTCCAGATAATGTATCTTCCAGCTTTGTATAAAATCCATTATTCCTTTGAAACCCATGCTCCTTGGCTAACCCAACTGCTACTTCCCCTTCTATTTCTACACACTTCAAAACTTACTAGTTGTGTAATTGTAGACAAGTTAACATTTCTAAGCTTCATTTTACTCTTTGTACCTACCACATATGGTTTTTGTTTTCTGGAACATGAGTCTTTTTTCCAGGATCCAAAACTAAGATGAAGAGTATTAATATGTTTGTCAGTTTCATTATGGAGTCCATTCATGTGCTGGACAACACCTTTGAACCACTAATATGTCTTGCAGGAAGTGCACTTGAGTTTAAAACAAGACTTACAAATAAATGCTTGTTTTACAAAATTCTAATAAGTAAAGTAATTTCTTTACTGGATCTCTAACAGATTAATTAACAGCATCTTTTGACAGAAACTTTTATAAAGTTAAGAAACTTCCATTATTTATCTAAAACTCATTACTTTAGCTCTAAGAGTCTACGTGCACAGCAAGAAAGTCAATTAGCTCCACAAAGAAACCACTATCTGTCCTTATTAAAGAATAAGTAGTCTTTGCCAAAGAAAAATATAAGCTATAGTGTTCCTCCATTTAACACAAAAAGGAAACCATGGAGGTAAAATGAAATAGTGGAAAAGGCAAGTCCTCAGGGAAAATAATAACCTTACTCTATGAAAAAAATTTAATTAAAGTCCTGGTTATTTTTTATCCTAAGAGCTGATTCTCTCATTCTCTTATTTATCAAGTTTTTACTATAAAACTTTCTGCTTCCTTTGGATTCTTAAGTTTCAACTTGATCTAAGTAGAGGATAATAGTTTCAGGTTTTCATAAACACATTCATTATTACAAATTTTATTCGACTGCTCAAAAAAGGCATGAAAGGGTTTATAATTCACCCAAAATATATTTTAACCCTCTTTGCCCTTCATTAATAGATACTGAATTGAGCCACTTTAATAATACAGATATGATGCTATGAACATTTGCATACTGGAACAGAGAGAGTGTTTTTCTAGAATATGGCAATAGATATGCCCTCCTTCTCAAAAATCTCATAGGAACAGCTATAGGATACAGAAGAGAAATTCTGCTACCACAAAAAATAGCTGTGATAGCTTTCCAATGTTTTCTACATGACAGAAGTCCCAGTAAAAAAGCAACACTTTTCTGTTACACATCTGTTCATTTAGATATCAACAGGGAATACTCAGACTGTTTCATATGGGTGGATATATAAAAGGGCTTTGGATCCTCTTTTTCAGCTCTTAAGGGAGACCAATTTCTTAATACAGAAATTTATGAAGTAAGGTCTAGAAATTCCTCTCACACCTCAGTTTTATGCCATTTAATATCCTCTAGGTAAGTTAAAATGAAGTAAATCTTTCGTTCAAACATAGTTCAACAAACATTCTGATTCACTTCCCACTCCTGAAATAGGCAAATGCAGTAAAAGGAAAAAGTTGTATATGGGGGAAAAAGTCCTTCTTTTTCAATTAAACAAGAAGATATCCATAACACCAAATGCCAGACTGGGAAAGGAGGCTGGCCAAAACTATGAAGTTTAAAATTGAATAAATGAAGATGACAAGGGACACAAGCAGACATTATTAAGAGTAGCAGCACTTGTTTGGAAAAGCTTATCCTGTGATATGTTTATTAAAATAATAAGATATATGATCTTGAGAGGCCGGCAGGAGAAGCTGTGAACGCCCATTTAAAGATTCAACTGCACATTTCAGAACAAGAAGGTATATCTGTGGAAGAAACTACTTTGTCTCATCATTTGTACAGTCTATGAGCCAACATGCTGCTCGTGGAGACCATTACAGGTACAACACCGTGGAGAGAAGGGAGAAAGCAGCCAATGATAAAGGGATTCAATGTGAGATGCTTGGATCACCAACCCTGTATACATGATTCTAATAAATACATTTCAGCCTTGACTACCATGTTGAATAGCCCTGAATCCTTTATTTTTTACTGAACAGTTCAACAAAAGCAACTCAAATTTATATTCGTTAGCCCAAGGCCATCTTGCTCTAACTATATTTTCCTGTAGGGCTTAATGTTATCGCCATGCTTCCTTAATGTTATCACCATACTTTAGTCTTCTGGCTCTCAGCTATCTTTGACTCCTTTTTCTGTCTTGCTCCTTAATCGTCCACTAAATGTTATTACTTTATCTGCTGCTATATCCTTCTTTGTGTTCCTTTCTTTACTCTCCATAGCACTTAATTATTTCCTAGTCTATATCTGTAAGCTTCTTGGCTCTGTTATCTCCTCTGCGTAATCTGTTCTGCATAGTGACACTCAATTTGAGTTCCTAAAACATTCTAATATTTCTTTCTCCCTCTCTCAAGAACTTTTCTCAGGCTACATTAAAAACCAAAACGAAACAGTTCATGTGCTATCAAAGATCAATCTTTTGAAACTTCCAAATCATCCACTCCAATCTGTTCAGACCTTTGTCGGGAAGTAACCCTGTATGGCACGTTTTTCAGGTTTTCTCAGTTTTTCCTGTTTAACGTCTATGATTTCTTCATGAAGTCTTGCCCAAAACTTTTGCATTCAAAAATTGTCTTCCATTTCTGAGTTCCAATAAAATGTTTTGTTTGATACTATTCATTCAACAGCTGTACTAGATTTCATTCTTTAAAAAAAAAATCTTTATTAAGGACCTAATATAATTGCCATTGCATAAAGAATAAATGTAAATAAGACACCATAATTACACTTTCAGAAATCACTTTTGAAGTGCAAGTAAAAGCGCAACAGGCAAATGATCTAGTCATTAAAATTTAATGTGTTGTCTTTTTTCACATATATACACATCTACATTTGTATCTATGTAAATGTGTATCAAAATATACTTTGAGTCCATTCAAGGCAGGAACTATATATAATAACATTTGTGGTGGTGGATGATGATAATGGTGATGATGACATGTTTTGAACTAATTGAGAAAATGAATATTTACCATCTATGAATTTCTGTGCTAGGTGGCTTCACTGAGCTATAGCAAAAGGATACAGTGTCTGTGTGTGTGCTTTTGTTTTTGAGATTCTAACACTATATGAAATTTCTTTGGGGGGCCTTCCTTTTAGTTTACTTTTAACTGAGCAGCCCAAGGGTTGGAGGAGAGTGAGAGGAAGAAAGAGAGAGAATAATAACTAAACACCCCAGTTTGCAGACTGCAGACTAAGGCCCTCTTCTGACACATCTGTAAGAACATGGTGTCTAGTACAACAGGCTACTCCTGCATCTTTCTCTATCTTGATCAAATACATTCCTAGCCATCCTTTCCCAAGTTTACCTTGTGAGCCAGGGGATTTCTCCAAGGAGGTGCCTAGGAAGCCCTGCTGGTTTAGAGGAAGCTCAGGCTGTCACTGAGATGATGCTTGTCAGCTTCATCAGGTCAGACACACACTTGACCTGTCTGAGTCATGTTCCTGGTGCAGATCTGCCCTACATTTGCTTTGCTTTTTTTTCGTTTCACTGACTTCTCAGTTATTCTCAGGGTGAGTGCTCTGGATCCTGCAAAGCCCTGGAGACCCAGGCTGCTATGGGGGTTAAACAATTCTAGTTACCCATTAATTATTGAAAAAAGAACTGTGCTGTCAGCAGATTCTCAGAAAGAAAAGATATTCTTTCACTGACCAAGGGCAAAGGCTGTCTTTCGGATGACCAGATTCTGTTTCCCTTCCACATACATCTCTTAGACAGCAGACTCACTTTTGCTATCTCTCCTCCCTTCTGGGCTGCAATGTGTTTTAACTCCATTTCTCTAGTATGGAAGATTGGGACAGAGAATATAACTTAATGCAGGTTTTGTGCCTATTACCTCAGGAAGCAAAAGCAGTATATGGCAGTCCCTTGGGAGAGTGCAAGTGCCGCCATGTCAAAATTCATCAGAGCCCCAGTTTTCTTCATGTCATGGCAAAGTGCCAGCTCAACTCTGGCTCAATTCTCTTGGGTCCAGAATCAATTGGCAAGGGATGCATTATAAAACGCAGGAATGCATTTCTTGTATGCCCCTGCTTTTTAAACTTTCATGCATGTTTTATTCACAAGTCAAATAACTCTTTTTATATGCATGTATATCTCATGCAAGTGTTATTTATTTCCATATGCTCCCAAATCAATAGAGAAAGACTATTGCTTTACACACACACACGAGTGATTCACTAAAAGAAAAATTGTTTTTCTATATAAACCTACTGATACATGGTTTCTTGTTTGCTTTTTAATAAGTTTGTCAGGCATTGGAGAAACAGCTTACATGTCTACAGTATTTTGTAGGAATCTTCCTGAGGTAAAGTATTATGATGTTTGCAATGACTTTTCAAATTGCTCACCAGAATAGACAAACAGATGGGTAGATGATAGACAGATAGGTAGATAGATATATAGATAGATAGATAAGAGAGAATTTATACGTCACGAGAAAGAATGAACATGAGAGAGAAAGCAAATATGGTATAATGTTAATAAACGGTGAATCCAGGTGAAGGGTATACAGTATTCATCATACACTTTCTTTTCCTCTGTAGGTTTGAAATTTTTCAAATAAAAGATAGGGAGGAACATAGTACTCCATGTAGACACAGCATAACTTTGAAGAACATTGGAAGATCTTTCTGAAATTTTAAAGAATAGAAAAGACACCATTCATCTAGAATTGAGCTTTTCTGCATGACCTGGATTGGATTCAATGGTTTCTGGAGTTTCACCTTGGTTCTAGGCCACTTTCACTTAACTGGAAAGCTACAGGACTCAAATCAAATATGGACTAAGGATCACAACATCACTAGGGACTGGAATGAGGCAAAGGTATTGCAAAGAATAATTTACGTCAGAAGAAGCTTCATTTACCTCCTATTTGATAGAGAAACATAGAAAGGAGTTTTTAAATGCTGGCCAACAACAAAGCCCAGGAAAAAGAAAATAAAAAATGGCTTCCACTCAAACTGGCATATTATTAAACTCTCCCCGTTCCAAGTCTGTAAGTAGGAAGGAGGGATATGGGGGTGGGTGAAATAAAGGCTGCATTAAAAAAAAAGAGTCAAATCTTAAAGGGTCCTTGGCAAGAATAAAATGAAAGGGGGGTGGCATTGTGCTCTTAAATCAAATTGACAATCAATCAATGCTGTCAAATCCAACCTAATAACAGCCACTAATCCACCAGGAGAATGTCAAGAAAATGGAAGTTCTTGTCACTCTTGTGTTTGAAATTTGGGACTTTCCTTTAACATCTAGATTTGAGCTGCTCTCAGAATAAGTAAAAGGAGTTGGAATAATAGTGCAATTCTACATTCAGGGAATCACTTTGCTCCCCTGCAGGAATCAGAAAACATCCTAGCGTGTGAACCAGCAGATTTGTACTGGTTGACCATGCCAGTAAAATCCAATAGCACAAAGTTTTCAAATCTACATTACTGTAGAAAGACTTCTAGAAACTACTGCACAGCTGTGCAGACAGGAAAGATTTGATTTAGGGAAGACATGAAAAATTAAGTTTATTTCCAAAACAATCCAATAAGCATATCTTGAGAATCTAATATGTTCCAGGGGCTGCTGTAGATACTGAGGATATCCTTATATGGAAGGCAGGTCTGGTGCATGAGGAGAGAGGTGAATTAGTTATATGCACAATTTCAGTTTTAACGGTTGCTTCTGTTGGGTCATGGGGTTCTGGTTATACCGCAATGTCCAGTTGGCTTCTATGTTAATAGGGGCTATTATTGTTGATATCTTGGAGAAACTCTGGAGAACCTGAATTGAATCTAAACCCTCTAGGAACCCCTGGAATGGATTAGAGCCTCCAGATGAGACCCAGTAACAAATACAAAGATCAAGACCTCCTTTAAATTAAAAATATATGTAGGTTTAGAGTAACCATTTATGAGGATATATTACCCAATCCCTAATCTCCCTGAAGATTCCTTTAACCCCAGAATAACAGGCAAAATCCTCTCAATTTTATGGCATCCTGGAGTTTTTATTACAGCAGTGACAGGATACTATTATTGAAATACTAATTTGGGTTTTTTCCCCAGTGCTCTCTTTTCTTCCCTTGATTTGTATCCATCCCCATACGGGCAGCAGGTAGGCATTGCGTATTCTTTGGTAAAAGGATGTGACGTAAGAAAACAGTGGAATAAAGGAAATCTGTCCCTGCCTTTCGAGTTCCAAAATTTTAAAGTTAACAGTCTTGGAGAACATCATGAATAAGACCACTCTACCCACTTAGGGACCAGAAATCTAGTCTCTGCACTGTGGACAATAAAAAACTGAGCAAAGGTGTCAGTGAGCCCCATATAGAGGGGTCTTGCGTCTCGTTCCAGTGAGGCCCTGAACAGGGGCCAAAGTTCAGAAGGCTGTGGGGTGCAAGAGCAAAGGAGACCTGCCCCTGTTTACCTGATAGAGTCCCAGGTGGCACAAACCTCAGGAACAAAATAGCTACATAGGCAGAGATGCAGTGCAGTTGCTTTGATTATTCACATGCCATAACAGTCATAATGATGATGACGATGGTGATAATACTCACTTAAGTTTGTATGATGTTTTATTGTTTAAAAATTTTTACATTAACATATATCTCTTTGTACATAACATGTGACTGCTACAAGGGAAAAAAAGCAGTTGGTGAAAAATAGATATAATTTATTAATTACTTAGCAAATCATGCCTTTATGTTGTCATTTTGGTAGGAAATTTTATCTCCAATTTTAACTGATGCTAATACTAAGCTGCATTTTGCATTAAAATTTTGAAATGTTCTCTGGGTAAAATAGATGGGAAACTGTGCCAGCTCAACCAGGAAACACTTCTCTTTCAGCACTGGAAGAGCAAAGTCAGGGACCTGCCTGCTTTGGCTTGTGGCTAATTGTGCCACATGAATAGGGGCAAGATGCCCTCTTCATAGTAAATCTTAGCTTACTAGAGGACTATACAGAGGTCAGCCATTCCAGACAAGATGTGAATCCAGTATTGAAATTTCTCATTTGAACATTCCAAATCAGTCTTTTACCAAGAAAGCCCTGTCCATTTAAAGAAGCTGCTTGCTGTCATATTTATCCCCACCATGCCAGTAGAGGACAGCCATATGATTGATACTGGGGAATCTTCTTTATGTAGTCTTTAAAGAGAGAGAGAAGGAGAGAGGGAGAAAGGAATCAGTATATGTTAACATATGAAAGCCTTTGAAAATAAATTTTCATCTCCTTTTAAAATTTGAGTTCATAGAAATTCCCCTATCCCTGAAAAAAAATTTACAGGTAAATTTAATTACATATTAAAGGATGAGAGTAGTGACATGGATAATACAAACATGTATCCAATTTTTTGGTATTTTATCTAGTAGAAATTTCATATCATGATAATCGCAACTGATGATCAGACAATTCATTTCCAGCAAAATAATATAGCCTCAAAAAAGACCATCCATGAAATGTCAATTCAATACAATGGAATACCATGAAAATGATCTCAAGAAACATTTATTGAGTATTCATTATGTCCTGGTTTTTTGGTGATAAGAGAACAAGTAAGACATCAGACATGACTGTTGCCTATCATGCCCAGTGACACTTAAATTTGAGCTGGGAATAGATCACTCTCTGTGATAGAACATGGACAGTTTCAATAGAGATGGCAAAGAAGTGGGTATATGTCTGGGTTTCAGTGACTACCTCAGCCTGCAAAGTAAGAAGAGGGAATACCTTGCAATCTTCAAGGTGGATTAGCTGGAGTCCTTACACAGGTGAGTGAGAATAAAAAAGGAAAGTTTTGAAAAAACTGTCAAATTTGAAAGCCAGATTTCCTGTGGGTAATCTGTTTAGTATATAAATAAAAGTTGTCTTCAGTTTAATAAGACTTTACAAAATAAACCAATTATATGTGTTTGCTCTTCTCTGAGAATTACCATTTGTAACATTTTGTTAAGGATCTGCCTCACTGTGAGAGAAGATTTCATACAGTTTTCATCCACTTTTTCCATCTACTTTTATTCACCTCATCCCCAACCCCAAGGAACAAAGACATCTACTCAAAGTTCACACAACATCTCAGTTGTGAGAAAAACAAATGATTGAGAAGAATATGCACACCAGAAGAACTAGGTTTTCTCTCTCCTCCAAGACCACAACATACAAAATAGATGGGAAAGAAAAGAGAAAAATGGAGCATTGTTGATTCTGTATGCTAGAGAGTGAATCAGGGTCGTTTCCCCATCCCACCATGTGCAGGCCTACGAGGTTGGGAAGACCTGAGAAACTGGAGAGGTTGGTACACACACACACACACACACACACACACACACACACACACAGATTTTTCTTAGGCAAAAAAAGATTGGGAAAAATGTAACAAGGCTTAGTCATCTCTGGAATAATTGATGTAAAATCCCTGCCTACACCACAACCTGTCAGCCAACACATAGTACTACTCGATTGGGACTTCTGAATGTTTTGTTTGATCTTTTATGTCCCACAGACCTAATTGTGATGTGGTTTATAATTTTCTGTCTCCAAACATGCTCTTTAAAAATGTGCTGTGATTAAGAGGGTGTTGCCTCTATTAGATACTTTCCTAAGCATTTAACATTTTTTATGCTTTTAATGTTCTTCTTTCTCCACCACCCATTCTTTTTCTACTCCTATTCGTCATCTCTATTACTTAAAGTCTAATTATTCTCACATTTAATTCAATAGAGGTTAATAGATCAATTGGTGGTTTTTCATGATGCTTTTCATATTCCTTATCAATATTTTTGAATTATTATTTAAAAACATATACATTTTATGATTAGTTAAATAATATATGCTCATTGTACAAAATTCAGAAAATACAGAGAAGCAAAAAGAATATAAGGAAAATCACTTATCATTCTTTACTTAATAATCATTTTGGTGTATTTTGTTTATTTTCCTTCAAAATTCAGTACTACAGGTATATACAATTTGAGACCCCAGTCTTTAAAGTGTCTTCTTCACTGATATGAAAATTCTTCAAAATTACGATTTTGAAGAGGCTTCCCTGGCGGTCCAGTGGTTAAGACTTCACCTTCCAATGCAGGGGGTGTGGGTTCAATCCCTGGTCAGGGAGCTAAGATTCCACATGCTTCACAGCCAAAAAACCAAAACATAAAAACAACCAGAAGCAATAGTATAGCAAATTCAATAAAAGACTTTAAAAATGGTCCACATCAAAACAATCTTGAAAAAAGTACTTTGTTTAAAAAAATTATCATTTTGAAATGAGAGGGTATTTCATTTAATAGTTCTTCTGTTTGGGAATCTTTAGGTTATTTTCAGGATTTTTTTCTATTATAAATGACTTTGTTGTGATTATCCACATACATAAGTCTTTTTCTAAATCGCTGTTTTATTCAGGGTGGGTTTCTAGAAGTGGAATTACTGGGGTAACAGGTATACATACCAAGCTCTCCTCCCACAAGCAATGTTTGAGAAAGTCTTTCTCATGAGTTATGAAAATCATCAATTTCTAAATACAGATTTTAATTTGGATCTTTTGATGATTATGGTGATAGGACATTTTCAAGTTTAATGGTCACAGGAACTTCTTTTGTAAATTGTCTGCCATGTCCTCTACACACTTTTTCTGAATGGTCTTGCTTATTGACTTAGAGTACCAACATTCTATTATCATTTTTTTTATTTCTCTTTCATATACATGATCCATGCCCCTAGTCCCTCAGCAACTTGTTCTCCTCAAGTTATTTTTTTCTTGGTCCAAATTCAGCCAGCAATTTTTAGGATCAGCCTTGGAGCTTGTCATGCCCAATAAGCTACCACTTGGGAATTCTTCTCTGTGGATATCACTTCCTTCTCATCCTCCAAATCAATTAGAGCACCATGGTGAAGAGAGTGGTCTCTGGAAGCAGACTGACATTCTTCGAATTCTGACTCATCACTTTCTAAATATGTGACCTTTGCAAGTTACTCAATCACATTGTGCCTGGGTCCTCATCTGCAAAATGGGAATAATAGCTCTTCCTTATAGCATTAGCACAAGCCCAGCTGACATGTAGGAAAGTTTTCAGTAAATGTTACCTATTATTATCACACTAATGCTACCTGTTGTAACAATTCTTCATCTTCATTGGGAATTTCATTCATTGAACCTACTTCTTTTATGCTCCCCAAAACTTTCTTGCCCATTCCTAAATTTAGATTCTGTCGTCAGCTTCATTAATAACCTTACTTCTTTATTTATTTTCTTTTCTCTGCTACTGGGGTATATCCAATACCAACAAAGTTAAAACAATTATATGGTGTTATGGACTAAAATTGTGTCCCTTCAATGGTCATGTGTTAAAGCTTTAACCCCCAACATGACTGTATTTGTAGATAGAGCCTTTAAGGAGGTAATTAAGGTTAAATGAGGTCGTAAGGGTGGGTTTCTAATCCAGCAAGACTGATATGCTTTTAAGAAATAAGGCACCAGGGACATCCATGCATAGAGAAAAGGTCATGTGAGGACACATTGAGAAGGCAGACCTCCACAAGCCAAGGAGAGAGGGCTTAGGAGAAACCAAACCTACTGACAGCTTGATCTTGGACTTCCAGCCTTCAGAACCGTGAGAAATAAATTTCCATTGTTTCATCACCTGGTCTGTGGTATTTTGTTATGGCAGCACCAGCAAAGTAATGCATGTGCTTTCACTCAAGCAGGTAAAAATATCTATATAAAATTAATTATATATTGCATATATATAAAACATTACATACTTATGTCAACCGGTCTTACTCAAATTCATGATTATACGCATGTCTTCTGTGTATTCACCATTGGCCAAGCAGTCATACTACTTTTGTGTCTATGCCCTCTGCTCCCATTGAAACTGATCTTGTCAGTTTCACCATTGACCTCCATGTTGCTAAACCCAGCGGTCAGTTCTGTGTCCCTGTAATCTTCTTCAACCTCTTAGGAATGCCTGACATAGTGAAACACCTTCTTTGCTGAAACACTTTGCACGTTTTTTTTTTGTTGTTTTTTTAAAATTGGTGTATAGTTGCTTTACTGCGTTTCTTTTTTGATGCCTCATTCTTTTACTTTTCCCCCCAATTCCAGTGGTTATTCCTTTTCAGTGTTTGTTGTTGTTATTATTTCCTGCTCTTCTTCCACCATTTAAGCGTTAAATGTTAAAGACATGGGCCTAATCCAGGCCTCCATCCTGGCTCCTGTTATCCTCTCTGTTTTTACTTTCTCTATAAAACCTAATCCTATTCTACAGATAAAGTAGCATTTATTTGTTGATGATTCTCAACTTTACATCTCTAGCTCTCATTTCTTCCCCTGAACCATAGACTCATATAGCAAATTGCTTAATTGTTATCACCATTTGTATAAAGTATTTGGAGATACTTTTTAAAACTTTTTATTATATATATATAATATATATTTGTGTATGTTCGTGTGCGTGTGTGCATGTGTGTGTGTGTGTGTGTGTGTGTGTGTGTGCCCTGTGGCATGTGGGATGTTAGTTCCCCGACCAGGGATCAAACCCGCTTACCCCTGCAGTGAAAGCGCGGTGTCTTAACGACTGGACTGCCAGGGAAGTCCTATTTGTATATGTTTGGAATGGGATGTTTCTGGGTATGCTCATTCTGTCTTCCTGACCTGGAAATCAGATGATTTGGTAAGAAATGGACAACTATAAGAACTGAGACTCAAAGACAAATTTTCTATAGGCTTTCTCAAGTCCCTAGGTCATACACTTAAATTGTCTTACATAAGCTTCCCATAGAATAGCCTGTGAATTGCTACTTAACTTTCTCTAATTTTATATCTTTTAGGGAAAACTTTAATAGAAAATTGCTAATTTTAGGTTATGTTAATAAAGAGGGTACCAATAAGTCTTAAGTTTATTCTTTTAACACATATTAATATAAATGCATTATCTCTAGGCATTTTGGTTGGTGCATTTAAAAAGCTGACGGATTATTTTTAGATTGCTTCATTATTTTTCATAATGTTTCAATAATAAGTTGTTTTAGGAATCTACAAAATTCTTTAAACCCAACTTGGTTAAGAATGTATAAGATTGTATGCATCTGCAAACTTTAAAAATGCTAAATATAATTCATTTTTTTTAATGAATAAAAAAGTGTATGTTAAATTAGGGTGTACATTTTCACACAGAAGAACAAGCAAAAAGCTGATTAACACTTGCAGAATTACATGTATTGATCAAGATAGGATTCACCTTTGTGTCTATTTGATCACTCTTACAAGTAAATTGTACATATTTTCATGGCTACTTTACACAATAATATCACATAACTATTACTTATGCCACTAAAACAAATTTAACTGACAGATGAAACAGCAGCAAAAAGCTCTTGAGGTTTCCAGATAAATAATTTACAAAATGACCATATATTTACTCGTGGACTTTAATGGTATGCCTCCCATTTAAAATATACATAATAAATATGTGCAGCTAGTTTACCCAAATGTGTACATGAATCTGGGAACAATATTTTAGAAATATAATCAGAAAATCACCCATATATACTTATCGAATCTCAAGTAGTTGTTTTTACATATTTCTCCCTTTCAAATTTCTTACAGGAATAATGTAGAGTGTAAAGCTCTCAAAAAACCATTTTCATATAATAAAATTGAGTAAACTCAATACAAGGATTGACATTATGCAAATAAACTGTTAATATCACACTAGAACTTACAAAAGACCAGAAATTTTAATTTTTTGAAAAACTTCCCTTTTATCTATAATCAAAATGCTTGTCCCCAGAACTGGTTCAAGCACATTCAAAACTAAACCACATCTCCCTCATTTCTTGGATACTGCAATAGACTGAAGTATATCTAGGTAGCAGAATCCTAAAAGAAAAGGATCTAAGCAGATTATTTAATTTAGTACCTAGACTTCAGCTAAAATGTTTAGATTAGTCAATTGTTTTCTTGTTACATTTCCCAGTATTGTTTTAGTATTTTGTTATTCTGATAATCAAGAAATTCTCATTCATTTCTAACCAAATTTTCTCCTGAATTTGTTATTATTATTATTATTATGGGAAAAGCAATATTTGGAAATAGAAATTGAGTAAGTACGTATCGTTAAGGTCATTTTTCTTAATTATACATACTTAAACATGGAAGGGAAAGAAATCTGTAAGGATATTAACAAGACAGCTTTTCGGAGGACTAGGTGTGTTGATGTGCAGTTTTGCACTAATCAAAAGTCCCTGCCAGAGCAGCTGAGAGGGCATTGATATCCGGCCACCTTTCACCTGATGAGCTAAGATATGAGGGCCCATAGAGGACTGCTTCAGCCTAGTGAAGGGAGGCTATTTTTGAGGGGTGTGGGGGAGAATCATGGAGTAACCCTCTACTAGCCAAACCAAGAACCTGAAGACTGTGTCTATATAGAAGAGGCATCCATTTTAAACCTCATAAATCAGAATCTCTGCTAGCAGAGTGTCAGATATCTGTTTGTGTGCATTTAGGAAGGGAAGGAGTGAGTAAAATGAAAGCAGGAGTAAAAGGCTTTAAAAGTGACTCAGCATAGTCTAGTATGAGCATGATTTATCCTGAAAGGGTTGTCAATTTTTTAACTATTACACCAGTGCTGAGTGTACCTAGGAATCAAAACAAAAAGGAAAACAAGAAGTAAACATCACACTCTCTTTTCCAGACTACACTACAAAGCTACAGTAATCAAGACAGTATGGTACTGGTACAAAAACAGAAATATAGATCAATGGAACTGGATAGAAAGCCCAGAGATAAGCCCACGCACATATGGTCACCTTATTTATGGTAAATGAGGCAAGAATATACAATGGAGAATAGACAGCTTCTTCAATAAGTGGTGCTGGGAAAACAAACAGCTACATGTAAAAGAATGAAATTAGAACACTCCCTAACACCATACACAAAAATAAACTCAAAATAGCTTAAAGACCTAAATGTAAGGCCAGACACTATCAAACTCTTAGAGGAAAACATAGGCAGAACACTCTTTCAAAATAGCTTAAAGACCTAAATGTAAGGCCAGACACTATCAAACTCTTAGAGGAAAACATAAACAGAACACTCTTTGACATAAATCACAGCAAAATCCTTTTTGACCCACCTCCTAGAGAAAAGGGAAATAAAAATAAAACTAAACAAATGGAAACTAATGAAACTTAAAACCTTTTGCACAGCAAAGGAAAACATAAATAAGATGAAAAGACAACCCTCAGAAT
>NC_041221.1:55918056-55925161 GCF_002837175.3 Physeter macrocephalus
TGCCAACAAACACATGAAAGGATGCTCAACATCACTAATCATTAGAGAAATGTAAATCAAAACTACAATGAGGTATCACCTCACACCAGTCAGAATGGCCATCATCAAAAAATCTACAAACAATAAATGCTGGAGAGGGTGTGGAGAAAAGGGAACCCTCTTGCGCTGTTGGTGTGAATGTAAATTGATACAGCCACTATGGAGAACAGTATGGAGGTTCCTTAAAAAACTAAAAATAGAACTACCATACAACCCAGCAATCCCACTACTGGGTATATACCCTGAGAAAACCATAATTCAAAAAGAGTCGGGCTTCCCTGGTGGCGCAGTGGTTGAGAGTCTGCCTGCCGATGCAGAGGACACAGGTTCATGCCCCGGTCTGGGAGGATCCCACATGCCGCGTAGTGGCTGGGCCCGTGAGCCATGGCCGCTGGGCCTGTGCGTCCAGAGCCTGTGCTCCGCAACGGGAGAGGCCACAGCAGTGAGAGGCCCGCGTACCGCAAAAAAAAAAAAAAAAAAAAAAAAAAAGAGTCATGTACCACAATGTTCATTGCAGCTCTATTTACAATAGCCAGGATATGGAAGCAACCTAAGTGTCCACCGACAGATGAATGGATAAAGAAGATGTGGCACATATATTCAAAGGATTATTACTCAGCCATAAAAAGAAACAAAACTGAGTTATTGTAGTGAGGTGGATGGACCTAGAGTCTGTCATACAGAGTGAAGTAAGTCAGAAAGTGAAAAAGAAATACCATATGCTAACACATATATATGGAATCAAAAAAAAAAAAAGATTCTGAAGAACCTAGGGGCAGCATAGGAATAAAGACGCAGACGTAGAGAATGGACTTAAGGACACGAGGAGGGGGAAGGGTAAGCTGGGATGAAGTGAGAGAGTGGCATGGACATATATACACTACCAAATGTAAAACAGATAGCTAGTGGGAAGCAGCCACATAGCACAGGGAAATCAGCTTGGTGCTTTGTGACCACCTAGAGGGGTGGGATAGGGAGTATGGGAGGGAGATGCAAGAGGGAGGAGATTTGGGGATACATATATATGTGTAGCTGATTCACTTTGTTATAAAGCAGAAACTAAAACACCATTGTAAAGCAATTATACTCCAATAAAGATGTTAAAAAAAATTCATCAAATAGTTGTGAGCATTATCTGTGGACATTTCTAAATTTTAATTCCAAGAAGGAGAGAAAAGAAAGAGGAAGGAAGGAAGGAAAGAAAGGACTCATTTGACAATATTCCCACTCTAGCAGCAATAGAATTTTGGACTTAGGATAGACTTGAGATCACTGAAGACAGCTTTTCCACTTTGCAGATGAGGAAAAAAAAGAGAAGACAAAGAAAAACCAGGGATAGAAATGCAAATCAAAACTACAATGAGGTAGCACCTCACACCGGTCAGAATGGCCATCATAAAAAAATCTACAAACAATAAATGCTGGAGAGGATGTGGAGAAAAGGGAACCCTCCTACACTGTTGGTGGGAATGTAAACTGGTACAACCACTATGGAGAACAGTATTGAGGTGCCTCAAAAAACTAAAAATAGAGCTACCATATGATCCAGCAATCTTACTCCTGGGCATATATCTTGAGAAAACCATAATTCAAAAAGATACATGCACCCCAGTGTTCATTGCAGCAATATTTACAATAGCCAGGACATGGAAGCAACCTACATGTCCATCAACTGAGGAATGTATAAAGAAGATGTGGTGCATATATACAATGGAATATTACTCAGCCATAAAAATTAATGAAACAATGCCATTTGCAGCAACATGGATGGACCTAGAGATTGTCATACTGAGTGAAATAAGTCAGACAGAGAAAGACGAATATCATAGGATATCGCTTATATGTGGGTACAAATGAACTTATCTACAAAACGGTAATAGAGTTACAGGTGTAGAAAACAAACTTATGGGTACCAGGGGGTAAGTAGGGGGAGGGATAAAGTGGAAGATTGGGATTGACATATATCCACTACTATATATAAAATTGATAACAAATAAGAACCTACTGTATAGCACAGGGAACACTACTCAGTACTCTGTAATGACCTATATTGGAAAAGAATCTAAAAAAGAGTGCATATATGTATATGTATAACTGATTCACTTTGCTGTACACCTGAAACTACACAACAGTGTAAATCAACTATACGCCAATAAAAATTAATTTAAAACAATAAAAAATAAAATAACAGAACCAGAAAAACCACTGTCACAGTTATGACCAAATGAATACAGGTCTGTCCCCAGAATTGTTTTTATTTGGATGAAACACCACTGGGTAAGTATTCAGGGCAGCCCTAGTAAGGGGGATTATAGCCACAGTTATGCTATGAACTTGTCATATGACCTTGAGCACTGTTGCCTGACCTTGCTGAGTTCAGTGTCTTATCCAAAAGAGAACCATTGCAGAGTTTTTGAGATGAATGGAGTACTTTACATAAAAGCATTTAGAAAATGTCACCCCAGATTTTAGGCACTACTACTAATGTTGATAAGCTTTTTGGAGAACTAGAAAAACTATTATCCATACTGTTAGAAACATTTCTAGTTTTAACAATTGTCCTCTAAAATGGTCACTTCATGAGCATGGTAAGTCGGCATATCATTTAACCAGTTTCAGAAGGGTAACAGTCTTCAGTTTTGATTGTCCTTTTTCCCCCCATTTGAATGACCTTGAGCACTGTTGCCTGACCTTGCTGAGTTCAGTGTCTTAACCAAATGAGTTGTGGCCTTGGTCTGGCAGAACTATTTGGTTTTAACTGAACTATAAATATATAGAAAAGATGAAGCAAAATTTTACAGTTGTTCAGTGGAAACAACTTTGAAATGATATTTGTTAAGACTTTCCTGGGATTTTGCTTCTTATTATGATAGTTTCACTATATTTTTCAA
Source organism: Physeter macrocephalus (assembly GCF_002837175.3). Classification (NCBI taxonomy): domain Eukaryota; kingdom Metazoa; phylum Chordata; class Mammalia; order Artiodactyla; family Physeteridae; genus Physeter; species Physeter macrocephalus. Next base: position 55,920,987 of record NC_041221.1, read on the forward strand.
TGAACTCAGAAATAATTAAAAAGTGATGACATCACTCAAACCTGTCCCTGTGAATTAGCAAGAGCCATTGGCCAAATTAGAGGGCGTGCTCATGGGCAAGGAAAAATTAATTTGAGTCAAATGAGCTTTTAAAATGAAGCAGAATCAGACAGTGTACTTTCAATTTGATTGAGGATAGTGAAAATCATTACAATTGGTTATTTCCGTGTGGTTGGAAATGTTCTCCACTCTAGTGTGTTTCAATCAGTTTTCAAATTCAGATTTTATTTGATTATTTTTTTAAAAAGCATAATGCATACTTGGTAAACAATATTGAAGTCAATATTTTTGATATCAGATAGGACTTCTCTTAATAGAAAGAGTAAAAAATCAAGTGTTATTTTGAAGTTTCACAAATAACACAAATTACAAATTACATAGTAGTATAGCCATGGCTATACATTTTTAAAATATGTGTTTTAGTGCTTATGGCAATGTTTATCTGATTTAGAAAACTTGTTTTGGCACAATGTACTCTGGTTGCATTAAAAATAATGAACAGAGATTAACTTAGTAATTTAGACTTATTTTTTAAGTATAACTCTAAGTTAGATTTTGACTAAACTACCATTTTAAAAATATATTTTAACAGTTTAAAATCCCCTGAAAATGATATTTTCATTTACCAAAAATAAGTGTTAATGATTTTAGTAAAACTTCTGGATTGTAGAAACAATAATTTTAGAATATAAAAATGCTTAGTATAAAATGCAAATAATTCAAAAGTGTCAGATACTGAGCCTCCTGGATATTCCAACCAGGTTAATTAGAGATCTTCCATCTATCAGGTGTAGTAGAAAGCAGACCCTTCAGTCTTTGGGATCTACACCTAGTTTAGGGTTATATTTCAGGAATGTACCAACAGCATTGTGTTGGGTGCAAGAGTGAAGAGGACCTGGTCCTCTAAGTTCTTATCACAGATTGGAAATAGGAGTGCTCTGACCTATGTTATTTACCTAACTTTCTAAGTCACCAGGGAAACCACACCTAGACTTCAGTGGGGTGCTCGACTCTATTGTTTCTACTTTTAGGATCTTCAAGGTAGAATTCTTCTATTTGAGGGATGAGAGGCTCAAGTTAGTGTGCTCTGAGAAGGTAGGGAGCTACATTTGAAGGGCTAGTCTTCCAGGTAGCTACCCTAATAACCAAAAAAATACAAATAAAATAAAATGTAGAGCCTGTAAAAGGCCAAGTGGAAAAAAGAGATAATGGTTATAGTAGCCATGTTAAAGAGGGAAGGTTTGGTTATCAGAGGAGGAGAAAAAGGATTTCTAATTGTGTAAGCCATTAATACATAAACCATCCTAAAGTTGGGTCCCTAATATCAAATTTCCTAAACATTAATTGGTATGTAGGTCTAATACAATAAGGTGAACACAGCAGAGAGGTCTTTGCACAAAATTCTTAGATCTAGTTTATACCTGTAGACACATGAGCTATCTGACCAGGAGGGGAAGTCTCAGCTAGACTGGAATTGGCACTTGGATAAGTCTAGTGTGGGGAGCTGAATTATCCCATTTACTTGGGGACTGAGATGCTCGCAGTGTCTTTGGGGGACTTCAGCCCATGTAACGACCATGTAAGAGACTTCCCATCAAGCTACATTCCAGGGAGAAGATTGTCACATGTAAAAGAGTTCCAAAATTTACTCAGTGCATATGGAAAAGAGAAAGACAGCTCATAAAGGATGTTTAGCTGACCAACTCACCATCTAGATTTCACAAAGCATCACTTGCCAGTGGCTTGCTGAGATGGATCTCATCAAATATACAGATTCTGTTAAGTGTGAGAGGCTGCCCACCTATTCCTTAGTTGCCTTGTATTCCCTTTCTTAGTTTATAACTCACAGTAAGTATGTCTTTCCAGTTTAACAGAACACATCTGTATATGATATACTCAACCCAACAGGGTACATCTACACAGAGCACCCTTATACAACTTATTTTTACCTCTCTGAATGGATGCCTTGGGTGTTGATGTTCTTGAATACCCTTCATATGAATATCCCTGCCCCCCTCCCACCCCTCAAGAGCTTCAGCAGATTCAAGTATGGACAACAGTTAAGTATGGAAGGGCCACAAGAGGCTGGTAGTTTTGGGTTCAGTGAGAGTGGATACTTGCTAGTGAGGAAAATAACTGTGTCAATATGAACCCAAAGGACTTTCTCCCTAAGGTCTCTAAAATGTTGCTGTTTAAACATGAAACAGAAGGAAGGAGTATTGTCTCTGCAAATTCGAGGTTGGTCAGGGTGAGCTGGCAGGAACGTGCCCTGCAGTGGTTATGTATATACAGCTAAAGTGATGCTAAAGCCAAGACAGGGACAGTGGCAATGAAGTCCAGCTCTCTGGACTCTCAGGTTGTACTAGTAAAGTTCCAGCCACACCAGCACCTGGTAAAAAGGGGAATAGACTTCCAACATGAACAAGAGAGGCTACAGAAGGAATGATGCCAATGAATTAAGTGGAGGTAACATTTTCTTCAAATTCAGATGGAGCCAGTCATCTCTGCTGTGCATGCCAACTGAATTTAATAGAGCAAGGGGAAGTTTTGTTTTCACTTTACAATAGCCTCATTGGCAAGGGTGACATAGATGTGAAGAGTGAAGTACTATCTCAGTGGCACCATAAGAGACAGTGGTGGCAACCTAGCCTCAATGCACTTTGATGTTCTCAGGTGCAGGGGCCTGAGTCCTGCAGTGGTTAGCTTTAGTAGCATGCAATAACCCAGACCAACTAATGGTCCCATGTAAGGGAATTGGGGAGAATGCCTCATGTAATTAGGGAGAAAAATACCACTGCAGGAACTATCCTGCTTACCTGAGTAGGTAGAAGTTCAGAGCTATTAATGATCATATATGCATTAACAGATTTGAAAAACTAGGAAAGCAAAGCAAAAATTAAGCCTGGTGTTCTTACAAAGAACTGAGTTTAGTAAAATACAGTTTTATAATATAAAACTTATAATTTTATAGTTTTTTCAAAGAGAGATGAATTTATATTTTAACTATTTGCTGGTTAACATTGTTAGTGTTCATCCTCTATGAATTTGCTGCTGTGAAAATCTCTTTTTTTTTCCTCTGACTCCCAACCAGCAGAGTATTAAAACTAATAAAAAAATATATTTTGCTCAGGTTAAATACATCAATATTTCAATAAATGCAATAAAAATAAATATATTTTAACACATCATAGTGGGCATATCACAATTTTGTTGCTATATCTTTTAATTTTTTATGAGATTTTATTATGAAAATTTTCAAACATACCGCTAAGTTGAAAGACTTTTACAGTGAAGGCCCATATGCCTATCACCTAGATTCTACCACTAGCATTTCACTGCATTTGCTGTGTCATGTATTTGTGTAACCATCTACCTTTCTGTCTACCTATTTTTATTTGTATACAATTCAAAGTTATTTCAGCTTTTTAAAAACCATATAACACTTACTGGATTATCAGTAATTGCTTATTTATCATATAAACTTTAGTAAATTCTTGAAATTTACCACCAGCAATTACTATTACCAATATGCTAATATTTTCCTATACACTCCTATAAAATACATTTAATATATTTGGATTTTTCTCTACAAAATATTTTAGTACAATTTTTTAAACTTAAGGCTGTATCATAAATATTCTTTCATGTAACTATTTTTCTAAATATGATATTTATGGATACAGAATACTCTGTTTTAGATATAAATTATAGTTAGCTGACAGTTATTTAGATTGTCTCTGTTTTTATGTAAGACTATTGTGTATGATATTGTAGGTCATATTTTTGTATGGGTCTTCTGGTTTCCTTACGGTATAGTCCTGTTACAAAATTACATTTGATATAGATTTTCAAATATTTTCTTCCGGGAAATTGCATCAATAGATGCAACCCCACAGGTGTGAAGAATGTTTGCAGCCTGACGTTTTGACCAACATTAAATGCTGATTATTTTGTATTGCCATATTGATACATAAAAACAATACCTCGATCATGGGAGAGAAGATGGCGGAAGAGAAAGACGCGGAGATCACCTTCCTCTCCACAGATACATCAGAAATACATCTACACATGGAACTGCTCCTATAGAACACCCACTGAACGCTGGCAGAAGACCTCAGACCTTCCAAAAGGCAAGA
>NC_041221.1:55925716-55927149 GCF_002837175.3 Physeter macrocephalus
CGGTGCCGACCAGCACTCACCAGCCCGAGAGGCTTGTCTGCTCACCCGCCGGGACGGGCGGGGGCCTGGGAGCTGAGGCTCGGGCTTCGGTCGGATCCCAGGGAGAGGACTGGGGTTGGCTGTGTGAACACAGACTGAAGGGGCTAGTGTGCCACGGCTAGCCGGGAGGGAGTCCGGGAAAAGTCTGGAGCTGCCGAAGAGGCAAGAGACTTTTTCTTGCCTCTTTGTTTCCTGGTGTGCGAGGAGAGGGGATTAAGCGCCCCGCGTAAAGGAGCTCTAGAAACGGGCATGAGCCGTGGCTGTCGGCGCGGACACCAGAGACGGGCGTGGGACGCTAGGGCTGCTGCTGCCGCCTCCAATAAGCCTGTGTGCGAGCACAGGTCACTCTCCACACCGCCCCTCCCGGGAGCCTGTGCAGCCCGCCACTGCCGGGGTCCCGGGATCCAGGGCCAGCTTCCCCGGGAGAACGCACGGCACGCCTCGGGCTGGTGCAGCGTCACGCCGGCCTCTGCCGCCGCGGGCTCGCCCCGCATCCGTGCCCCTCCCTCCCTCCCGGCCTGAGTGAGCCAGAGGCCCCGAGTCAGCGGCTCCTTTAACCCTGTCCTGTCTGAGCGAAGAGAAGATGCCCTCGGACGACCTACGTGCAGAGGCGGGGCCAAGTCCAAAGCTGAACCCCAGGAGCTGTGCGAACAAAGAGGAGAGGGGGAGGTCTCTCACAGCAGCTTCAGAAGCAGCGGCTTAAATCTCCACAATCAACTTGAAGTGCCCTGCATCTGTGGAATACCTGAATAGACAACGAATCATCCCAAGTTGAGGAGGTGGACTTTGGGAGCAAGATACACTATTATTTTCCCCTTTTTCTCTTTTTGTGAATGTGTATGTGTGTGATGCTGTGTGAGATTTTGTCTGTTTAGCTTTGCTTTCACCATTTGTCCTAGGGTTCTGACCGAACCGTTTTTGTTTTTTTTTTTTTTTAATTTTTCTTCTTAATAATTATTTTTTATTTTAATAACTTTATTTTATCCTACTTTATTTTATCTTCTTTCTTTCTTCCTTTCTTCTTTTCTTCCTTTCTTTCTTCCTTCCTTTCTTCCTGTCTTTCTTCCTGTCTTCCTCCCTTTCTTCCTTCCTTCCTTCTTTCCTTCCTTCCTACCTTTCTTCCTCTCTTCCTTCCTCCCTTCCATCCTTTCTTCCTTCCTTTCTTCCTTCCTTCCTTTCTTTCCTTTCTGTTTTTTCTCCCTTTTATTCTGAGCCGTGTGAATTTAAGGCTCTTGGTGCTCCAGCCAGGCATCAGGGCTGTGTCTCTGAGGTGGGAGAGCCAACTTCAGGACACTGGTCCACAAGAGACCTCCCAGCTCCACATAATATCAAATGGCAAAAATCTCCCAGAGATCTCCATCTCAACACCAAGACCCAGCTTCACTCAACGACCA
>NC_041221.1:55928338-55929461 GCF_002837175.3 Physeter macrocephalus
AGAGAAGAGAAAAAGAAAGGGACTGAGAAAATATTTGAAGAGATTATAGTTGAAAACTTCCCTAATAAGGGAAAGGAAATAGTCAATCAAGTCCAGGAAGCACAGAGTCCCATACAGGATAAATATAAGGAGAAACACGCCAAGACACATATTAATCAAACTATCAAAAATTAAATACAAAGAAAACGTATTAAAAGCAGCAAGGGAAAAACAACCAATAACACACAAGGGAATACCCATAAGATTAACAGCTAATCTTTCAGCAGAAACTCTGCAAGCCAGAAGGGAGTGGCAGGACATATTTAAAGTGATAAAGGAGAAAAACCTACAACCAAGATTACTGTACCCAGCAAGGATCTCATTCAGATTTGATGGAGAAATTAAAACCTTTACAGACAAGCAAAAGCTGAGAGAGTTCATCACCACCAAACCAGCTTTACAACAAATGCTAAAGGAACTTCTCTAGGCAAGAAACACAAGAGAAGGAAAAGACCTACAAGAACAAACTCGAAACAATTAAGTAAATGGTAATAGGAACATACATATCGATAATTACCTTAAATGTAAATGGATGAAATGCCCCTACCAAAAGACACAGACTGGCTGAATGGATACAAAAACAAGACCCATATATATGCTGTCTACAAGAGAACCACTTCAGACCTAGAGACACATACAGACTGAAAGTGAGGGGATGGAAAAAGATATTCCATGCAAATGGAAATCAGAAGAAAGCTGGAGTAGCAATTCTCATATCAGACAAAATAGACTTTAAAGTAAAAACTATAACAAGAGACAAAGAAGGACACTATATAATGATCAAGGGATCGATCCATGAAGAAGATATAACAATTGTAAATATTTATGCACCCAACATAGGAGCACCTCAATACATAAGGCAAATACTAACAGCCATAAAAGGGGAAATCGACAGTAACACAATCATAGTAGGGGACTTTAACACCCCACTTTCACCAATGGACAGATCATCCAAAATGAAAATAAATAAGGAAACACAAGCTTTAAATGATACATTACACAAGATGGACTTAATTGATATTTATAGGACATTCCATCCAAAAACAACAGAATACACATTCTTCTCAAGTGCTCATGGAACACT
>NC_041221.1:55931918-55939181 GCF_002837175.3 Physeter macrocephalus
GCAAGAGGGAAGAGACATGGGAACATATGTATATGTATAACTGATTCAGTTTGTTGTAAAGCAGAAACTAACACACCATTGTAAAGCAATTATACTCCAATAAAGATGTTAAAAAAAAACACACAATACCTCATTTGGTTGATCTTTGTTTTCATTTCTTTGCTTACAAGTAATGTTAACTATAGTTTGAATGTTTATTGTCTTTGAATATTTTCTTTGGAAAATATATCATTTTTCTATGTGTATGCTTGCACTTGTATATCAATGTGTATGTGTCTGTGTGCTTTAGTGATTGTAAATTCTTTGCATGTAAGAAAAGTAACTTGGGTCTGTACAATGCAAATTATTTTCCCATTGTGTTTTATGTCTTTTATTTTAGTGTTTAATGTTTTTCTCTTTTTGACTGATGACTTTTTTCATAGTTATCTTATATCCTTTAAAATATCTTTCCTTCTCTGAGAAAATATAATGGGTTTATATACTTTTAAAATATTTATGTTTTTATTTTTCTAGACTTAACTGCTTGAACCAATTGCTGTTTATTTTATATGGTGTGAGTTAGTTCTACTAACTGGACTAATGCATTTCTCTTCCGGAGGAAAAAATTTTTCCTTTGTATTCATGTTTGTCATTTCAACATTACATCACTTTTTACATATATTTAAGTTCTAATTCTCCCTATTCAAAAAAGCCCACCTTCCACATTTTCCATCTTCTGATTACCTCTTTTCTTCATTTTACACTTGAAACACATGCTTTTTAAGTTTGTCCACCATTTGGAATTGATAACCAGGTTGTTGACCAAAATTTCTTCAAGCTAATCACATTATGTTGGTCAATACATGGCATTTTGGTTTGCAGTAAGGGAACTCATGTGTGTATTTCAAAAAGCTTTTATCACATTGTACCTGACCTTTCACTTCTACAATAACCAGTCACAACTCCTTTAAGCAACTCAACCTGTTTCAATTGATTGCCAAAAAAACAAACAAAAAAAATGCTTTCCTTTTTTAGCTACTGTTTTCTTCCTTTTATCCCCTAACCTTGATATTCCCAGTTATTGTCATGCCAAATCATGTATTAAATTATAGTGAATTGTCCCCAAGTTTAGAATTCTCTATATTCGTTCTCTCCTTTTCTTTAAACTTTTGCTGAAGACTCCAGAAAATTGACTGCAAAGACTGGAAATCCCAATGACCCTTTTGATCTCTGTTATGTTTTAATGGCACGTATTATTTGAAAGGGAAAGAAAATCAAAAATAATTCACATATAATACTACAAATGGAATTGCCATCCTACTAATAAGTAATAAAAAATAAGAAATAATAGAAAAGCAGAATAATAATATAGAAATTTTTAAATAACAAAATGCACAATATCTTGAGATACCAACTAAAGTTTTTTGTTGATTTTTTTCTCTTGAGACTCACAATCTAAATCTCTTCTCTTTCCTGCTTATAGTTTTCAATCTACCATACCATTAGTGTGTATAAATGAATTTAATATGTTTTTCTTAATTGATCAACTCAACTAGCCTTCAGTCCCTATTACCTCAGTGCTGTATAATCTTAATTTCCCTACATATGTCAAAGTTTTAGAATATATAAATTAAAATTCCTAGTTACCAAAGTATATGAAAATTATAATTTGAAAACTGCCACATAGACAAGAAACCTGGAAAAAAATTTCTATAGGTTCATGCAACTTCCTCCATACTGGCTGTGCTGTGTTGCATGAAAATCTAGTCACCAGTGGCAGCAGCCAGGTCAGGCAACAGCACATTCCTGTTAAATTTTCCTAGACACATTAGCCCTGTGGGTACCACTGTCAGCAATTTGCAAACAGATTTGGGGCATCCCACCTATACTTGAAAATCGAAGAATGAGCTGTGATACTATTATGTTTCTCATTGTATTGTATTATTACTGATACTTAAGAACTCTTCTTGATTTCTGAAACATCTAATTTACTAAACTCCTCTGTTTTCTTTCTTTTTTAAAAAAATTTTTTGTAATTGATTTCTTGGGGTTTCTGGGTAGATAATCTGCCCATATTGTATATTTTTTTCCTTCCGATGGTTATATTATTCTTCATTTACAAGAACAAAACAGTTCACCTCCCATTCCTCGACTGTGCTGGCCCACCAGAGCTGGCATAGGCAAAATCAGATTTGGCTATATTAAAATAGGACCCCAATTATTTTTTCCTATAACATTTATGATATGTCACTGCCATTCTCTTTCTTTTAACCTTTATGCTGTTTTGTTTTAGATTTACCTCCTATAGATAGCTTACAGTTGGATTTCTGGGTTTTGAATTAGGCCGAAATTCTTAACTTATAATTGAAGTGTTAACCCTTTAATATTTATTTTCACAACTGGTATGTCACATATTTATGCCTTCTATTTTACATAATTTCTATGTTTATTTTCAGAAATCATAATTTGGATCAAATATTTATTTCATTATGATTTATATGGATTTGATTAAAATAGATCTTGATTATCATTCTTTTCGTGATTACCTTTTCATCAAAACCTTAAGACAGTAGTTTTCTATCTATCAGGTCCTGAATGAAATACGAATTTTTGGATTCTGTTTACGTGAGTTCTCTTCTCTCCTCACCTATTTCCTGGTATGGTTTATTTCACTTAGAGATTCCAGATGCAGAGGAGTATGTTATTTTTTTAAATTTTATATTATATATCTTCTTTTGTTTTAGCATCTAAATTTGTCTGAAATTATATATACAAAATTAAGCTTTTTTGAAATTTTAAAGGTTGCTTTCAATGGTCATTACCAGTCCTTTTCTAATACAGCTTTCCCATTTTCAACTTATTTTGGTTTCTTTCTCAATCAGTTACACTGAATCTTTGAGACTTTATTCAGGAAAAGTATTTAAGCACAATAATTTCTGAATCTTTATCAAAGTACCTTTTGATTGTTTTATTCTATTACCAACAACTTCACAGAATATTGAAAATTGAGTCCTACAATTTTCTCCTTTATTTAATCCATTACCTTCTGGTATTTAATGTTATAAAAGGTAAGTCTCAAGCAAGCTTAATTTTTGTTCTTTATAGTTTTTGCTTCTTTATAGTTTCTTTATTCTGGAATTTCAGAAAGTGTAACTGATATGCATGTATTTTAATTCTCTTTGCATAATTTGAAGACTTGGGTAGTAAATTCTCTTCTCGTGACTTTGATTATTACTTCAATTTAATTTTTCTGATCTCGTTTAGGACACCAATTTGTAAATGTTTATACTATCTTCTATCTTTTTCTTCTGTAGTTATCATTTTTTATCATCATTAAATCTTTTTCTTACTCATTATTTACAATTCCTACTTTTTTACCTTAGTCTTCAATTTTCTGTACTTTTTCCCTGGTATTAATGTTTGATTTGATTTTCTTCAGTTTTATTTCTGTTATTAATGTTTCTAATATCATTTTAAATCCAGTTATACAAGTTTTGAGAATTCTCAAAAGGACTAGAAAACTCAGAAACAACAAAGATTCCCTTAGCTAAATATACCCAAATTTGTATATTTTATTTTCTTAATTTATTTGGATCTCGATTCATTTCGGTTTACTATTGGACTCTACTAATTTTTTTTGCATCATTGCCTGTTGCCTCACAGTTTTCCTATTTTCATTTTACTTCTTGCTTCTTGAAGCAACAAAGAGGCAGTCAGAAAATATAACAAATGCCCATCTCTCTGAAATAATTATTTGGCTGGGTAAAAAAATTTAAATTTATGTGTTTTATTTCTTCATAATGGTTTTAAAACTATCACTCTACTGTATTCGGGTATCCTAGTTGCTGATGAGAAATCTGCTATTGGTTTTGTTGACATTCATTGTAAGCAACACAATTTTTCTTTCTTGTGGCTTTTAGGATTTCTTTTATCTCTGATATCCTACATGTTTGTTATGATGTGTTCAGATGTGAATTGAACATAATTACCCTACTTTTGGGCTTTTTCAATATGATGATATTTTAGTATGGACAGTTCTTAGCTGTGAACCTTTTGAATATTTTCTTTTTAAATTTATTCCCATTCTCTTTTTCTGAAATGTTAAACATGAAATGGAACTTCTTAATTAATCTTAGAATATCAATTTTTCTTTCAGATTTTCTATCTCTTTATGGTACATTATTGCAGGTATCCTAGGTTCTATCTTCTAATGTAATAACTGTTTCTTTAGTTGCTTCTGGGTGACTTTAAACTCATCTATTCTTTTAAAAAATATTTTGACCATATGTTTCATTACTAATATTTCTAATAGATTATTTTTCACAAAAACCTATACTTTTAAAATAATAATTTCTTACTTTTTGATGGACTGTGCTTCTCTTATTTCATGGGGACTATTCCCTCTATTATAGCTATAGAAAATTTAAAGTATCTATGTTATATAGTCTTTTCCAAATTGTTTCATTATCTTTATTTCCTTAGATAGGAATTTGTTAAGACTGTTGAGTCCATCTTCTCTCTTTCATGTTACTGAATTTCCTCACATGGTTTTAGTTCATTTTAGTCACTCATCTCTCCAGGGATTTTTCTCTAGTGTGCTTCTCCCTGTATTAGATTTTTAAGTTATTTAGAGCCCAGGTTTACCATGTAGCAGATCAGGCTGCTGATGTGGGAACATGGGACACCCCGGCATGGATTTTTATTCCCATTGGGTGACTCTGTCTCTTCCCCAGCCTGGTAGGTGGCATTCTAGGTCCTATTCACAAGCAAACAGAGTGAGACCTCATGGGGGCACCTACAGTTTTGACCATCCAGCTCCCTCCATATTCACCTGGGCTTTGGGACCAGACTGAGATGACTTGTTTCAAAGTCTGGCTTCCAGTAAGCAGTCCATACTCACACCTTGGGTTCCTTCTCTGTTTCTTTTCTTTTTTTTTTTTTTTTTTTTAATTTAATTTATTTTTTGGCTGTGTTAGGTCTTTGTTGCTGTGCATGGGCTTTCTCTAGTTGCGACGAGCAAGGGCTACTCTTTGTTGTGGTGCACAGGCTTCTCATTGCAGTGACTTTTCTTATTGCAGAGCACAGGCTCTAGGCTCATGGGATTCAGTAGTTGTAGCACACGGGCTCAGTAGTTGTGGCACACAGGCCCTAGAGCATGTGGGCTTCAGTAGTTGTGGCACATGGGCTCAGTAGTTGCAGCACGAGGGCTCTGTAGTTGTGTCTCACAGGCTCTAGAGCAAAGGCTCAGTAGTTGTGGTGCACGGGCTTAGTTGCTCTGCAGCAGTGGGATCTTCTGGGACCAGGGATCCAACCCATGTCTCCTGCATTGGCAGGAGGATTCTTAACCACCGCTCCACCAGGGAAGTCCCCCTCTCTGTTTCTGATCCACAGTCATGTCTCTTTTTGGTATAGAAACCCCATTGTGTATTTATATTTTTTTATAAGCTATCAATTATTTCTATATGTTTGGAATAAGAACATAGGATGAAACTGCCATTTGACCTCAAATTGCTATCTCACTGAACTTTTAGTTGACAAAATATGTATTTATATATTTTATTCTCTTTTTTATTGTTATGTCTCAATCTAATCTTTTTTACCTTGGATATTTTCATAAGGAAGAATACAGTAAGTCCCCTACACATGAACGAGTTCTGTTCTGAGAGCACATTTGTAAGTCCAATTTGTTTGTAGGTCCAATAAAGTTAGTCTAGGTACCCAATTAACACAATTGGCTCTATAGTACTCTACTGTAATAGGTTTACAATACTTTTCACACAAATAATACATAAAAAACAAACAAGAAAAATAAACATTTTTAATCTTACAGTACAGTACCTTGAAAAGTACAGTAGTACAGTACAACATCTGGTGCTTCTTAACAGTACCAGCTACATCACTGCTGCTTTTATGCTTGCTTCCAGACATCCTGCGCTTGAAATAAAGATGCTGTACTACTGTACGCTATACAGTTCTGTACAGTAAAGTACACAAAAGCACAACCACTTGTAGAGGATGCACGCATGTGGTAATGTATGCCAGACATTTGAACTAACTTACGTGGTTGGACATGGGAATGCATACTCCCATCTTTGAAAGTTTGCAATTTGAATGTTCATATGTAGGGGACTTACTGTATTTCAATATAAAAACATCTCAGCCAAAACCCTTTGAATATTTATTTTATTATTTTATGAACTTGTTTAATAAAGGAAAAACTTTAGGGGCTTCCCTGGTGGCGCAGTGGTTGCACGTCCGCCTGCTGATGCAGGGGAACCGGGTTCGCGCCCCGGTCTGGGAGGATCCCACAGGCCGCGGAGCGGCTGGGCCCGTGAGCCATGGCCGCTGAGCCTGCGCGTCCAGAGCCTGTGCTCCGCAACGGGAGAGGCCACAACAGAGGAAGGCCCGCATACCACAAAAAAAAAAAAAAAAAAAAAGGAAAAACTTTAAAATTCCTATAGAAATCTTTAAAAAGTGTAGACTTTCTTACATATTTAATTATGTTATCTCTCATACATATTTTCTATGATCTAAAAATTTGTTTACTCAGCATCAAACACCAATTTTATATATGCAATTTCAAATAAGGGATTAATATAAAAGTTTTGCAAATAGCTGTTTAGTATGGTGGCACTGGGTAAAATAGTTCAGCTGACTTAGAATGGCAATACAAATAAATCTACAATGGCACTTACAGGTATTACAATATGTTCTTACTTGTTGATAACACTGATATTACAATTAAGTCATGCCGAAATTGCAAAACAATAATAATAGACTACCCATGACAAAAATATTTAGTTTAAAAATACAATTTGTCACAGCTCTAAAAATGGAAAGTTATATTTTGTCATAATGATTTAATGTTAAATTACTAAAATAGCTGAAAAGCTTAAATTGGATAGTCTTGACTATTCTATTCATGCATTACATGTGCATAGGAGTGCTATGACAAATACATGTAAATATGTTTAATGCTCCAAAACCTGCAAAGGCAATTAGTGGCAATAAAATTTGTATTGGATTTGGTTAAATTTTAGACAATTAGCCATCTTCTAAATGTGATTTTAGCCAAGTAATCCAATGGGACACATGACTTACCCACATTTATTACTCATTAGAGGAGAGTAATTCCTGTCATAGCTGAACATCAAGAGATGTACTGTCATAAATTCAGATCAGCTAATGGACTCTGTAACCCTTTTTGCCCAAGTACAAATCCCTAGGTAAGACATATGAAATACAAATTGATCACAGATATGCGCTCTCATATAGATTGGATGT
>NC_041221.1:55939192-55990366 GCF_002837175.3 Physeter macrocephalus
GTATTTATCCTGTACACACACACACACACACACACACACACACACACTCCCATACAGAAATTACAATATTTCTTCTCAATATACACCCAGTTGTTTGTGGCTGGAAGACTCAAGGTGCTTTATATTACGGGAAAGTTTATGTGCAAATCATACACACACAAACTTTTTTTTTTTTTTTGCGGTATGCGGGCCTCTCACCGCTGCGGCCTCCCACGCTGCAGAGCACAGGCTCTGGACGCGCAGGCTCAGCGGCCATGGTACACATGCACTTTTTAAAGTGAGTTTCAATATCATGCAGTGTACAAAAATGTCTCATGGATACTTATTACCTGCCCCCGAGTTTGAAAAATCACCACTCTGGCTCTTTTTCTTCCCTTTATTATTGTTTCTTTTCTGATAATAAGCCACCTTGCCTTAAAGAGCAGAATACTTTCCCCTAAGACTGTTCCAATGCCCTTCTAGCCAAATAAGACACAAATGAGCTCCAGGAAATCACACATATTCTCCTGCGGCACAGGTCATTTCTGTTTACACATGGGCCCCTTCCCCTCATCTGTCTCTGAGGCGCTGATGCCTTGTAGACGGCAGCTTGTTGCCTTATTTCCTAGCAATGACATTTCCTGTCAGCAGCAGAAATGGCGAACTGGGTTTGATTTTATGAGAACTGGCCGGTGGCTTTCCATCAAATTTAAACCTTACTATGCTCATGTGTGTGGAAGGAGCTTGACAGAAATTTTTTTGTTTTGTTTTGTTTTACCACTTTATTTTTTTAAAACATCTTTCTTGGAGTGTAATTGCTTTACAACGGCGTGTTAGTTTCACAAAGTGAATCAGCTATACATATACATAGATCCCCATATCTCCTCCCTCTTGCGTCTCCCTCCCACCCTCACTATCCCACCCCTCTAGGTGCTCACAAAGCACCGAGCTGATCTCCCTGTGCTATGTGGCTGCTTCCCACTAGCTATCTGTTTTACATTTGGTAGTGTATATATGTCCATGCCACTCTCTCACTTCATCCCAGCTTACCCTTCTCCCTCCTCGTGTCCTCAAGTCCATTCTCTACATCTGCATCTTTATTCACGTCCTGCCCCGAGGTTCATCAGAACCATTTTTTTTTTAGATTCCATATATATGTGTTAGCATACGGTATTCGTTTTTCTCTTTATGACTTACTTCACTCTGTACGACAGACTCTAGGTCGATCCACCTCACTACAAATAACTCAATTTCGTTTCTTTTTATGGCTGAGTAATATTCCATTGTATATATATGCCACATCTTCTTTATCCATTCATCTATCAATGGACACTTAGGTTGTTTCCATGTCCTGGATATTGTAAATAGAGCTGCAATGAACATTTTGGTACATGACTCTTTTTGAATTATGGTTTTCTCATGCTATATGCCCAGTAGTGGGATTGCTGGGTAGTATGGTAGTTCTATTTTTAGTTTTTTAAGGAAACTTTGACAGGACTTTTTAGTGTACATTGTCAACTCTGTTGTACTGTCTGCCATTTCCTTTGGAAATTATCAAAATAAAAATAATTTAATTATCCTCCCTTGACTTTTTATCCTATTATAACTGCAAAGCAGTGTTTTTCAATTTAATTTGTTGATGTTTTATTCAAATTGATGTTTAGCCAGCAATGTTCCTTGAAATATTTGTGGGAGATTGACACTAAGGAAAATTTTAGAATCCTAATAAAGTCAAGCCATATATATATATATATATATATATATATACCAAAAATTTTAAGCCATTAAAGCTACTTCTCTTACAAAAATAAATCTAATACCTATAACAAAATATTAATCAAACGTGAAAGAACTCCTTCTACACACAAATTGAGGAAGGTTACAGATATATGATAAGGAGTAGGAATAACCTGTTTGAAAGCCAGTACAATAGAGTTGCCGTGCTTTCTTGGTACTCTGCTATAATCATAAGTCAATTCAGTTTTTCTATGAAAAAGAATGATATAGTCTTACCATTTCCAAGAATGAGGAAATAGGCTCACACAAACTATTCTAAGCCTATGTAAAGCCCTAACATAAATCATCCAGGATATCCACACGGCCCAAAGAGGCCCTCTATCCATCCACCTATCCATTCATTCTTATCTGTGACCTTGCCAAGCTTTAGTACATATCCATGTCTCCAGGATGTTTGTTTTTTTTTTTCAGAATGTCTAGCACCTGAAAGAAGACCAGTAGACTGTAGGTCCTTGATAAATATACATCAAATAAATAAATGAGTGGATTGTAAGTTACATTTCTATAACTCCTGGCAGATTAAAAGTTCTTTCAACCTCTATACCTATTTAATTAAATTTAATATCCTATATAATTTTCCTATTTAATTTTTTTTCTATTTAATTCTTCCCAAAGAAGGTAAACATTGATGAATATTTGAATAACAGTTTAGACAAGAATAAGAGATCTCACAGAGATGGAATAATTAAGTATAAAATTGATTATAAAATAGATGAGATATGCAAATATTACTGGAGAATAGTGATATAAATTCAGGAAAGCAAAGTCTGGGCAGATTTCATAAAAATAGTACATGAACTGGATTTGGAAAACTGGATACAATTTGAATAGGAGATAGCATGTGTGAAGGGGATGGAGGGCATGTAAAATTTTACACACAAAAAACTCAGGGATAAGGAAGAGCAATTAAGGGTTAGTTAAGAGAGTTATTTACCTGAAATTGAGGAGGGTGAAGGGGAGTAAACTGAGAAAGACCTTTGTTAAAAACTAATCAAAAAGACAGCTTCTCAGCAGAGACCACTCTCTGATAGATTACATGTCAGCCAGGCATATTTTTTTTTATTGGCAATGGACAGAAATCTTCAGTAGTAGACTTTTCCAACATACGAGTAAGCATCTTTGTGGGACTTCCTGGGTAGCACAAGGACACTGGGTTTCAGGTGCAGGAACGGGAAGTGCTCACAGTATGGAAGACATCGATGAACAGGTTATCTGTTTTTTGCAATTTCTACTTGGGCTAGTCTTGAATATCAACTTCACAAATGAAAGCGACCTCAGAGCTTATCTTATTCAGTAGTGTTCAATCCTGGCTGCACATTAGAATCACCTGGGGAACATTAAACAACCAACGCTGGTGACTCTCCCATCCTGCACCCCCCCAGCCACCCAAAGACACTGATTTAATATTGATCCCAGGCATTGATATTTTTAAAATCTCCCCAGCTGATTTTGATGGGCAGCTGAGGTTGAGAACCACTGAGCCAACCTTATGCCCTCTCTTTAGAGATGAGGAGGTTGAGACCCAGAGACATTAAATGTGGCTCAGGGCCAATTCTTATTCATCATTTCAGATGTAGCTCTTAGGGTTCATTCATTACATGAACAAATGAATGCAAGCCAGCCCCATCCTTGGGGCTTTATTTTAATGTCCTTCCCACTGCTTTCTCCAATGTCCCTGTCCTCCACATGAAGACTTGAAATTTGCAGGGCAGAGAGAAACTCTTGATTCATCTCTTCTTCCTTGAGGTACTAGAACTATTCTCACCTACACCCCTCATTTTCTAAGAGAATAAATCTCAAAGTCCATGCATGGCATCCAAAGTCCTGAACAATAAGGTCACAGATGATTTTTCTAAATTTATATTCTAGAATATATCTTCAGATTACTTCAGATTCCTTCTCCCCAAAGCTTCAGCTTTTTGGTCAGTTGCCTCTCCCTCTGCCTAGAATTCCTTTCCCCTTGCCCCTTTTCTATCCAACTAAGGCCCATCCATCCTTTAGATTGCAGCACTTCCTCTGGGTAACCTTTCCGTGACCTCTCAGACAGAACAGATCACTTCCTATTTCATGCTCCCTTAGCACTGGGGACATTGCTGTGCAGTCAGTGGGTGGCCCTCCTCCATACAGCCCCATGTAAGAAGCCTCCATGGTTTTATTTTCTTCTATATTCCCAGCACTTGATACAATGATAATGTACTCTGTACCTAATAAATGTTTGTTGATCAAAGTCAGGTTAAAACCTATTAATTTTTTTCTTATATGTTCTTTGGGTTTAAAGAGTATGACTGTATGAAGAATCTAATTCACATTTTAAAATTATCAACAAACAAAACAAGAGAACTATACTTTGAAACCCAACCTTGGTATTGTTAATTGGAATTTAAGGCATTCAGGATAGTGGTAAAATTCTGAGTCTCCAGTTCCAATGAGTCTCTAAGCTGGATAACAGTGGTTCATAGTTTATAAAAGTGTGAAAGTAACATATTCTTCATTGTTAGATTCTAGGGTCCACCCAGGATTTAACTTCAAATTTAGGCCACTCTGATCTTCCCTCACTTTTGTGATAAGAATATTAAAGAT
This sequence comes from Physeter macrocephalus, assembly GCF_002837175.3. Classification (NCBI taxonomy): domain Eukaryota; kingdom Metazoa; phylum Chordata; class Mammalia; order Artiodactyla; family Physeteridae; genus Physeter; species Physeter macrocephalus. Next base: position 55,943,549 of record NC_041221.1, read on the forward strand.
TCTAATTAATTTGGTGTGTGCGTGTGTGTGTGTGTGTGTGTGTCTGTGTGTGATTTTATTGGCTGAGTTAATCCATGTATATTCTAGAACAAATAAATCAAATAAACAAAAAATTTTAACCAAAAAAAAAAAAAAAAAAAAAGAGGTAGGAGAAAGGTTATTTTTTGGTACTGAGGGTCTCTTGAACATTTAGAAAAAATTGCAACTGTAAAGCAAAGATCGACATGAGTTAAAGCTAATGACTTCATTAGAATAAGATATTCTGAAGTTGGAGAATAGAGGACCCTCAGTTCAACTGATGGGTAATTGTTTAGTTGAGAAATGATTAATTGAAGAGAAATAGGAATATGGCTCCAAATCTTTGCAAAAGAACTCAGGCCGCCCCACCCCCGCAAGAAAAACAACCATAACAATGATGTAGACGTTCAGAGAGTTGGACAGAATCTCCAAGCTACTTCTATAAACAGTGAAACTAAACCTTAGGGCCATGACCCGACTTGCCCAGGCTCTCAGCGAGTTCTCAACAGACTGGGGTTGGAGGTCCACCTGAGTGGTTTCTTTCTCCACCATCCCATGCTGCTTCTCCTCATCAAGCTCTATTCCTGCAACCATTTGAGATCATTGTTATGGTTCCACTGATGGGGAGGCAGGGCACTTTTTAGGTCAAATATGAAAAATTACCTCAGAATATTTCATTAAATATGCACTTTAGTGCATGCCTTTGCGTGTCTCAGGGGTGATAGCAAAATCTCATTTAATTCATAATATAATAATTTTTCTCCAGCAAGAGCAAACTGTCTCATTGCCATTTCATCTTTCGTGTTTGTGAAACACTGGCCTCTCTGGTTTTTTTTGTTGTTGTTGTTGTCGTTTTGTTTGTTTTGTTTTGTTTTTGTTTTTGCTTCTGGTGGAGTTGCACACCTTGGGAGATCTTCTTAGTTCAAACCCAGGCCTTTGGCAGTGAAAACTTGGAGTCCTAATTACTGGACCACCAGGGAATTCACTGGCCTCTCTCTTTGGATTGCCCATGTGCATGTGTGTCCAGCCCCAGCTTCGGGGATCTCAGTTCCCTGACCAGAGATTGAACCTGGGCTAGGGCAGTGAAAGCCCGGAATCCTAACCACTAGGCCACCAGGGAACTCCAGGAAACCACCATATTCTTATATGTCCAGGGGATGGTACCTGACTCACTCTGAGACTGTCATAGTATAATATCCCTCCATTTTACAATTTCTTGATCTATTAGGTGTGCTTTTGATCCATGCTGACTTCTGTCCTCCTCCTTCCATTTTTTAGCTAAATGGGCTATATGCATTTTATGGGTGGTAAATTGCTAAAAACTAAATATATCATGCTGCTATTGTCTAGAATAAAGATTATGGGGGGAAGCGTGGGTAGATTTGGGTGCAAGATAAATCTTCAGTTCTGGGTTTGGAGCACTTAGTCCTGTGCATATGGTGGTTGAAGCTATGATGAAATAACACATTTGAAGGCTTAACATTTTATGGAATAGATACCAGGACGTATTATCAATTTCTCTTCTACCCAAACTTTCATTGGTGAACTCCACTGTGGTTTGTAACAGGATATTCCTGGCATCCTGGAAAATGATACAAAGGAAGTTTAGTTGAAGTCCCTTGGCTTTTGGAACTTCTGCATCTTGGAGATAAACTCCGTCTTTGCAGTCATGTCTGCAACAAGTTTAGCAAGCCATGATGCACAAATGTCAGTTCCCTGGGGCCATGTAGTCAACATATGTTGTAAATTAAAATTTAATTTTAGTCCATTAAATTACGTTCATATGTCATGCTGATTGTCTATTTCTTCCTATCTTTTGTCTCTCAATCCACTGAATTGAAGGTCTTGTGTCAAAAAGGTGGAGTAGAATGCATCTGCTGGCGGGAGGGGGAGCACAATTATCAAGGGGTGGAAAATGAGAAGTGGGGCCAAGCAGAAGAACCGAGGCTCTGTGTGCCATTTACTGTCAGTGTTTTTTGGTTTCAAAATTCACAGCAGAAGGTGCGGGTGCAGATCAACCCCACTGTTAATCAACAGCCATTAACTTGAGAGTTTTGTAGCCTTTCTAGCAGCAATGACCTATCTCTTAAATGCTTGAAGAGTGGTCTAGAATTCTGGGAGCTGTTAAGACTTGCTTTGTATAGTCAGTTTAGGGGTCCAAGGGCCAGAAGTCAGAACAGATTCCTCCTTTGACTATTACTCATAAATTATTCATTGATCCGTAGGCAACATTCACTGTTTATTTGAATAAATATGAAGGAAAAAGCCTCTTCTCTGGCTCTTCTGATTTGCTCAAATGCATACAACATTGGAGACAGATGGAAGCAAGGGTAAGTCCTTTCATGACGGTTATAATTTTGGATTAATTACCTAACTTCATTCAGCCTTGTTTCTTCATTTGTATTGAACAGAATATTGGCAGTGTGTGCCAGCCGACTGTAAGGGAAGTGGTCCCACATCAATGGACTTTGGACAGTGAGCAGACTTTCATTTTCTAGCAGTCTTGCAGTCATGGCAGAGCAGGTAGTAGTTACCCGGACAATTTTCAAGGAGTTAGAGGTGAGAGAAAGAGAGAGAGAGAGAGAGAGAGAGAGAGAGAGAGAGAGAGAGAGAGGGAGGGAGAGGGAGAAAGGAAGGGAAGAAAAGAGAGAGCTGAGGAAACATCTTTTGTTTTTGGACCCAGGAGAAAAAGTTCTTCAGTGCTCACTGGTGAAGCTAGGAAAGTATTGAATTTCTAAGTGCCTCAGAAATTAAATGGTATTATTTAATTATGTGAAATATTTTTATCCAAAAATTTCAATTTTATACATGCCTCACTTTATTAGTGACAATGTCGATTTATACTTTAGAACTTTAAACTTTTCAAAACCTTGTCATACAAAATTACCTTCTTTACCACAATTCAGTGAAAGCAGCAAGGGCAACCTGATTTTTCCCATTCTCCTGAGAGGAAATTTAAGACGTTGGGAAAAGGAAGGGGTTCCCTCTCATTCAGAAGATCAGGGTTAGAACCAGGATAAATATCCAGATCTTTTGGCTTCCTGTCCCTTGTAGCAGACTGAATCACTGTTTTCCTTTGCTGCTGAAGCAATAAAATGTAATACAGTGTAACCACAATTATTTGTATATTATACAAATAAATTCCTCTTTGAATATGCCTCATGGTTTGATATCAAACAACTTAACAGAGCTTCCTGGATCATCTTGTTAATTCTCACACTGTCTGGGAGGGGAGGGGTTAGAGAACAGCACTTGTATTATGTGGCATTGGTATAGATCTATTCTAAATAATTGTAGCAATGGTCGTGGTGGTTGTTATTGGGTTCCAGTGCACAAGGTTTATGGGCCATCGAAATCCAATCATTCAAGAACAACATTATTAATTAAATTTTAATTAACATCCTTTTACTTAAAAATTAAGTTTGATGACTACCTTCTGTTGAATGGATAATTTAAATGAAATACTTGAATTCTAACTCATGGTCAGGGCAATGATGTATCATGTTAAGATTTATTTTTCTCATTTATATATATTTAGGGCATGTTTTTAGAAATTTCTTTCACTTTTTCTTCATTTCATTTTAGAACCGTGGCTATAAATCTACAATGCAATACAAGTATTTTGGATAAAAGAACATGGGAACTTTTTATTTTAGTTAATGTTACTTTAGCTTTGTTAGAGTTTATGAAAATTGTGTGTATATCAACAAAAAACTTAGTGTTTATTTGATTTTCAAAGAGTTATCACTTAATTGACAGCAAAACAAATTGCTTAAACTGGTTTATAATAATGTTATACAAAGCATCTCTTGAACTAGAGTATTCCAGTATAACATAGTAACATTTTTTTTGAAAAAAAAAATCTATATTAAAATGTCCTGAGGCACAAATATTTTAAAATAGATGATTTAGTTTCAGCATTAAAAAAATCATATTTAATTATTTTGGATAAATATATTTGATTTTAAAAATAACCTGTGAAGATTTTCTTTCATTCATTTGGCCTTATTAACTTAGAATTTATAGAAGTATGAAAATAACACTTCTGTTTCCTGAATGATAAGACACAAAGGGAAACAACAACCATATTTCTACTAATATCCTCTCCAGCACAGTGCCAGTAATTCCAGGTCTTCTGTAATACCTCTGGTGACTGGAATCATTAATCCCATGTTTTGAAAATTATTTAAGATTGAAGGTGCCACACTTGTACATATTGGTTCAGTCTCTAGAGCCCTAAGAAAAGATTTAGTGCATTTTCAAAAGAATTTTGCAGGTAGGAGCCCAAATGGATTTTCAACTAGGCCTCAACCTTTTTGAAACCTACTGATGTTGAATAGTCTTTTACTGGTTGCCATGCCAACTGATACCAGAGGAACACTCTGCAGTGTGTTCATCCCCTAGAAAGCTTCACCAGATGTCTTCAACAAATTGCTATGAAAAGACTTTGGTCTGTCAGCCTTGTTAGGAGATAAAAATCAGGCTAAGAGACTTCCCTGCCTCCACTCCTGATAAAACCAACCCATAAAATATGTACACTTGTTCTACTCTCACAATAAACCAATAAAATCTCTCATCCCCTACCCCAACCCTCCTTACTTCCTGTAGCAGGATTTTTAAAATATTTATGTTCTTATTTCTACATGAAGCAGAGGCCATTATGTGTTGCAGCTGACATTGTCTGGCTGAGCAAAGTGAGAAGCATCTGGCTGGCAGCAAGGAAAGACAGCAAGTTGATAAATTATTGATTTACATAAATCAACACCCTTTAACTATTGGTCTTTTGAAGAAAAAAGCTTTTATGTTATTTCAGGTTGAAAAGTGTTAAAACAGTAAATACAGAATCAGCTGCATCATGATTTTATATTTTTAATCAAACATATACAGCCATCACGTGTGTGTGTGTATATATATATATATATATATATATATATATATATATATTGCTAATCCAATAAGTTTGAGACTAAAATAGTCAAATTTTGTTTTCTTGAAGATAAAATTCCTAGATTATGAACAGATTTTCTGTAATGGAAAAAAAATATTTAAAGGCTGGTTTCTTTACAAAGAGAAAAAAGACTGGGCAAATAGGGTCCACATGGAATATTATTTACATGTACCAATTGGCATCTGTATGTTAAAATTGAGGGTTTGCACGTGCAAATGAATCATTAACTGTCAAATTACCTGTTTGCGTATGCAGTTATTCCACACAGTATGAAAATGTGTGGAATTTGCATATACAATTGAGGCTTAGGCATTTACAAAGCCTGATTTTTAAATAGGAATTCAAAATCTTACTGCTAATTAGCAAGAAAAGGAATTACAAAATTGAATCTAAAATGTATTTGAGGCTACATTGTTGTACTGCAGTTCAAATTCAAAGACCAGACAAAACACCTAAACTTAGACCTAATCACCGATCATGTGCTCTTTGTATTTCTAGGATTATATGGCCCTTTGTCAGTCTGTGTGTGTCTGTCTTTGCGTGTATGTGAGAGTTTATTTGATATGTTTGTATTTTTGATATGTATAGAAGGAACATTTTTGGAAATGTGAGATAAATCTCATAGAGTCATTAATATCTTGTCAAATCTTTCCAGGAATTCAATTATTTTAGTATTAAATCTTCTGGATAATGTGATTAAAAATTCCACAATTTCACATCTATGTTTTGGTTTGGCAGATCTCTAGAGTTAGATTGATTGAATTTCTTCCAAGATTTCAAAGTGGACCAGAAGCACAGACATCCATGACATGACTCCTCATGGATGAACCACAAAAAAGGCTGGAAAAATATATACATAAATAAAATACAAAAGAATCATTTAATATGGAGAAGGAAATTTGGTCAAAATTTTTACTATATTAAGGAGACTGCTTTTCAGAGAGAAAAAGACCCATTATTATATGTCTCCAGATAGCTAGTTAAAAAGAGATGAACAGAAAATATGACACCATATATGTCAAATAAAAGAAACATTTTTTCAAATTAAATTAAATGCTGATCTTGTTTACAGATTCTTTTTATGTATTATAAATAAGCTCTTTTTTTAAGTCTTAGATATTTTAAGAGAGATTCTGCAAATGGTTTATCTGGGTGTTAAAGAAATTGTGGAATTGGGAAAGAAAGGAAGGCAGACAATATAGGTTGGGTTATCAAGTCAGCCACCACTTTGATCAGCTGGAGAAAGTCTGAAAGCCAATGTAGAAAATACGTCTCAAAGTTATCCAACTTTATAACTGGAGCTATACCCCACATCCACTAGTCGTTGACATTTGGAAACCAGGTCACCATGCACTAAAGCACAAAGGAAGAGAGAAGTTGAATGAACAGCTACAAGTATTGATACTGAACCCAACTTGGGTCCACTTGCCCACAGTGCAGCAAAGCCAATTTATTGACACCAGATTGTGGTGAAGGAAAGTACTGAGTTTACTGCAGGGCCCAGCAAAGAGAATGGGTTGCTTGTGCTTAAAGGACCCAAGCTCCCTGATGGCTTTCAGGGAAGAATTTTAAAGGCAACATTTGTGGTGAGAGCTGCAGGATGCATGACTTTCTTCTGACTGGTTGGTGGTGAGGTAACAGGGTGATGTTTCAGGAATCTTAGTCATCAACCTTCTGGTTCCAAACAGTCTGGAGTCTACATGCTTGTGGTCAACGTGTAGTCACCATTCTCTACCTGGGGGGGGGGGGGTGTCTTAGTTCCTGCAGAGCAACTCAAAGATATGTGTCAGATTGCTACGTATACCCCTTGAAGAGGAACTAGGGCTCTGTTTTATTGCTGAACTATGGTCATTACTTTTCTTGCTTAACCATTTTTCCTTTGTTTCTACATTTCCTCACTTCCCTAATTAGTAACCACTTGTGCCTGCTCTTTGGAACTCAGGGAAGGCTTGGGAAACTAAAGCCTTTTTCCACAAACAATAAATGGGGGACACAGAGGGGTTTTTGTACCCAGGAGGGCCCTGCAGGGTCCTGCAGGTTTCAATCCTCCTGAAACCTAGGAGGTTTCAGGTCCTCCTAGGTTTCAGTCCCCTCTTTTCTTTGATATCCCTCAATCCTGAGGGGAAGGGGTGGGGAAAGAAAGAGAATAGTTTGGGATAAATAGGTTAATCATAAACTTGGCATGGGAACTTGATTTTAGGGGGACTCAGTTTCAATCCTCACTCCTGTTTTAACCTTTTCCGAATCTTTGAGGGAACAGGGTGATGACCACTCTGGCTACTTCCTGCTGAAACAGGATGTCATCCTGCCTCAATTTGGGGAATGGACACAAAGTTGGAAATATTCCTGAGCTCCAAGTCTTGGATCTGAGTCTTGTAGGATTAAGGTCCTAGTCCTTTGGTGCACCATTTTGGTGCAACAGACCCAATTAGAAATAGGGGGAGTAGTGACAACCTAAACTTTAATAAACCTTGGAAAATATATCTTATTTCTTGAGGAATTCAGGAGAATAAGGCTGAAAAACAATCCACTTCTAGGGAGACTAGTAGCCAGGTAGTCAGTTGCCTAATTTTATCTAAGTAGTTTTTAACTTCTAATGTGGTATTAACATATACATAACATGAGCTACTAGCCACTACCCATATGACTCACTTTTCTGCTAAAATCTAATCTAAAGCCATTTTACTGCCCAATCATTTTCTAGCTAAAGAATCTAGCACCTTCTTATGAGAGGCTATGACTTGCATTGTCTTCTTTGTTACTGTTCCCAAAGCAAGAAAAAAATTAAATAGTTATAAGAGGAGACCTTGAGATCATAAGATTGCAGCTGCCAGCAGACACTGCTTTGAGAATGGTTGGTGATGTCCCTGGGTCCAATATAGTTGAGAAAATTCAAGTTCTCAGCAAGACAAGTATGTGTCTAAAATCATGTCCACCATGGCCACTCAGTTTTACCTTGGATGCCTGAACCATAGCCACACCATTTTGACTTTCAAATGCATTCCCTTCTTCAATGGCCAAAGCAGATATACAATGCATGTTCTATAGGCCACAAAATAGGCTGTTCTGATCAGCATAAAGTTGAAGTTTAATCATGTATAAGCCAGAATAACTTTAGTTGAATGTCTGTGACCTAGAGACTGAGGGCTTAGACCCTAACTCTCAAGGTACCATTTACTGTTTGTGTGAGCACTGGACTTTAGCTTGCTCCTTTGAGAAAAGATCTTCCTCAAAGGGTTACCAGGAGACCAAATGCCATGACACACACATATGAAGGGACCCTGTAACACAAAGTATCCTACTTGACATTTATTTTTATATAAATTTTTTCAGTAGGTACTAAGCTCCTGTGGGTGGAAATCATGTTTTATTAAATGTTATATTTTTACAGGTTCATAGTGTGGAGCCTGGAAATTGGAACATAATGAATGTTTGGTGAATATGTTGAAAATAGCCAGTGTTATTCTTAGGACTGTAAAGGGTGGCAAGCCATAAAGATTATCCCTGTCAAGCAAATGATTATCCAGTTGGTAGAAAAGAATTAGCATATGTAAAACAATTGGAGGGCTAAACTGTGTGGTAAGTTACTGGTTAATTGTTGAAGAGGTGAAGAGGAGGGAGAGACCAATAGTTGCTAGGTTAGTCAGGGGAGACGATGGTAGAAGTGGGACCTGGTGGGTCTTGAAGGCTGGGCAGGAAGAAGTCTGTCTGGAGAATGTGCAAAGAAGTGTCTCCAGAAAAGAAGTATGTTTAGGGAGAGTGAGGGACTTGAGGTGCCCTGGAGGCAGGGAGTAGATTAAACTGACTAGAACTTGGAGTGCAGAGCAGTAGCGTAAAATGAGGTCAAGGACACAAACTTAGAGTCCCTTTTGCCTGTTCTGGAATATCACTGGGTCCTTACTGTATTAAACTTTCATTTCCATATCTATATTAATGGGAGGATAAAGTAAATTCCCAACATTGTGTGAAGAGTAAATTTTATAAAGCACATGAAGCATTTAGTGAGGTAACTGGCATCTCAGTATACGTTATATAATTATTCTTATTGGTATTATGATTATTCTATTGGTGAGTAGTATATATAGGCAGTATGTAGTTCAGTGAAGGCTTTTCTAATTCACCATAACTTGATATATTTGAGTTTTGATTTTCCTCCTCCCTTCAAAACTTAGCCATTATACTACTAGGAAACAAACTAATAAAAACAGCAACCTAAAAAGCATACTGAATTTTCAGAACAGCTACTATCACCATATGTATTTTTTCCAGGATTTAGAGAAGAAAAAGGATTTTGGTAAAGGGGTGCTGTATTTCCTAGAAAGTGAATGCTACTTTGCTTTCCAGGATTCTAACATGCCTTTCACTTGCAAATTATCTCTCTCCACTCAGGGAAGCTTTAAGAAGAAAGGTTATGGCTGAACAGGCAAGCAATTCCCAGCAATGAGTACGTTGCATCAGTTTTACTGTCACATAATAGCTAAATGAAGTTAGTTGGGGAAGAAATAGAATCGATCCTATATTTGACTATCAAACAAAGTGCCATTGTTCATGCAGAGTGCTGTTCTGCCTTCAGCTACCTTCAACACAATCTTATTACACAAGTTGGTACTTTTGGTCAGTTGTTTCCAATCATACATTATTGAAAATATTGATCTGATTTCTTATAATATGAGGTCTTTGATGTGAGGCTTAACCCAGTAACAGCTTACTGTATTCAGAAATCCTTTTCAAGCCATTTCAAAATACATTTGAAAAGATACTTTTCTCACTAGAAATAATCAATTGTGGGAAAGAAAGAATAACACATATGTAAATATTCATTCTACACTTTTTATATACAGAATACCTTACTTGTATCTATACTCTTATGGGGTTAGTAATATTCTTTCTGATTTTATTGGAAGGCTATGAAATTTTTGTAGGTAGACTTAGTTTTATTATTGTTGAAAATAAACTCATCATTTTTAGTAAACTTTTTCTTAGGTGAAAAGATTTTTTTGAAAGAGCTATCAACGTAAGAACAGATTGTGGTATTTTAATTTAATTGAATACTGTATAGCAATAGTAAATGAATGAACTACAGCTATACAAAATGTGAATGATATTTACAAGACTAAAACAATGCTAGATTAAGGCAGTAATATAAAATGATATAATATAATTTTATTAATAGAAAGTTCAAAAACAAGCAAAACTAAATTATACTGTTTAGGTGTGAACAGGTAGACGTTAAAACTATTTTAAAAAGCAAGGAAGTGATTACTATAAATGAAAGGATAATGATCGCCTACAAAGAGGTAAGAGAAAGCTGTGATCAGGAAGGACACACAGTATGTATCTCTCATACCAATCACTTCTCTGCATACATACTCTACTCCATAAACCCTCTCTACCTCTGATTGATTGTGAGCAAATTTCATTCCCCATAATACTTTCTCAGTCTGCTCTGTACCTGTATGGGACTAGCAGAAACTATCTGAGGAAAAACAGTTGCCATGCATTGTCTCCTTTTATATTTATGACCATAAACCCAAGTGATCCCTCAGTGTTGCCCAGTAGTCCTTCCATATTTCCACATTCAATCCACACCACCTCCTCACTCTAAGATGAGTATTTTACACCTTCCCCTTTCTCCTCCCACCTCTACATCGTCTCCTTTTTTCACTCGTAGCTGAGGATCTCATTTCCCTGGGAAAACCAAGGCAAGCAGAAGAGAATGTTCTTATTTTCTCACCCCGGAATCCAGTATTCCATATTGAAGCCCATATATTCTGTCTTCCTTGCTGCAAAAAAAAAGAACTGTTCTGTTCCTTTCTAAAGCCAAACCTTCCATATGTATCCAATTCGAGTCCTTCTTTTCTTCTTAAGATCAATGTTTCTGCTCTTGTTTTCTCTCCTACCCTATCAGATTTTCTGTGCTGGATCACTCTCATTGTGGAAACATACTGTGAGTCTCCCATTTATTAAAAAGAAGAAAGAAACTCCCTTGGTCCAATATATGTCTTCATCTGATAACTCTTCAATTCCGTTTCCCTCTGTTGCAATAATTATTGGAAGAGGTACCTTATTCTCACTGTCTCCGCTTTCCAACTGCCTTCTATTTTCTCCTCCCTTGAATCTAATCAAGCTACCATTTCCTATATTCCACTAAAAAAAAAACAAAAAAAAGCTTTCTAAACTAGTGAATAACCCCCAATCAGCCAAATCCAAAGTTCTACTCTCAATTTTTATTTTATTCTACATCTAAGCAACATTGGCCTTGGTTGATCAAGTATTCAGAACCCCACTTGTCCTGGTTTTTACCTCCCTCATTGCAGCTCTATGTTTTCACACACTGGATTTTTCTTTCTTCTGGATCTCTGTTCTGGAGTCCTCAGTGATTCAGTCCTCTGACTCGTTCTTTCTCTATGCTCACTCCAGTGATGCCAATATCCAACTTTGTAAATTTAAATTTAAATACCATATACACATTGAAAACTCATAATGTATGTATCTAACCAAGACCTTATCCTAAATGCCAGACTCCAATTTCCAAATCCTGATTTAACATCTCTATTTTCATTTCTAATAGTCATCTCAAACAAAAGTAGGCCAGAACATAATTCTTAATTCATGCCTCCCTCCCCACCCTCTGATTCTTCCCATGTCCTTCCCATCTCAAATAATAGTATCACAATTTACTCAGTTTCTCAAGCCACAACAAGCAAATCATTCTTTATTCTTATTTTCTCCTCATACTTTCCACATGTATATTCTAGTGTAACCCACCAGCAAATACTATTGGTTCTATCTTTAAAATTTATCTTGAATCCAAGAGCTTCTCTCCACCCTAATCAAAATCTATTTGGAATCCAAGCAATTCTCTCCATTCTCGCTGCAAACCACTCTCTGGTCTAAACCACCACTGTCTCTTACTTGGAATTCTGAAGTAACCTCTTTACTGATCTCCTGATTATACTCCTGCCACATCTTTCTGAAATCTATTCTCCACAGAGAAAGAGCAATCTTTAAAAACGATACCGAAAACAACTTAATAGTAAAATTTTATGTGTTCCCATGAAAAAGAATTGAATGACAAAATTGTCCACCACCACTGCTCCCATGCAACAGTGCACTTGAGTCATTACCAATGCAATAAAACTAGAAAAAGGAACATATGTATAAAGATTGGAAGGGAAGAAGCCACTTGTACTTAATTTCAAATAATATGATTTTCTACATAGAAAAATCACACGGATCATTTTTTTAAAAAGCAATTATTCATATAAATACCTATGGCAGAAATTGAGAGTTGTCCCCAATGACTGTTCTCCACCTCTTACATAATAATAAAATTATTAGCTCGGGCACATGATCACCCAAGTAAAGACGACATTTACAAAGGGTGGTCATGTGGCTCAGATCTAGCAAACAAGCTACAAAGATAAGTGATATGTGCAGTTTCTGGGCTGTGCTCTTAATGAGAAGAAACATGCCCTCTTTATTCCTTTCCTCCTCCTGCTGGTTGGAAAGCAAATATGATGGCAGAAGCTGAAGCACTTATTTTGGCACAAGATGGAAGCCAAGAATGGCAGAGAAATCATATAGAAAGGTCTTGGAACTCTGAACCCTTTGTAGAATAAAGCTACTCTACCAGCTCAGATATTAAGACACTGTCAATTTGATATGACTCTGTCATTTCGTATGTGATAGATGACAGATGTATACAATATACTAATATATCAACAAATAAATTATGCAGATGTTAGCTTACTTTGTAACTGCTTCAACAAATTGTTTTTCTTTTTAAATAAATAAAGCCTTAAAGGTAAAATTAATTTGTTCCATGTACTCCTCACCAATCTCATTCCCCTCCTTTTCTCAGGAAGTTACCATTATCATAAAATGTGTCAGTTTCAAGAACATGATTTATATCTTTATTAAATATTAATATATCCATTATCTATATAAATGTCATGTTGTATTTGTTTTTAAATGTTCCTTTAATGTTTCATATAATATATAACATTCTGCAACTGACTTTTTCACTCAACATTGTTTTCAAAGTTCTAATCCTGTTATGTATTAATATTAATCTATTTTATGCATAATAGTATTTTATAGTATGACACTATATGAATGTACCACAGTTTATTTACTGAGGTCATACATTTTTGTGTCTTGTTTAATCATATATGAATGTCTATAACAGAGTTTGGCAAATACTAGTATTTAATTTAATGAAAAATTGTTTCATAAGTGAAATAATTCATGTCCCTTATTATGGGCATTTGAGTTGCTCCAAAATTTTGTCACTACAAGTAAGGCTGCAGTGAATCTATCTGAGCATGTCTGTGCATTCAAAATAATTGTGAGAATTCTTTAGTAACTACACCTTGAAATAAAGTTTCTAATTTGAAGGGTATGAAGAACCTCGAATTACTGTCAAGTTACTCTCCAAAGTTTATGAGAACTTTTCTTTCACCACATCTTCACCAACACTTGACATAGACAAACATGTTTTTGTTTGTTTTCTACCGATCTATTCAGGATAATTCTGTATCTTTTAGTTGTGTTTGTTGTTTTAATATTCCTATTTTCTTTTCCCTACTTATTTGTGAAATTGGATGCTAATCCCTTACTGGTTATGTATATTTTTTCCTTTGTTTAAACACCTGTTTTTCCCCAAAGTTTAAAATTTTGATATAGTCACGTTTGTTAATCTTTGTGATTTGTGAATTTAATATTTAGTTAAGAAACTCCTCGCAAACCTGTGTTTTATTCTGATAATCATACAATTTTATTTATCATATATAGATTTTTAATCCATCTAAAATCAAACAATCCACTTTTTTACACTGATTGTTTAAATCCTTTCACCCTTATATACTGAAGCTCTGTATTCTTGGATATCAGCTCTTTATTCTGCTCCACTAGCCTATATTTTAATTTATTTGTAAATAGAACACTGTGTTATTATAGCTTTATAAAATACTTTGATTTCTAATATCACAATTATATTTCCTTATTCACTTATTCATGCTTGTCTTAGCTATTGTCATGCATATATTCTTCCATACACTTTTAGAATAAATTTGGCTAGTTCCAGGAATAAACCAATGGAGATTTTTGATTGAAATTATACTAAATTTATAGATTTAGTTGACATTTTTCTGAGCATGTTTTATGATCCCATTTTTATGTATTCATACCTATCACCCCATGTATTTATATACAAAAATATTAATGGTTACATTTTCAGTGGTGGGATATTAGATGTATTTTTACTTTTAAATTTGTACTATTCTATATTGCATAGTATGTAACATTAAAAAAAAGCCATCATTCTAAAAATTCAGAAAAGCATTATAATGTTTTGGATATATACACTTTAAATTGATCTTCAGGTGAATATACAAATGGTAAAACATATTTCTGAATAAATCATACTTTCCTTATACATGATCTGTTAAAGTGGACAAAGTTGATGCCCTGCCCAAAATCCACTGTAAAATCCATTGGTAAAATGCTATTTACCAATCCTGTGTGTGTTTGCTTCTAATGGCCCACAGCTGGAGGTCTCTGCATGGGGTTCCTTGATCTGCTTTGACTGCACACGCAGAGTTAGAAGTATATGCGAGTTACCTACCACCCTCTCTTCTGTGGCCAACGGCCAATGGCCAGTGGTGCAGGGTATGAGAGCACAGAAAGCACAGTTCTCTCTCCTGAGTCAGGACAAACCCTGAGGTGCCCTTGACACTCCGGAGCACTGAGCGTGACCAGGCTGAGGCCAAGACTTTGCCTGATACACACTTATGTTGCATTCCCCCTTCTTGTCTTGTTTCCCCCAATCCCTTACAAGTGTCTCTTAGGAATACTTTATTAATAAGGGTTATGGGCTGAATTGTGTCCCCAAAATTCATATGTTGAAGTCCTACTCCTAGTACCACAGAAGTGACTATATTTAGAGATAGGGTCTTTAAAGGGGTAAATAATGTGTTAAATGAGGTCATTAAGGTAGACCCTAATCCAATGTGGTGTCCTTATAAAAAGAGGAGATTGGGACACAGACACAGAGGTAAGACCATGTGTAGACATAGGGAGAAAATGGCCATCCACAAGCCAAGGAGAGAGACCTTGGAAGAAACCAACCCTGCCAATACATTGTTTTCCTATTTCTAACCTCCAGAAATGTGGAAAAATAAATTTCTGTTGTTTAATCCACCCAATCTGTGGTATTGTTATGGTAGCCCAGGCAAACTAATAAGTAATTGCAGTGAATCTTCATCTAATATTTTGCAAGTGACTTTTCTCTATGCTTTAAAAAAATCAGTGTTACTTCAAATATGCAAAATAACCCAAAACTTGATTACAGGCCTGTATTTTGATTGTCATTCCATTCTCATGGTAAAGTATGTATAAGATGTAACTAAAGATCATTCTTATCCTTTTGTGTGTGTGTGTGTGTGGTATGCGGGCCTCTCACTGTTGTGGCCTCTCCCGTTGCGGAGCACAGGCTCCGGATGTGCAGGCTCAGCGGCCGTGGCTCACGGACCCAACCACTCCGCGGCATGTGGGATCTTCCCGGACCGGGGCACGAACCCATGTCCCCTGCATCGGCAGGCGGACTCTCAACCACTGCGCCACCAGGGAAGCCCTAAAGATTATTCTTAAAGTTTAGTGGATTTTACCTTTTTCCTCTAAAATGAGGAAATATTTACATATTCTTAGTGTTCTCATGCTTTTTTAAGTGTTCAGATGATTATAATATTTATAATGGAAATTCTGATTTGTAACTTTATCAGTCACATAGATTGTGATGTTTGTATCACAATTTCAAATGTCTTTATTCTAGAAGCACTAAGCATTTAACTCAAAATACTAGGGACAGGTTGAGAATGCTGCTATAAAATAGCTTAAATGTCTCTCATGAAAAGCAATATTAATCTGAAAAGCAAAGTGTATACAAAGTGTATGTGATTATTAAATATTTATACAAATATCCATACACTCAAGTAGACTTCCCAATGTTTCTAGCTTTAAATCTAAGAGACAGAGATAACACTCAACCATTTTCTCAGTGTCACAGTTGAGACCTGATCCTCATAATCCACCATTTTACTTCATTCACAGGTAAAAGAATTGAGCAGTGAGTAAAGATAACTGTGGGACAAGGCGCTCTTCATTTCTATAGTGTAATCTGTCCCCCGCTGCTTTTGCTTATTACTACCCTCATTTCATTTTATTTCCCTTAGGAATGTGCATGCAGCTTGGATAGGGTAGTAGAATTATCACTAAAATCAGCCCTATTGCTGCTTGACCAATGAATAAGACCCTGATGATTCCTTGATCCCTGTTTGGATTTATACATTTTATCAATTGTTAATGTGGCCTCTGCCTGATGTTCTCCATCCCCCTCCATTATACCTCCTTAGAAAGGGAAAAGCAGGTACTTCATGTTCTAGTATGTAATGGAAATGCTCTGTCATTCTTTCCCTCCTGTTTCTCATTTCTTTGTTCTCGTCTACCATAATTGAAACTATTTATTATTTAGAAACAATTATTTGGATATTATGGTATTTTGAGTGAATGAAATGAATTTGTCAGCTTGATAGACTTTGACTTGCCTTGCTTCAGCTTCTACGTAAATTCTCTTTTTTTAATATAATAGAGATCATCATTTCTGATAGTACCTTATAAAATTTCTAGCAATATGGAGGTTGACAAGGGGTCTATTTCTGTACTATGTGGCAGAAACTTGAAAAACATGGGATTTGGAGATAGAGATCCTAGGTTTGAATCTCTTTTCCATTGATTGTTGTCTATGTGATTTTATTCAAATTATGTAGCACCTTTGTAGCTCAGTTTTCTCATTGGTAAGATGGGAAATATAATAATCATTTTAGAAAATTAAAAATGTTTTCATAGAGTCATATGAGAAGTAAATGAGACAATAGCACAATGCATAGCACACAGCAAGCACTTGATAGTTTGCTATTATTTTTGTTATCATTCAGATTTTAAGAATTTTTTACTAATTTATTAAACTTTTAGTGAAGCTTACTGCATGCAAGTCACTGTGCTTGATGCTGGAAACGTCTAGATGAATAAGACATACAACATTTCCTGGAAAGTAATTTGTCTAAAGGAAGAGTCAGACAAAGGACAAATAATTACAGTGCAGCATAATCAGTATGACAGAGGATTATGCAAATAACTTAGGGAGAGAACTCTCCATCCTCCTCTCACACACTCACCTGACACTCCCTACTCAGCTTTTCCTCTTATTTCTTTTTGTAATATTATTATTACCTTGTCGTATCTTGATATTTTCCTCACACGTTTATTTATTGTCTGTATATTCCCACTAAAATATAAGTTCATGAAGGAAAGTGATTTCTGTCATCTAGTTTACTGCTGCCACATCATTGCTTAAAACACTGCCTGGCACAGAGTAAGTTCTCAATAAATCTTTGTTGAGAGAATGACTTATCAATCCTCCCCAATTTCATACCATTCTTATCAAATGGCCAAGGATTTTTTTCCTCCTCAGGCTCTTCTTTTGTCTTAGAGGATAGGGTTTAACACATAACCTCTCAACTTAAAACCCCATTTGAGATTCATATGAAGAAATATAGTACATTTATATTGGTTTTTCAGATGTCATAAATCTGAAGAGAAATAGGTCAATCACTGAATGAGAAACCACAAGCTAAGCCTAATAAGATGGAATTTAAAGGAAGTAAGTTTAAATTCTTACACTCACTGTCAAGCTAGAAAAATATAGGACTGAGAGACTTTGCTTAATAGCAATTAATGGAAAACAAAAGGTAGGATATTTAGTTTATTGTGAAGACATAATGAACCAAGGGGCTTCCAAAATAAGCTAAGACAAAAGTGTGCTTTTAGTCTGCTTAGTCAAGAACTAAGAGGTAACATTCTACTCTAGTATGTACTAGTGGGGCAACATTGAGGAACTGTGCTGACTTTTGGTAACAAAAGCTGACAGTAGCTCTGAATGATCTGGAGACCAGGTCCTATGTATATTGGGCAAACTAAGTGTTCTTGGCATGAAAAAGAAAAGATTAAGGGAAAAATTTGATTGCTGCTTTCAAATATTTGAAGGACTATTTTGCTTAAGAATTTTTATTTGTCCTAATAATGAAGTAGTGGTATGGCATAATGGAGAGAACACAAGAATTGCAGTCAAATGGAGCTGACTCAATTCTAGCACAGACATGGACTGCCTCTGTCATTTTGGTCCCTGGACCCTCAGTTTCCCAATATCAAAAATAAAAATAGTTAAGCTTACATTGTATGGTGGTTGTGATGATTGAAAATACCACTGGCTAAGCATGTGCCACATACAAAATTTTCTATAAATGATAACTATTCCCAACAAAGGAAGTAGTATTAATGGCATTACAGCAAAACTCAAAACGAAGTTGTTCAGACATGGAATTGACTCCCTTCTCAGTTCATTCTCACTGGAAGAGCTTCAATGACTACACGGCCACACATCATCAATTCTGTAAGGTCCCTTTCAACTCCATGATTTCAATACCTACTGTAGTCTCTATCACTGCAATGGAGGCTATTTTAGGGAAATGTAATATAAAACATACCCAATAAAGAGGAAGAATGTTTCCAGGTAAATACTATTATTGCACCTACAAATATTATTGAACATAGAAAAAAAATCAACTTTCATATATCAGTATATCGTCAGAAATAGTACAAAGGTCTTGAGAGACAGGACAGGTTTTGAAGCCCAGCTGTGTTACCTAGCAGTCTCAAACTCTTAGGAAAGCTCTTAATCTCCCTTAGCCTCAATAAGTAGAATAAATTGGAGTGATATCATCTTACGAAGTCATTGAGAGGGATTTTCCTGCACTTGGTACATAATCTAGCACACTGCAGTCACTCAGTAAAGAATTATATCTCCCTTGCTACTCCAGAGAAATAACAACTCTGATTGCTTTTCTTTTTTAAAAAAGAAATGGAGATCAGAATTCAGTACTGATGTTGTAGCAAAATGAGTTTGAGAATATGCCTGTAGTTGTTTGAAATTAAGAGTAAATGATAGATAAGTGGGCTACGAAAACAATGGGCCAAAGAATCATGTAGTAAGGGTCTGATGCAGGACTACCACTGATTCTGTCTCCTTGAGCAAGTCAGTAAACTCTTACCTCTCCATACAGAGCAAATGATGAAGAGGCTCTTAACCAAATAGTAGGAAAACCACAAGATAAATAAGAATGGCACAGTGTACTGTTGCCTTTACTTAATAAATTTTACATTTTATTTCAAAATGGCCAAGTGTATTATTTGTATGGAATCAATAGAAAGACAATGACAATAAATAGGAAATACTTAATTGTCTATAAAAAACTTTATTTCAAGCAGTAATGAATTATAATGATCAAGGTCCTTGTTTTTATAGACAAAAATAGACAAGCACATTAAAATTTTAAGTGAGTTAGTTCTCAAAGTATTATTATTCATTTAGTAATTATGTAATTCACTTTAGAGTCTTTCTTGCTGGTTTGTAAATAATATGAGGGGAGAGAAATCTCTCTCTTGTTTACTTCTGTATCTCCAGTCCTAAGCAATTACATGTTCCACCATTATATTTTGAATGAATAAATAAATTAATCGAACAGATCACCCACAAGTTTGTCCCACTCTCTCCTTTGTCTCCACCCTACTCGGCATTTAATATACCACCATAGACTTTTTAATGTCAGTTTTATTTTACTTGATTCAGCTTTTTGAACAAATGACTCATCATGTAATTCTTGCACCCACAGCATCTGGGAAATTGTAGCTATCAAGAAGTGTTCTCTGAGTAACAGAGCAGGGAACTTGATAATTGTAGAGAGAAGAGTTGATGCTGACAAACAGGCTCCAGGCAATATTCCAGCTCTGATTGTGAGATATCTCAGCTGCTTCAGCACTGAATTATTATGGCCATCTTTCCCCCATTTCTATTTCTGTTACACATGCCTAGAAACATACTTAGACCTAGGAACAAGAGTTATCTTCAAGGCTTCCCTTCCCTGGTGGCGCAGTGGTTGAGAATCTGCCTGCCAATGCAGGGGACACGGGTTCGAGCCCTGGTCTGGGAGGATCCCACATGCCGCGGAGCAACTAGGTCCGTGAGCCACAGCTACTGAGCCTGCGCGTCTGGAGCCTGTGCTCTGCAACAAGAGAGGCCGCGACAGTGAGAGGCTCGTGCACCGCGATGAAGAGTGGCCCCCGCTCACCGCAACTAGAGAAAGACTTCGCACAGAAAGGAAGACCCAACACAGCCAAATATAAATAAATAAATTTAAAAAAAAAAGAGTTATCTTCAAAGTATTCAACAACGGCTAGAGAGTGAGCACTGACCAATCAAACTAGGGGCCATCCATTTGCTAGCAAGACCAAGGTCTTAAAGCCTCTTACACTGTGAAACATTATTTTGTAGATGCAGAGTAGTAAGTTGGGCTGGTGGGGGAGTTGGGGAGGGTGCCAATGGGTAAACCCGGGTGAGGGAGGAGATACTAGGAGGCATGAAGTAGTGGCTATTTACCCACTGGAATTGAAGTAGTTCAAAATCTTAACAATCTGTATGGCTATGCTAGAACACACTGGCTGAATATCAGCTCTGCTTAGCAACATGCGTTAATAAAGGAATTGGCAGAATGTCAACAAGTTCTACAAACTGGAATCCTGCCAATTCTTTTCGACTACCACAACTCTTAACAACCTCTGCTAACATCTCTTTTCGTGAAGAATGCAAGCTGGAAAATGAATGGGGAATTTTAGTATCTCCAGAAATGTGAATGGTATAACTCACTATTTTACAGCAGCCTGATTTATAGGAGGGGAATGGAAAATTATGTGTGAGATCTAAAATTGCAATCTCTTGGGATCTTTTCTACTTTTTCAAAAGAGAAGCAGTTCAGGTCAGAATTTTATTATTTTTGGCTAAAGGCCAATGAATGTCTTACAATGTGATCTTAACATGTTATAAAAAAATCAAATCAGAACAAAGTTAGAGTGAGAGTCTGAGCACAAAAGTTGGTAATAACAGTTGAGAGTTAATTTCATAGCAGGAGACAACAGTCTAATACTTCACTGTGTTGTTTTAATTTGTAGTGTCTTAACTTTTCACTGAGTGCTTCAAATATCAGACATGAAGCAAAACTCCAAACTCTCCCATAGTCACACCATAAAGAATTTCTTCTTTCCTAAATATTTCAAATCAGAACTACACCCAAGAAGCTTTTTACATGATGAGATTTTTTAAGATGAGTCCAGAGCTGTATAAAGGGGGTCTTAACTCAGGGATTCCTATGTTACCAACTTACTGGTTTCAAAGAGTCCTGGGTTCTTGCCTTTAATGACAGCACTTGCCATCAGGATATTTTGCAGCTGAAGGAAGTTTAACCAAGTAGAATTACCTATTTCAAATTATATTTAGATACTTTAAATCAAGTGAATTTGGAGAATTATACATTTTATAAAATATATTTGATAACATTTATTCATGGTGGATATTGGATTATATGCAAATCCCTCATAGTATGGGACTAAAATATAGAAAGCATGTCTTAATTTAAATTACATCTATTATATAGATGATAATCAAAATGGACTTATAAACTAGGCAAGCTCTTTTCATGTTAAATAATTCCTTTCTAATCTGGTAAAAACACATAAGCAAATGAACCAAAACCTTCACAAAATGGGAATTAAAAATTTTGTTTGAATTAAGCATTCCAAAAGAGTCAAGAACACATATAAACTGGTTTAAAAGACATTTTCAAACTTCCTGATAAAACAAGTTCTAACAAAAAATGGCAAATCATTGGCTATTAGTTTGAATATAATATTTTCATCATTTATAACGAGTTTTTTTCAGTCGGTTAATTTGTTACTAAACAAACAAACTTTGACCAAAAATTTCTTTTACAATAGGGAAATTAATCGCTATTTACCTTTCTTGAAATAGTCATATGACATTTCAAATAGCATTTCAAGCATACATTCTTTATACCTATAAATCTTTTTAAAGCCTAGATCCAATAAAGAATGTAGAGGATGTTTGTTTCCTTGACATATGTTTCAACGGGTTAAAAAACTCACTATTTCATTCTGCAATAATGAAAGGACAGTGAATTTGTAAATCAAGACAGAAATTGGGTAGCAGTATGAAAATGGAGCCTCTCTAGCAATGAATTGAATTCACCTCACTTCCACACAAAGCACCATGTTGATTTGAAATGTAGGTAGAAGGAAGATTTTCTTCCTGTAGTGTTTTAGTCCTGATCTCCTGAATTACTGAGACTATGAAATCACTGCCTGGAATTGCAATTTAAGGAGAGAAATTGATGCAAAGCTCAGTTCTTATTACCCATTTCATATTTAGGGAATGTAGTCTTATAACAACAATATATCTTAGTTTTCTTTCCGTATGCCTGTTAATTTATTTCCTTTATAATCACTAC
Organism: Physeter macrocephalus; assembly: GCF_002837175.3. Lineage (NCBI taxonomy): Eukaryota > Metazoa > Chordata > Mammalia > Artiodactyla > Physeteridae > Physeter > Physeter macrocephalus. The sequence goes on from NC_041221.1 coordinate 55,965,989, forward strand.
ACCCATGAAGCCCACATTCTTAAGCTTAGTTTTGAATCTTAAGCTTAGTTTTAGTCTAAATTTATTTGTCATTAATAGATTTTCTGAGTCCTCCACTTCACTTAAACTGAATACTTACACCAGCTCTTTCCATCAGAACAAGGCATATCACTCCTAGTTTTTGCTAAAAATACTCTTAGGAAAAAGACAGACCAGGATCTGAGGTGTTAAAAAATCCTGCACTTTCTTCACTATCCCTCTTCCAGCCAGGCTTCCCAGCCTGCTTTATGTTTGTGGCATTTATAATGCCATGTTCTTGCATCACTTGCTTTCCCTGCTGGAATCAAAACCACTTGAGAGGGGATCTATGACATATATTTTGCATCACATCACCTTCCTGACAAAGTCTGAGACTAGAGAAGTTGCTTAATGAAGCCTGGGTTTTCTTTTTACATTTCTGCCTATCTTTCTGTTAATTAAAACAACAGTGATGAAGAGGAAGGGAGGATAATAGTAGAACTGCCTCTGGTTTGTAAATATTTTCAGGGTGGCCTCTGTATTTTTACATTTTTAATGAAAAGTATAAGCAATACCAGAATGAGGAACATGTTAGCAACTGCTCCCCGTCTCTGGTAGTTATAGTGTTGGTCACCATTATTTCTGGCTCTGTGCTTTCCAGGACTGTGGTAGGATCGCACTTGCTGGACATTTTGTGGTTGAGACAGATGAGAGCTCTGGCCTGTGAGTTGTGAGTGAAAGTGTCACTTCCTGGCCAGAGCATTTACTTGTAGGTAAGAATATAACTTCTCTTTCTCTCTGGCTCAGCCACTGGCAGCATATGAGATAGTGGCTCCATCATCCAGCCTATGGTGATAAGTAGAACTCTCATAAGATTTCAAACCTGAATGGGAGAGTAGTCGGAGTGAAAACTAAGTCGCTGTTTTTTTTTAAACCCTGAGATTTGGGGATTACTTTTTACCCCAGAATAATTTAACCTACCTCATGCATAACTTTTCCTCCATTTTCAGACCTCATATAATAAGTTTGGTATGTCTCTTTCCACATTTTGCTTCACACTAATGAAAAAAAATGCAAGTATGTATTCATAATATAGGACATTTTTGCAACCTAAGTGGGATTATATTATTCTCATTGATTTGCAGATTAAAAAAAATAGAATTATATTGTATATATTTTGTTCTACATAAAAAATTTTATGTAAAACAATTGATGCACTTTTATATTTAATATTATTGAGAAATGCTAATTTTATAATTAAGATAGAACTTTCTTATATAGAGGAATAAAATGTTTAGGGAAATTTATGTCTTTTATAAAAATTGTTCTTAATTAGAAAGATAATTCTATTTACAATTAAGATGAATATATATAGAATTTCTTTTTTCTCACTATTATCTTCTATTCTAATTTGAGTTCTTTGTACTTTGAAATATATGAAAAATATAAACAGGGAAATGTAGTTATTAAGAAAATCTTTATACAAGCTTTTAGAAATGCATCTAGTAAACAAAATTGTTTAAATTAAACACGACTTAACTTTTCATATTCTGAGGATATAATTGTACCATTTTAATCTATTCAAGTTTCATGTAAATACTAGATTATTTTATAAATATTTGCTTCTATTTTCACAAGTGTAATTAAATCCCTCATGTAAAATATTGTCAAATTATGGTCAGACCAAGCAAATATTGTTTTAGTTGTGGGAAATAAGTAATGTGTGGTGGCTTGAAAAGTGTCAGTTCCTAATAAATATAAAACAATTTCAAGAAGACAAGACCTGTATTTAAAATAACTTTAGAACAGGAGATTATATAATTAAGTGCTAATCACTATTACAAATGATATTTTAAAATAAAGTTCTTTCTCTTTTTAGACAAAACTTCATCTTCCAGGAAGAAAATGCAAAGATGATGTAGCTTTTATGGAAAGAAAAAAAAACTTTCAAGAAGACTGATTTTCTAAGAATTTGCTTATGACGTTCCTTTAAACATGCAGTATCTTGGTGTATATTACATAATGGCATAGTAAAATCAATCTTTATTAATCATTGCTCCTTTGTGTCTTAGGTGACCCAAACATAACTGAAAATTTTAAGTTGCAAGTTTATCACTTCTTATTATCTACAAAAATAATTAAAATTATACAAAATGTATCATTTCATTCACCATTTATCATTAGTAGAGTGTTAACTCATATTGAGATATAGTTATACATATAATTTATTTTTATATTATTCAAACAGACATGGAAACCCATTTACTAGGATATTTTTGGCTGTTTACAGTATAACACAAGCATTTCTCATTTTACTGTATTTTGCTTTATCGCACTTTGCAGATATTGCATTTTTTACAAATTGAAGATTTATGGCAACCCTGTCTTGAGCAAGTCTGTCAGCACTATTTCACCAAACAGCATTTGCTCACTTTGTGTCTCTGTGTCACATTTTGGTAATTCTTCCAACATTTCAAACTTTTTCATGATTACTATATTTGTTATGGTGATTGGGGATCAGTGATCTTTTATGTTACTGTTGTAATTGTTTTGGGGTGTCACAAACCACACCCTTATAAGACAGCAAACTTAAATGTTGTGTGTGTTTTGACTGCTCCACTGATCTACTGTTCCCCATCTCTCTCTCTCTCCTCAGGCCTCTCTATTCCCTGAGACACAACAGTGTTGAAAGTAGGCCAATTAATAACCCTACAATGGCCTCTAAGTGTTCAAGTGAAAGGAAGAGTCACATGTCTTTCGCATTAAATCAAAAGCTAGAAATGATTAAGCTTAGTGAGGAAGGCATGTCAAAAGCCAAGACAGGCCAAAATCCAGGCCTCTTGCACCAAACAGCCAAGCTGTGAATGCAAAGGAGAAGTTCTTGAAGGAAATTAAAAGTGCTATTTTAGTGAACACACAAACGATAAGAAAGCCAAGCAATCTTATTGCTGATATGGAGAAAGTTAGAGTGGTCTGGATACAAGATCAAACCAGCCACAACATTCTCTTCAGCCAAAGCCTAATCCAGAGCAAGACCCTAATTCTCTTCAGTTCTATGAAGGCTGAGAGAGGTGAGGAAGCTGCAGAAGAAAAGTTTAAAGCTAGTAGAGGTTGATTCATGAAGTTGAAGGAAAGAACCATCACCATAACGTAAAAGTTCAAGGTGAAGCAGCAAGTGCTGATGTAGAAGCTGCAACAAGTTATCCAGAAGATCTAGCTCAGATCATTAATGAAGGTGGTTATACTAAACAACAGGTTTTCAGTGAAGATGAAATAGCCTTATATTGGAAGAAGATGCCATCTAGGACTTCTATAGCTAGAGAGGAGAAGTCAATGCCTGGTTTCAAAGGACAGGCTGACTCTCTTGTTAGGGGCTAATGCAGCTGGTGACTTTAAGTCAAAGCTAGTACTCATTTACCATTCCAAAAATCCTAGGGCCCTTAAAAATTATGCTCAATCTACTCTGTCTGTGCTCTGTAAATGGAACAACAAAGCCTGGATGACAGTACATCTGTTTACAACATAGTTTACTGGATATTTTAAGCCCACTGTTGAGAACTCCTACTCAGAAAAAAAGATTTCTTTCAAAATATTACTACTCATTGACAATGCACCTGGTCGTCCAGGAACTCTGCTGGAGATGTACAATGAAATTATTGTTGTTTTCATGCCTGCTAACACAGCATCTATTCTGCAACCCATGGATCAAGGAGTCATTTTGACTTTCAAGTTTCATTATTTAAGAAATATGTTTCGTAAGGCTATAGCTGCTATAGAGACTCTTCTGATGGGTCTGGGCAAAACAAATTGAAAACCTTCTAAAAAGGATTCACTATTCCAAATGCTATTAAGAACATCCATAACTGATGGGGAGAGGTCAAAGTACGGTATCAACATTAATAGGAGTTTGGAAGAAGATGATTCCAACCCTCACGGATGACTTTGAGGGGTCATGACTTCGGTGGAGGAAGTCCTTGCAGATGTGGTGGAAATAGCAAGAAAACAAAACTTGTAAGTGGAGCCTGAAGATGTGCCTGAATTGTTGCAATCTCATGATAATACTTGAATGGATCAGGAGTTTTTTCTTATTGGATGAGCAAAGAAAGTGGTTTCTTGAGGAGAAAACTATCCCTGGTGAAGCTGATGTAAAGATTGTTGAAATGACAACAAAGTCTTTAGAATATTACATAAACTGAGTTGATAAAACAGTAGCAGTGTTTGAGAGGATTGACTCCAATTTTAAAAGAAGTTCTACTGATGGTAAATGTTATCAAACAGCATCTTATGCGACAGAGAAATTATTTGCAAAAGGAAGAGTCAATCAATGCAGCAAACTTCATTGTTGTCTTATTTTTTTAAATCGCCATAGTCACCCAACCTTCAGCAAACACCGCCCTGATCAGTCAGCAGCCATCAACATTGAGGCAAGACCCTCCACTTGCAAAAGGATTACAACTCATTGAAGCCTCAGGTGGTGGTTAGCATTTTTAGCAATAAAGTATTTTTAAATTAAGGTATGCACATTTTTTTAGACATAATGCTATTGCACACTTAACACATTACAGTATAGTTCAAACATGATTTTTATATGCACTGGGAAACCAAAAAGAATTCATGTGACTCATTTTATTTCAATATTTCTCTTTATTGCAGTAGCCTGGAACAGAACCCACAATATCTCCAGGTATGCCTGTATTACATGTTTCTTATTCATGAGAAACAGAAAGATATAAGTCAGGTATAAAGGCTTTTATTTTCTTATATGCCAATCATTAAAAAGTCACCTATAGGACAAAAAATGGTTTTATAAGAATATGACCCTCAACTCCAACACAATATTTTTAGATTTGCAGGGAACAATGTACAATAAGAATAGACACTTGTTGGCTATCTTAGAAAGTGAATCAAGCTCATTGTTGAAGAGCACTGCCTAAATCCAGAAGACATATCAACTCAATGAGGAAAACCTATTTGGATTTTAATTTTTGATCAATGACAGTATAATTTCTGGGTTACAATTATATGCATTCATCCAAGCTAATAAAGAGTCTAAGCCCCCATTCCTGTACAGAGAGAGAAACAGAAAGAGAAAAAGAGAAGAGAGAAAGAGAAAGAAATTCACATAGGATGTTTTCACCATTTTTAGAAAATATTTCTTGCAGAAAACTACCACCAAAGAAACAGCTTTAACAGTGCACAAAATACTTGATCACTTTTTCCAAAAATGTTTTCCTTAGCAGTAATGTTCAATACTCTCCAATGAAATGAAAAAAAACAAAAAACCAAAACCAAAACCGCGGTTAAGGAATAATTCTTCCAACTGCCAGGAGTTTGTCTAAAAAGAATCACCTGGATGTAGACACTCATGTCTCAGGAAGGAAAAGCTTTCCTTCAGGCATTAGTGGAAAGACAAGTCATAAGCAGGTAAGGCATTTAGAGTAGGAGAAAAATGATGTGCCCAGGGCATAAGAATCTCTACCTACAACATTCCTTATCTATTCTTCTTAGGAGCTGAGTGAACTTACAGGGGCCTCTCCTTATTGAGAACAAGTGATGGAATCTTTTCCAAGACAGTTGAGTTACATTTGAATACTGCGACAAAAATTCAAGTAAGCTATCATTCTTAATGTAATATATATGTAATGTAAATGTACATAAATGTAATAAATGTGAATATAATAATGTGTAACATGAGATCCAAATTGTCTTTTTTTTTATTCAGTCATTTAATTCTTAATAAAAACAATAACAATCATGTGGCCTGTTTTTACACACCAACTGTGTGTCAGCAAGCACTGGTGGTTTTACATTATTGTAGTTAATCCTCCAACCACGTTAAACGATTTATTTTTCTCAATTTACACATGGTGAACTTGAGGCCCAGACAGGCTAAGTAAACTGTCTAAGGCCATATAGCTAGTAAATGACAGAGCCAGTACTGAAAGTAAAGGTGTTTTGTTTACAAATCTATATTTATTCCACTGTGTCACACTGAAATTAATCCATGTCAGGGTAAACATGCAGCAATAATAGAGAGGAATTATTTTTATTGTAATAGTTGGCACTTATAGTGTAAGTATATGTGCCAGAGACTTAGCAAAAATATTTTTCTGATGTATTATTTAATCCTTCCAACATCCCAGTATTATTTCTAACATTTTAAGATAATTTTTTTAAGAACCTGAGGCACAGAGAGGTAAGGACACTTGCCCTAATTTCACCTGGCTAGAAAGTGGTAGAGCTGTGATTAGATTCAAGGCAGACAGAAGCTAGAGATCACAGACTGTAAGTGAAGTTAAGATTCTGGGTATGAAAACATGAAAAAGAGGGTATGAGCAATTATTTAGTAAATTTTCTTTCCTCTTACACCAGTAAGTGTACCAATTATATAGGCAGCTGTCTCCATATTCCACTATGCTTTCCCTGTCCAGATAGTAACAAAAGCATAGAGTGTAATATCTACTGAGATCTTGTTGTTCCTTTATGATCAATAAAATTACGCAAAACTCAAGTCAGAAACAATCTCTTGACCAAATGCTGGTGTTCTGTTTTTGTTTAAGTGCTACTGTAAAAGTTTTATTCAAAAAATACCCTGAACCCATAGAGCAAAAAGGAGGGGGAGAAGTAGAGATTCTGCAAAGATTCTTAACACAGATTCTTTAGTGCACTAGCTCTTAGATATGAAAGGAAGTGGAAAAGAAAAATAAGTAAAAAGAAGTGCATGGACCTAGAAGCCCTACAGCAGGTACCTTAGGCAGCAAAGCAAATAGTGTTTTGATGGCTAATTTTACACATCAAGTTGATGAGGCCATAGTACCAGTTATTTAATCAAACACTATTCTAGTTGTTGCTGTGAAGGTATTTTGTAGATGAGGTTAATTTTTATAATCAGTTGACTTTAAGTAAAGGAGATTACCCTCTATAAAGAGAGACCTTATCCAACCAGTTAAAGGCCTTAGGAGGAAAAACTGAGGTTCCCCAGAGAAGAAGAAATTAGTTTTAAGATTGCAGCCTCAACTCCACATTTAGGACTTGCCAGCTCCCACAACTGTGTAAACTAACTCCTTAAAATAAATCATATAAAATAGATATTTTATAAACTAAATCATATATATATTATATATAATATATATCTTTATATGATACATATATATCTCTTATTGGTTCTATTTCTCTGGAGAACTTTGACTGTTACAAGTGCTTATTTCAATCATTCTAAACAGTAACAGCATTAATTACCAGCAATAACAAACTATTCAGAGATACAGCCAACTGCAGATAATTCCATCTCACAGCATCTGCCATCATCCGTGAATCTCACCTAATGCTTGGATTCAAAATAGTCCTTTCAGAAATGTAACTTATGTTATTTTCAGAGCACTGACCTCATTTTGACAAAAACACACTTTGATTTGGCCATTGGTCAATGAGGGTTCAGCTTTGTGATGTATGGTGTTCAAAGAAACAAACAGTCTCTTTTATCAAGGATGTACTTCTGGAAAGTTTTTTTTTTCTGTGATACAGGGGAAGACTATAAATAATTTTTTTCTTATGGTAAATACTTTTCATACAAATGGATCTAAATAAAAACAATAAAGAATAAAGATTTGAAAAAATTATGGCTTATAACAACTTTTATTGTTTAAGATTAACTTGACCACTACTTAAGTTAAAATGCTAGTGAGTTATTTGATCTACTTGATATGTTAAAGTAAGACATTGCATAAGCACCACTTTCACTGCCACTCTTCAAATTTCTAGGAGGCTGGATTTATATTACAATGTTTTACTCTGAAGTTCTTGTATTTCAGAGATATACAACCTCTGAATTGTTTATCTGAAATGCAAATGATTTCTCTATAAAAATTAGTTAACATAAATTCACTATGGTGTTTTAATAAAACTATACCAAGATATTTTCTACATGTTTATTTTGCATATTAATTGTGTTAAGCAGAAATAAGATGTAACTCAGATTCCCTCTCCATAGTTGAAAAACGAAATGAGCTATTAATGTTACAATTAAAAATCAATGCGAACAAATTATTACATCCCAGGACAATACTAGTGATTTAATTAGAAAACAATACAAGGTTATTTCCGATATTTCATGGTGGCTTTAATTTGAACACTTTTCTTGTTTTAAAAGAAATAAGCAACACAATCATAGTCTCATTATAAAAAAAAATGGTGGTAAAGAGCATTTAATTATCAAAGAATGAACTGATGGCACATTTACAAAGTGTTCTTATAAGTAAGATCTATGAAGTAAAGAAGTCTCAATATATAAAGCCCTGAAGAGTCATTGTCTGGTGCTGGGTTGAGCCCAGTATTTCTTCAATTTATTTAAAATGAAACCCCAGATTAGGGTGCCCTAACAACTAAGTCAAAGTTAATTAGTCTTAACTAACAGACAAGTAGTAAACTGCTGGAGGTCAGCTCCACCCTCAAGAAAGTGGACATTAGTGAGAGGTTTTAAAGCATTGTCTGTTTTTATAGGCAGTGCAGGGAAAGGCTAAGCCAATAAAATGTAATGGTTCCAGTCTATATTTTAATAGCAACCTCAAGAGGACAGAACACTTCCCTTAGATTTGAAGGCAAAGCCTTGAACCAAGTTAAAAATGATCCGTGAACATAGAAAATTGCTATCGTTTTATTTTCATCCTGAGCACTGAATGTAACAAGAAAATAGCAGTCAAAGACATACCAGTCATTGGCTTTTTTGGACAAGACCAATCATGCCTTGGGCATGATTATTGGGGGCTCCCATTGGTCTGTTTGGGGGGGAGAAAGAAACACCAATCTGAAAGTCTTGGGATGCTGTTGGGAAATGTTAGGCTTGAGCAGCTGTAGTCAATTACGGCTTCATTTTCTCTCGGGTCGTCTTTGGTTGCATGCCATAACTGCACGGGGCATTGAGGTTTACGGCTCTAAAATAGCCTTGTCATTTTGTGAAGCCTAACAGAGCAAAGAGGTTTGAAAAATGGTTTAAAAAAAGTTGCTTAGAAAACCGCTTCAATCAGATTAGTTTTCTGGGTTTTTTTTTTGTTTTTTGTTTTCCAGAATCCCAATTGTCCTCAAGCATCTAGGATATAAACATTGATGGCACCAAACTGATAAAATAAAAATGTAAAAAATTCACGTCTTGCTTTGTTTACAAGGTGTTTATGCTGCATACTATGGTAAATTAATACAATAGATGGTATATTTAATTTACTCTTAGAAAGAGCACTTACCTGGAACACTGGGGCAAAGATGTTATAAACCAGCCACAAAGAAGATACGGGCTGCAATTCTCAATGGCTTCAAAGTTTTCATCTTATTCCCAGCTACAGACACTACTGTTTTTACTACTATATTTTTTATTTATGTCATCACTTAAGATATGAGAAAAAAAGTTTATAAAATGTATTTTATTGCAATTACATCTATTCCAGTGCCAGTGGGCCCATCAGCTGAGGAACACTATTGAATACGTAGAGTGGGAAAGAAAGATGGAGAGGTCTATTAAGACACAGTCCGTGCTTTATACACTCAATTATTTAACTTACTATTAAGCATACATATCCAAACAAGTGTCAAATTATTGAAAAAGAAATCATGTGGATTTCTGGAAGCCAATGGCTGGAAAAAATTTCTACTAATCTGCAGCAGACTGCAGGAGCAACAGGGCTTTTTCCACTGGTGTTCAATGTAATTGCAACAGTGATGGGATTCAGAGCCTCCTCCATGTGAAATTTGTCTTTCATCCGATCAACACAAACAACTAACGCACTGCAAGGTATATTATATTCCATCCACTTCCCAATAAAGTCAGTGGTGTCCAGTCAGACACCTATTGTTAGCAGCAAATCTGAAATTGATACAATCATCACATTGATCCAAAGTTGTCAATCATCCTACATCTGCACTGCCTTTTTTCTCTTCTCTCAAAATGTATAGATTCCAATAGATATTGTCATATTTATTCCAATTTTTAGGAAGTAATAGTGGAAATCATAGGTTTTTAAAAATTATTAGTAACTGTAATTTTTTTAAGTGCTTCAAATATTTCTTTTTTTTATCTGGCATTTAATACTTCGACAAACGCTGTTCACTTTTCATTGAAAACTGATTGTACTTTAATATGATATATTTTATCTATTTCTTTTTAAAGGTCTGTCTGAAGGCTATGCTACACCATAAAATTTTGTGACTTATAAAGACATCTTGACATTCAATTTTTTCTATTACATTTGTTTATATACATGCTACAAAGCTAAAAACTATTAAGTATGTAATTTCTAGAAAAATTTATTCATTACAAATTTATATTTTCCTACTATAAACTCCTTAGGGTTTTCAAATGAGTAGACTGCAAGCTTCTTAAAGGCAGGGACCTGAATTTTACGTTCTTTGCAATCATAATCCTAAATATGCCCGATATTTTGGCTTCATGCTACATAGTGGAAGAACAAGACGTCTATGTTAAGTAAACATCTCTTTTATTGCCACTTATTTCTGAAGATTTCTGAGTTTATTATTCATTATGTTTTCATTCACCTTCTCACAGTTTAGTGGTGTCTGTCAGTTCCTCAAGTGTCAAATGATGTCAGGGCACTGGTTGGAGCAAATTAATAGATTAAACATTGAAGACTTCCAGTCCTAATATGGTAATAGAATCTCTCAATTATTCCTCCAGTCTTCTTTTGGCAGTGTGAATGAAGTATGACCTTCATTCACATTTCAGCCTCCATCTAATTAAGTGTCCTACATCATTTATAGTTGAACAATTTTGTCAGTGTATTATTGGATGGTTATAAAACAGTATTTTCTTAGATGCTCTCTTATGCCCAATCAAAATAACACCTAATGATCTAGGAAACCATATGCAAATAACTAGAACATAGTTCCAAATTATATATATAATAAAATAGATCAAGTTCACAATGATATTAAGATTGAGATGAACATTGAAAAATATTTTGTGCTGAACTGGCACATAAAAATAGGAAAAAAGAATGTAGGTCAGGAATGTCAAATTTATACATTCAAATAATTAGAGAAATTTCTGAAATCTCATCTGTGACTCAATGCTCTCAATATTTCAAGAAGAATATCACTAAGCCTGTTTATAATAAACAATTCATTAAACAGATAATTAAACCAATGTGTAACTTGTGTATAAATATGAATGTGTTTTTATTATCCTCATATCTGTGTCACAAATAGAAAGAGAATTACCATTTCTCAGATTCTGACTTCCCCACCCTGGACTCCAGTTGCTGTTTGTTACAAAAATGGTTCCTAAGAATATATATATATATATATATATATATACACATATATATATATTCTTATAGTCACACTTACATACACATCATTGTGTATATAAATGACGTGGGGAGCAGATGCCACCCATAGGATAAATGACGTCATTGCCATTTGAGCTACTAGGTAATAAACAAGCGACAAACTTAGGTCATTAATGACCAGGGCTATGCACATGTGACAAAATTGTTTCACAAAGAAAAAAATTGTAGCACCTGTTTACAGAGTTGCTATTAATATTCATATATCCACCCAGAAAATCATATGTAAGCAGATGGATGAAATTTGAAACCTGTCAAAGCACAATTTCTTAATTGCTTTAAATAAAACATTCCTACAGTTGGGAGAGAAGCAATTAGATGTTTGCTATATTCATTACCATTTTCCAGTGTCACAGTTTTCATAATTAGGAAAACTAATATGCAGGATATCCGTCACAATATTGGTGATTGATGTCAAACTCAACTTTCAAGTCTTCAGTGGCAGTTGTAGAGAATCCAAGTATGCCTAGTACCACAAAGTTGAATAAATGATGTCTCTCTAATTTTCCTGGGTTTTTAATGTGTAGATGGAAAATATTAAGCATGGAAAATATATTAGATAGTATATTAATTTGACCTACAATTTGAAACTTGTGTATTGAGAAATTTGTATCCTTTTACCCGAATGTTCTACATTATGTCCATAGGCTCTTTGTTAGTTAATCTTTGCTTAGTGGCAAAAAAATAATGTGGTTAATAGCATGAGTTTAACTGTTTTTAATTTTTCTAACTATTAACACTTTAAAAAACAATTATTTGATTTAGTCATGTTTTAGTTATCAGATGTTAATCTTGTGAAAATGACCCAGAGAATCAATCTTCATATCTTCATTACAGTCTCTGTCTCCCTGAATGTCTCTCTCTCTCTAATCAAAGTTAAATAAAATAAAAAATATGGTACAGATGAAAACAGTAGTAATGCTTACAACACAGAAAAACAATGGACATGATATGCACTTTCAAGAGCTTGCTTAAAATTATTTTAAAGATTAAATACACAAAACTTTGGCAAATTTAAAATTAAATTGAATTTTAAGTTAATTAGATTAAATTAATTAATTTAGAGGGAACACATGAATTTAGAATATTAGGAAAGTCTACAAATAATAAATGCTGGAGAGGGTGTGGAGAAAAGGAACGCTCTTACACTGTTGGTGAGAATCTAAATTGGTGCAGCCACTATGGAGAACAGTATGGAGGTTCCTTAAAAAACCTAAAAATTGAGTTACCATATGATACAGCAATCCCACTCCTAGGCATATATCCGGAGGAAAACATAATTCAAAAATATTCATGTACCCCGATGTTTATAGCAGCACTATTTTCAGTAGCCAAGACATGGAAGCAACCTAAGTGTCCATCGACAGATGAATGGATAAAGAAGATGTGGTATATATACACAGTGGAATATTACTCCACCATAACAAAGAATGAAATAATGCCATTTGCAGCAACATGGATGGACCTAGAGATTATCATACTAAGTGAAGTAAATCAGACAGAGAAAGACAAATACCATAAAATATCGCTTATATGTGGAATCTAAGAAAATGATACAAATGAACTTATTTACAAAACAGAAATAGACTCACAGACATAGAAAACAAACTATGGTTATCAAAGGGGAGTGGGTAGGGATAAATTAGGAGTTTGGGATTAAAATATACACACTACTATATATAAAATAGATAATCAACAAGGACCTACTGTATAGCACAGGGTACTATACTCAATATCTTATAATAACTTATAATGGAAGTGAATGTAAACAAAGAATATACATATTCATATATATGTATAACTAAATCACTTTGCTGTACACTGAAACTAACACAACATCATAAATCAACTATATCAATAAAATTTAAAAAAATAAAATATTAGAAAACATAAAAAGAATATAAGAATACATTTGAAAGTGATTAATTTATTAAAAAATATTAAATAGAACAAATTTGAGTTACCCTGAAAGTAAATGAAAATATCAATATCTAGGGAATCTTGAAATCTATAAAATTGAATCATAAATTATAGAAAGATTTAGTAGTCTCTAAAACTATGAAAGACACTGAAAAATATATACTAAAAATTTTTAAAAATAGTTTCTGCATCCAGATAGGTTTTTTTGGAGCATTCATAAAAATTTTCAAAGAAATATTTATGTTGAGTAATATCCTGTTGATCAGTACCTATATGTCAGAATATGTCAGCAACACAATAAGTTCCCAGCCTTAATTTGTTAAATAGCTATTATATTTCAGAGCAGCAATAAATATGGAAATAAATAATGATCCATGTTACAATGTTACTAAAAGCCATGTTTCAGAACCTGAAAAAAATTATCAAAAAAGAAAACTAAAGATCTTTTTTGTTTGTAAAAAGGGACACAAAACCTAAAGTATGTACTCAACAAACCAAGGATAAGCAGTGTTTGTTCTGGAATTCAAAACTAGTGTGATACTCAGAAACAAGTAGTAGTATATAGCATTTCCAGTGATCAAAGAGTAGAAAAGCAAAATCACTTCAAGCTGCCTGAAAGGTATTTGGTACATTTATTACCATCTCTGATTTTAAAACACAAAATAAAACAAAACAAAATGCCTACATATCATATACATGTTAAAAGTATCTTTCTAAACTAACAGTCAAGATCATTTTTACTTTGACTAACTTCAGCTGGTCACATTAAAATAAAGAGCAAGTCAAGGATACTACTTATCATTATTATTATTTAATATTGTCATGAGGGTAAAGTCAATGTTAGAATCTGAAACAAACAAACAAGATACAAACAAGGAGGATGACTGAAAAAGATGGAATGCAGGGAAACTCAAGATTTACCCAGCTGGCTATACGTCTCTTTCAATGTTTCTAGTGTAAGTATACCTGTGTATAGCAGAGAAAAAATATAAAGTAATATACTAATGTTAACTTGTAAAATTCAAGTGACTGAAACTTAATTGTTTGGTCTGTGTATTCTCCTATTCTACTATCTAATACTTTAAATTGTGATTAAGGATTTGTTAAATTGATATTAATTGCTTAAATGTTATTTTGCTCATTTTACTTTGTAAAAGTTATATTGATCTGAATATTGTACTGAGAAGTAGGCAAAGGGCAAAGCATTCAAAACTTCCCACAAATTAATTTTTTAAATTGAGGCCCCAATAATAATGATTATATACAAAAAATCCTGAAAAATCAATGAAAATTGCCTTAAAATTTGCAAAAGTAATTGAATAATAGATGAGTAAAATTTAACAGGATTTTCTATGTGCCAGTAATAATCACTTTATAAATAAAATGAGAAAAAGGCTATACTTTGCAAACAACAAAACATAGAAGATACTAGAAAAGTTTCTAAAAAGAAATATGTGGAACCCATAGGTAAGAAATACACAATTAAAAGGTTATTTACAAATGTATCTAAGACCAACTGGAGAAATATCTTACAGTGATGGTACAAGGATTCTAGAAAGCATAAAAAGCAAATACAAATGCCCTATACTCAGAAGCAACTTAGTGGGTAAAACTGAAAAAAGGAAACAGTATCTCTTAATCTTCAGTTCTGAAGTGATGAGCAGCCTAGCATAATGCTGGAGAGGCAGGTAATGACTATAATAAAAACGTTATATTTTATTCCATGAAGAGTGGGTCTCATTAAAGAATTTAAAGCAGGAGCGACATGGATAGATTTTTAATTTTTAAAAGGATCACTCTGACTGCTGTATAAAGAATTCACTGAGAGGTACACAACTGGAGGAAGACTGATCAATTAGGATGCTCTTCCAATTATCAAAGAGAAAAATGATAGGAATTTGGACCAGAGACCAGCAGTGAAAAAATGAGAAAAAGAGGTACTTAGAAAATATTGAGATGGTAGAATTTATAGGAATTGGTAGTTTCTTAGTGAGAAATAGGGAATTGATGAGAATGCCTCCCATTATTCTGGCTTAAGTATTTGGGAGTGGGTTCATTGGATGGTATAAGGGACACTGGGAGGAAAAATTTGAGGGAGGAAAAAATCAATTCAGTTTTGGATATGCTGTGCTTGGGATATTTGTGAAATAGTCAAGAGACTTGAGTAAGAAATTAGATGTATTTATTTTGGTAATCCAGCCAGAAATATAAATTCCAGAATTAATAAGAACAGATAATATTTGAATTATACCTATAGTTATAATAAAGAAAAGTACACCAATTATCCAATCCTGGGCTGTTCTATCTGGAAGACAGGAAAATAAGCCAGAAAAGGAGCACCAAAATGGAGAACCAATGAGGGAGGAGGACAATCAAAAACACATTGATGAACTCACAGAAGCTAAGGGTTGAAAATATTTCAGAAAGAAGCGAGGGATCAGTTCTGAAGAATATTGCCGAATTATCAAGTAAGATTAGGAAATAAAACAGTACGTTTCATATGGTCACCTGGAAATCATTGATCAAGTTATCAAAAAGGACAGTTTTGGTGGAATCCTAGGAATAAAAATCAAATTTAAGTGGTTTGGAGTTTAAGTAGGTAGTAAGAAAAGGAGTAGAAAACTCTGGAGAAAATTAATAAGGGCGGATCATTTTTACATAGCAGAATTTAAGAGATGTGGTGAGCCAAAATTTTTGAAAAACGAAGATGTTATGGTTGTGATAAAAGCAATAGCATCTGCAGTCCCAAAAGAGAAAGTCTTAGTTATGGTGAGTATCATGAAGAGAATTTATAATATATTGAAATACATTATGAAATTACAATGAAAATTGTGTGACACAGACCAAAGATTTTAATTTCTCTTGAAACACACCCTACATAAAATAATTTAAAACATGATAGAAGAAACAATACATATCAATGAAAAAGTCCATGTGTCATACTTTCAAGAAATATTAATTTAGCTCCTACTGTGTGCTAGGTACCCTTATAAGAGCTGATAATATAGTAGTGAACCAAACTGAGAATGCTCTCATGTAGCTTACACTTTAGTGCAGGGAGATAGCCTTATAAATGAGATTAATAAGTAAAGGATATCATTTGTAATGCTACAGAGAAAAATAAAGCAGGAAACAAAGATGAGGAGAATTGGGGGAAGACAGATTTTGGAAAAAAATGTCCAGAGAAAGCCTTTAAAAAAAAGGTGAAATTTGAGAAACAACTAAAAGTATTCAGAGAATGAGCCATGGTAGTATCTGAGAATGGTCAAAAAAAAAAAGTCCTAATACGTAAACATGTCTGGGGTGTTTGAAGAAAAGACCAGTGCCAGTGCATCTGGAATAGAATGAGCAAGGAGAGGAGGTATGAGATGAGGTCAGAGGAAATGAGAGTGAGTGGGTTAGGTATATGGAGATTATGCAGGGCTGCCTTAGACCATTGTAATTACTTCAGCTTGTCCCTGGTAATAGGGAAAGTGTTGGGAAAGTGGTCAGATTCTGAGTATATGCAGAAATTTCTAAGTAGAGCTAGCAGAATTTGCTGAGTGACTTCATCTAAAGGGTTAGGATGAGTAAAAGAAGATTCACAGGTTCCAAGGCCAGAAACCATGAGAGGTGGCATGGGGCAGTTGTTAAACTCTCCATCTCACAAGGTAGACTGTCAGCATTTGTGATTCTCTCTCAATCACTAGTATGGCCTTGGGTAGGCTATTTATCTCTTACTGTCTCAGTTTCTTCATATGTAAAATTGGGGCATAATCATACTTATCTCAAAGACTTGTTATGAGGTTTAAATTGACACATAGTTTCAAAATACTTATATCAGGGTCTGGCCCACAGTAACAACTGAGCAAAACTCTGGAAGGAGTATTTTGGGGGATTATTGGAAGGTAAATTCTGGGTTCTTTACATTTCAGTTACCAGGTATATACATGGAGGTGTCAAGGCAGTTAGAGATATAAGTATACAGACTTGGAGTATGAAAGAAATAGCCAGACTAGAAAATTAACGTGTAATGCATCAGTGTAAAGATGGCATTTAAATCAGAATTTAGAGAATGAAAAATAATGCATCAATAGATTGAGAGGACTGGAAGATGAGGAAGAAATGGGAAAGGGGCCCATGAAGACACAGGAGAACACCCAGGAGTGTAGAGTGCCCTGACATCAGCTGAATTAAATGCTGCTGATGATCAAGAAAGGCAAGGACAAAAAAATTTCCATTGGATTTAGCAAGGCATTAATCGTTAATGCTTTAGTTAAAAGCTGCCAAAATATTGTGATGGAGACAAAAACGTGATTGGAGTAGGCTTAAAAGAGAATAGGAGTAGAGAAACTGAAGACAGTGAATATAGGCTTTTTAAAAAGAAGATTTGTTGTAAAGGGAAGGCAAGAATAGGCAGTAACTGGAGAGAGAAATAGAGATCCAAGATGGTGTTTTTTGGTTTTTATTTTTAGAATGAGATTGATCTACAGCAACTTGATAGATGTGTTGGAAATTTTTTCAGTAAAAAGGAAAAAAAAGGATTATGCAAGAAAGAGAAGGGAGAATTTCTAGAGCAAGGTCCTTGAGAAGTAGAAGGGATAAGATTTAATGGCAGGTTTGGCTTTTGTTAGGCTCATGGATAATTCATCCTTGATAAGTGGAAAGAATGTAGAAGCAAGTAAGTGGATAGATAGTACTAGAAGCAGGTAAAAAATAACTTCTAATTGATTCAATTTCCTAAGTGGATTGAGAAGCAGGGTAAAGAATAGAGCATGAGAATGGAGGAAAAGGCACAATAATTGAAGATAGGCATTGTAAAGATAGATGATGATAATGGCAGGGTAGAAGGTTTAAAGTTGAGATTATACCGGATTTACAATTACTGGCAATAAATTCTAGAAAAGTATTATGGGAATAAGTGGCTGAAGTAGGATTGAGGACAAAAATGATAGAGAAGCAGAGATCAAGGAACTGAAAGGCCATGGTATTAAAGTAATCATCTATATGGACAGTAGAATCAACCAGAATTATGACAAGGGTCGAATTGGAGAGAATGATAGTGAAGCAAGTGTTAAACCTTCAAATGGTAAAGGTCAGTGATTCAGAATTCTGTAGGTATTTGCAAAAGAGAGGACTATGGGTAAAATAAACTGATGGCATAAGATTCAGGTTGGAATCCTTTAAGGAGAGAAGAAGAGAATGATTTGAAAGCAGTATTAAGGATGCTCGATACCTATATTACCTGAGATATTTGAGAAGAAAACATTCACCACTTGACGGGCTTCAGGAGAAGCAGTGTCTTTAGGGGTCAACACATTGTCTTTAGAGAAAAATGGTCAAAGGACTTTTATAAAAGAGGCTGAATGGCTATTTAATTAAAAGTTTGGCAATGTTGACAATTTGAAAGGAACATAGTTAAATATCTGCTTTTACCATACAGGTAAATCAATTCCAAGAAATAAAATAAGTGGCTGAAAAATCCAACATTTAGGTTCACACTTAAGACATTTTTGAATGGGTAAGAACTTCTCTAGTACAAAAGCAAGGGAAATTACCACATAGAAAAGATTCATAATGTTAACTCCCTAAAAAACCTGGAACTAATATTTACCATAGATACAGCAATGGCTTAATAGCCTTAATAAATAAGACTCATAAAATATTAAGAAAAAAAAGACCTAAAATAGAAAATAAGGTACATACAAGACACAGAATTTTCCAAAGATGATTGTGTCTTTGTTTTGTTTTGCCTTTGTTTGCTTTTAAGTAGCTCCAGGGTGGTATGGGGGCTAAGAGATTTATTTTAGAATCAAAACTGTTATAGGCAAACACACGAAAGGATGCTCAACATCACTAATCATTAGAGAAATGCAAATCAAAACTACAATGAGGTATCACCTCACACCAGTCAGAATGGCCATCATCAAAAAGTATACAAACAATAATTGCTGGAGAGGGTGTGGAGAAAAGGGAACCCTCTTGCACTGTTGGAGTAACGTAAATTGATACAGCCACTATGAAGAATGGCAGCTCTATTTACAATAGCCAGGACATGGAAGCAACCTAAGTGTCCATCAACAGATGAATGGATAAAGAAGTTGTGGCACATATATACAGTGGAATGTTACTTAGCCATAAAAAGAAACAAAATTGAGTTATTTCTAGTGAGGTGATGGACCTAGAGTCTGTCATACAGAGTGAAGTAAGTCAGAAAGAGAAAAACAAAAACAAATACCGTACGCTAACACATATATATGGAATCTAAAAAAAAAAAAAGTTCTGAAGAACCTAGGGGCAGGACAGGAATAAAGACACAGACATAGAGAATGGACTTGAGGACACGGCAGAGGGAAGGGTAAACTGAGACGAAGTGAGAGAGTGGCATGGACATATATACACTACCAAATAAATGTAAAATAGATAGCTAGTGAGAAGCAGCTGCATAGCACAGGGAGATCAGCTCGGTGCTTTGTGACCACCTAGAGGGGTGGGATAGTGAGGGTGGGAGGGAGACGCAAGAGGGAGGAGATATGGGGATCTATGTATATGTATGCATATAGCTGATTCACTTTGTTATACAGCAGCAACTAACACAACAATGTAAAGCAATTATACTCCAGTAAAGATGTTAAAAAAAAAAAACAACTGTTATGGGAACAAGTTCCAGTTCTGCTAGTTATCTGCTGAGTGACCTTGGGCAACTTTTATAATTTCTTCAAGCTCTAACAACTTCATTGTAAAAGGATGAAAATAATACTATACTACTTACTTCATTTGGATGTGCTACGTTTAAATAAGCTAAAGGCACATGCCTAGCACACAGAAAGCATTCGTTAAGTATTAGTTATAGTTCTTACATTAGTGGTTGCTATTATTAACAGCAGCACTGATATTAGATATCTAAGTATCCTACTCACCTACTGTCCTTACAAAATGCTTTACAAGTGTAGTCAATCAATAAGATTTTGTTAAGTGAATAAATTGATGTTCAATCCAATCATCCAACACTGGCATTAAACATTAGGATTAAACATTTGGATTTTCAAACTGTATTCATTGCTTACTCAGAGATTGATGGACTCTAACATTAGTTTTGTGTAATTGTGGCTAACGTGCTGTAGAATGAGGGCCTTGGATAAGTTCAACCTGGAATTTACAGCATAAGCCATACAAAGTTAAAACAATAGAGCAATTACACACTAACCACACACTAGTCATACAGAAATAGAAATCAATTAGAAACATAACATCTTGAATGTCTATCAGTTAAAATTCCCACAGAACACAGAAATTCTCCAGAATTTACTCCCACAAAAATATTTAAGAAAGGATGACTTACAAATCTGACAAGATTGAGGGAGTCAAGAAGAGATAAGCAGGCGCTTCCAGATTGGCAGCAGAAAGAAGTCCTCCTCACTCTAAGGACTGAGGAAACAAGGAAGGAAAGGGGCGTACTCAGAGCCCAGTGAGAGGTGAGCCCTGGAGGAGTACCAGCCAACAGGAGCTGTACTCACTGAGGGACCACAGACATATTCACAGCCCTGGAGCAGGCAAGCAGTGAGGAAGAAAGACCCCAAATGCTTTCTCCTCCAGCCCCTCATTGCTTGTCAGTAATTCCCATTGGCGGAACTTAAATCGATGCCACCTTCAAGGTTAGCCTCCCTGGGCATAGAACAGGACTGCAACAGACAGAGAATGGATCTGGGACTACGTATCTGTGTGGCTGAACCACAAAGTGGGAAAGAAGACTAACAAGCACATAATGCCTAATATATACTGTTTCTCTACAGATTTCAATTTTTCATCATAATTTCCATTGATACAACTGCCATGGGGCACAGTTTGAATTTTCTTTTTTAAAAATTTTTATCTTAGTTTTTAAAACATCTTTATTGGAGTATAATTGCTCTACAATGGTGTGTTAGTTTTTGCTTTACAACAAAGTGAATCAGCTATACATATACATATATCCCCTCATCTCCTCCCTCTTGCATCTCCCTCCCCACTCTCCCTATCCCACCCCTCTAGGTGGTCACAAAGCACCAAGTTGATCTCCCTCTGCTATGCAGCTGCTTCCAACTAGCTAGCTATTTTATATTTGGTAGTGTATATAAGTCCATGCCACTCTCTCACTTCATCCCAGCTTACCCCTCCTGCTCCCCATGTCCTCAAGTCCATTCTCTACATCTCCGTCTTTATTCCTCTGCTGGCCCTAGGTTCTTCAGAACCATTCTTTATTTAGATTCTATATATATGTCTTAGCATATGGTATTTGTTTTTCTCTTTCTGACTTACTTCACTCTGTATGACAGACTCTAGGTCCATCCACCTCATTACAAATAACTCAGTTTTGTCTCTTTTTATGGCTAAGTAATATTCCATTGTATATATGTGCCACATCTTCTTTATCCATTCATCTGTCGGTGGACACTTAGGTTGCTTCCATGTCCTGGCTATTGTAAATAGTGCTGCCATGAACATTGTGGTACATGACTCTTTTTGAAATATGGTTTTCTCAGGGTATATGGCCAGTAATGGGGTTGCTGGGTCATATGGTAGTTCTATTTGTAGTTTTTTAAGGAAACTCCATACTGTTCTCCATAGTGGCTGTATCAATTTACATTCCCACCAACAGTGCAAGAGGGTTCCCTTTTCTCCACACCCTCTCCGGCATTTATTGTTTGTAGATCTTTTGATGATGGCCATTCTGACTGGTGTGAGGTGACACCTCATTGTAGTATTGATTTACATTTCTCTAATGATTAGTGATGTTGAACATCCTATCATGTGTTTGTTGGCAATCTGTATATCTTCTTCGGAGAAATGTCTATTTAGGTCTTCTGCCCACTTTCGAATTGGGTTGTTTTTTTTTTTTTGATATTGAGCTGCATGAGCTGCTTGTATATTTTGGAGATTAATCCTTTGTCAGTTGCTTTGTTTGTAAATATGTTCTCCCATTCTGTGGGTTGGATTTTCGTCTTGTTTATGGTTTCCTTTGCTGTGCAAAAGCTTTTAAGTTTCATTAGGTCCCGTTTGTTTGTTTTTGTTTTTATTTCCCTTTCTCTAGGAGGTGGGTCAAAAAGGATCTTGCTGTGATTTATGTCAAAAAGTGTTCTCCCTATGTTTTCCTCTAAGACTTTTGCAGTGTCTGGCCTTACATTTAGGTCTTTAAGCTATTTTGAGTTTATTTTTGTGTATGGTGTTAGGGAGTGTTCTAATTTCATTCTTTTACATGTAGCTGTCCAGTTTTCCTAGCACCACTTATTGAAGAGGCTGTCTTTTCTCCATTGTATATTCTTGCCTCCTTTATCAAATATAAGGTGACCATATGTACGTGGGTTTATCTCTGGGCTTTCTATCCTCTTCCATTGATCTATATTTCTGTTTTTGTGCCAGTACCATACTATCTTAACTACTAAATCTTTGTAGTATAGTCTGAAGTCCAGGAGCCTGATTCCTTTGTAGTATAGTCTGAAATCTGAGGGACTGATTCTTCCAGCTCTGTTTTTCTTTCTCAAGATTGCTTTGGCTATTCGGGGTCTTTTGTGTTTGCATACAAATTGTAAAATGTTTTGTTCTAGTTCCGTGAAGAATGCCATTGGTAGTTTGATAGGGATTGCATTGAATCTGTAGATTGCTTTGGGTAGTATAGTCATTTTCACAATGTTGATTCTTCCAATCCAAGAACATGGTATGTCTCTCCATTTGTTTCGATCATCTTTAATTTCTTTCACCAGTGTCTTCTAGTTTTCTGCATACAGGTCTTTTTTCTCCTTACATAGGTTTATTCCTAGGTATTTTATTCTTTTTGTTGCACTGGAAAATGGGAGTGTTTCCTTAATTTCTCTTTCAGATTTTTCATCATTAGTGTATAGGAATGCAAGAGATTTCTGTGCATTAATTTTGTATCCTGCTACTTTACCAAATTCATTGATTAGCTCTAGTAGTTTTCTGGTAGCATCTTTAGGATTCTGTGTATGTAGTATCATGTCATCTGCAAACAGTGACAGCTTTACTTCTTCTTTTCCGATTTGGATTCCTTTTATTTCTTTTTCTTCTCTGATTGCTGTGACTAAAACTTCAAAAACTATGTTGAATAAGAGTGGTGAGAGTGGGCAACCTTGTCTTGTTCCTGATCTTAGATGAAATGGTTTCAGTTTTTCATCATTGAGAATAATGTTGGCTGTGGGTTTGTCATATATGGCCTTTATTATGTTGAGGAAAGTTCCCTCTATGCCTACTTTCTGCAGGGTTTTTATCATAAATGGGTGTTGAATTTTGTCAAAAGCTTTTTCTGCATTTATTGAGATGATGATATGGTTTTTCTCCGTCAATTTGTTGATATGGTGTATCACATTGATTGATTTCCATATATTGAAGAATCCTTGCATTCCTGGGATAAACCCCAGTTTATCATGCTGTATGAACCTTTTAAAGTGCTGTTGGATTCTGTTTGCTAGTATTTTGTTGTGGATTTTTGCATCTATGTTCATCGGTGATATTGGCCTGTAGTTTTCTTTTTTTGTGATGCCTTTGCCTGGTTTTGGTATCAGGGTGATGGTGGCCTCGTAGAATGAGTTTAGGAGTGTTCCTCCCTCTGCTATATTTTGGAGGAGTTTGAGAAGGATAGGTGTTAGCTCTTCTCTAAATGTTTGATAAAATTTGCCTGTGAAGCCATCTGGTCCTGGGGTTTTTTTGTTGGCAGAATTTTAATCACAGTCTCATTTCAGTGCTTGTTATTGGTCTGTTTATATTTCTTATTTCTTCCTGGTTCACCTCGGAAAGTTGTGCTTTTCTAAGAATTTGTCCATTTCTTCCAGGTTGTCCATTTTATTGGCTTATAGTTGTTTGTAGTAATCTCTCATGATCCTTTGTATTTCTGCAGTGTCAATTGTTACTTGTCTTTTTACTTTTCTAATTCTATTGATTTGAGTCTTCTCTTTTTTTTTCTTGATGAGTCTGGCTAATGGTTTATCAATTTTGTTTATCTTCTCAAAGAACCAGCTTTTAGTTTTATTGATCTTTGCTACTGTTTTCTTTGTTTCTAGTTCATTTATTTCTGCTCTGATCTTTATGATGTCTTTCCTTCTACTAACTTTGGGTTTTGTTTGTTCTTCTTTCTCTAGTT
>NC_041221.1:55990889-56013804 GCF_002837175.3 Physeter macrocephalus
TTTAGCCTCCATGTGTTTGTATTTTTTACAGATTTTTTTCCTGTAATTGATATCTAGTCTCATAGTGTTGTGGTCACAAAAGATACTTGATATGATTTCAATTTTCTTAAATTTACAAAGGCTTGTTTTTTGACCCAAGATATGATCCATCCTGGAGAATATTCCATGAGCACTTGAGAAGAAAGTGTATTCTGTTGTTTTTGGATGGAATGTCCTATAAATATCAGTTAAGTCTGTCTTGTTTAATGTGTCATTTAAAGCTTGTGTTTCCTTATTTATTTTCATGTTGGATGATCTGTCCATTGGTGAAAGTGGGTTGTTAAAGTCCCCTACTATGATTGTGTTACTGTTGATTTCCCCTTTTATGGCTGTTAACATTTGCCTTATGTACTGAGGTGCTCCTATGTTGGGTGCATAAATATTTACAATTGTTATATCTTCTTCTTGGATTGATCCTCGAGCATTTAATCCATTTAGATTTAAGGTAATTATTGATATGTATGTTCCTATTACCATTTTCTTAATTGTTTTGGGTTTGTTATTGTAGGTCTTTTCCTTCTCCTGTGTTTCCTGCCTAAAGAAGTTCCTTTAGCATGCGTTGTAAAGCTGGTTTGGTGGTGCTGAATTCTCTTAGCTTTTGCTTGTCTGTAAAGGTTTTAATTTCTCCGTCGAATCTGAATGAGATCCTGCTGGGTAGAGAAATCTCGGTTGTAGGTTTTTCCTTTCATCACTTTAAATATATCATGCCACTCCCTTCTGGTTTGCACAGTTTCTACTGAAATATCATCTGTTAACCTTATGGGGATTCCCTTGTATGTTATTTGTTGTTTTTCCCTTGCTGCTTTTAATATTTTTTCTTTGTATTTAATTTTTGATAGTTTGATTAATATGTGTCTTGGCATGTTTCTCCTTGGATTTATCCTGTGTGGGACTCTCTGTGCTTCCTGGACTTGATTGACTATTTCCTTTCCCACATTAGGGAAGTTTTCAACTATAATCTCTTCAAATATTTTCTCAGTCCCTTTCTTTTTCTCTTCTTCTCCTGGGACTCCTGTAATTTGAATGTTGGTATGTTTAATGTTGTCCCGGAGGTCTCTGAGACTGTCCTCAATTATTTTCATTCTTTTTTCTTTATTCTGCTCTGTGGTAGTTATTTCCAGTATTTTATCTTCCAAGTCACTTATCTATTCTTCTCCTTATCTTCTTCTCCTCTGTTATTCTGCTCTTGATTCCTTCCAGAGAATTTTAAATTTCATTTATTGTGTTGTTCATCATTGTCTGTTTGCTCTTTAGTTCTTCTACATCCTTCTTAAACATTTCTTGTATTTTCTCCATTCTATTTCCAAAAGTTTGGATCATTTTTACTATCATTACTCTGAATTCTTTTTCAGGTAGACTGCCTATTTCCTCTTCATTTATTTGGTCTGGTGGGTGTTTACCTTGCTCCTTCATCTGCTGTGTGTTTCTCTGTCTTCTCATTTTGCTTAACTTACTGTGTTTGGGGTCTTCTTTTTGCCGGCTGCAAGTTCATAGTTCCCGTTGTTTTTCACGTCTGCCCCCAGTTGGTTCAATGGGTTGTGTAGGCTTCCTGGTGGAGGGGACTGGATCTTGTCTTTCTGGTGGACAGGACTGTGTCTGGTGGTGTGTCTGTGAATTTATTATGATTTTAGGCAGAGTCTTTGCTAATGGGTGTGGTTGTGTTCCTCTCTTGCTTTTTATTTGGCATAGGGTGTCCAGCACTGTAGCTTCCTGGTCATTGCATGGAGCTGGGTCTTAGCGTTGAGATGGAGATCTCTGGGAGAGTTTTTGCCATTTGATATTACGTGGAGCTGGGAGGTCTCTGGTGGACCAATGTCCTGAACTCGGCTCTCCCAACTCAGAGGCACAGGCCTGACACCAGGTCAGAGCACCAATACCCTGTCAGCCACATGGCCAGTTATGTGGGGAGTTTCTTGCCTTTTGGAAAGTCTGAGGTCTTCTGCCAGTGTTCAGTAGGTGTTCTGTAGGAGTTGTTCCACATGTAGATGTATTTCTGATGTATTTGTGGGTAGGAAGGTGATCTCCTTGTCTTACTCCTCTGCCATCTTGAAGGTCTCCCTCCAAAGGTGTTGCATGCAGTGCCAACTCTCTGGTTTCACCACAGTTTGTATTTTCTTATTCTGGAATTGTGAAGGCTGTTGATTTGAAATGTCAGTGAATGGTGACGTTGACCACAATGAGTGGAAGTATACAAAGTTCTCATTTATTTCAAATATGAAGCGATTGGAATTTTGTTGGCTTTGTTTTTTAGGCTCTTGAATAATAATATTGAATCCTGTCATGGTCAGTAATAACGTATTCATGTCTGACATGGAAAACCCTTTCTGTCAGTCATATCACTTCAGTTTCTAATCTTGAATGCATCTAAAGTGTTAGCATTCGTAGAAAGCAAACATCAGACTTAGTAACCTTTATACTTACAAATATTCTAAGCAAATTTTTTCTGCCTCTAACTTTCCAGGATAGACAATAAAAAGACTGGACATGGAGTCTGAGTATTTATACTAGCACTTTATTCTCTTGGAATATATGTAGGCAAATCAACTCAGAATGATAAAGAGTCTGGGCCCATCTGAAAGAGAGAGAGTGAGTGCTATGTGTGTTTTTGAATGTTTTCCATTTTATATTCTTGGCTGTATTCAGAGATATTTTATATTCCTGACTAAAGTGGGTAATGACTATACAATCCACACACCACTGTCTAATATATGTTTAATTAATATTGTATAAGAGGCTTGCTGTGGTTTTTTATGCAAACAGGACCATAAGCATATCTGTAGGTTTTCTTTTCTTTCTTACTTCTCTCTTTTGGAGTTTTGCTCTCCTGAGGTACAAACTGAGCAACAAAATTACCTTAAAGAGGGTTTATGAATCACAAAGGAGAATTCTTTATGTACCTTGTTTCCATATGAAAGTGGCAACATTTGTGCATAAATGGCTTGCATCATTTTTTTTATGAATTGGGCCTTAAGTGCTCTTGATTGTCCTTGGTATTCAGTTTTTAGTCATTAAGTAGTGTTGAAACAACAGGAGGAAAAAAGGAAACATTTTGTACCTGTGGTACACACTTGGGCAACACAGCTTTAGGAAAATAGCTACACTCTTATCCTTTTATATGTATAAATTATGCAGGGACAAAGACAAGTGTGAATTGATGAAAAGGCAAATAATATATTTCTGAAACATTAATAGTTGAAGCCATACTCAGGATAAAAAAAAAATTGCCTTGACTTTCTTTTTTGATTCGCGTGCACTCTCATATTTTGCCAATCTATATGGCTCTGTTAACAGAATTAGGTTGCTCCGGATGAAGAAAGTAATAATTCTCTTCCTAACTGTAGGGTAATATGTCACCCCTCTTACCACATTACCTAATAGTCACCCCCAATGGCTGAGGAAGAGGGGCATGACATATAAATTATTTTAATTTTTTTTTTTTAGTGCTGTATTATTTTATATTACAGAAAAAGGTGAGAGCTTTGGAACAAGAGGAATATTTCTTTAGGACATTCAAAAAATACATTAGAGAAGAATCTAGAGATTTCTCTATTTCCCTCTCTGTTATGTGCTGAATTTTATCTTTCCCCCATCCCCCTAACCAAATTCATATGTTGATGCTCTAACCCCTAGTACTTTAGAATGTGACTGTATTTGGACATAAGCCCTTTAAAGAGGTAATTCGAATTAACAGAGATCCTATGGGTGGGCTCTAATCCAATATGGTTTGTGTTCACCTAAGAAGAGATTACTACACCAACATGCACAGAAGGAAGATGGGAGCTCAGAAGAAACCAACTCTGCCAACATCTTGTCCTCAGATATCTAGCTACCAGAATTGTGAGAAAACTAATTTCTGTTGTTTAAGCCACCCAGTCCCTGGTGTTTGTTATGGCAGCCCTAGCAAACTAATGTAGTCTCCAATTCCAGGTTATAAGGACGCTGGATATAGATGAGAATAACTTTTCCCCTATCCATTGATGTAATGGAGGGGAATGAGTTCTCAGGGTGGAACTTCCTACCACTGGTATCTATCTAATGCTAAACACACTTCTTTTGAATACTTCCTGAACTCTCAGCTCATATATTGCAGATTCATGGAGCACTTTCTTATTTCTCAAACTATTATCACCAATAATCTTATT
The DNA here is from genome assembly GCF_002837175.3 of Physeter macrocephalus. Classification (NCBI taxonomy): domain Eukaryota; kingdom Metazoa; phylum Chordata; class Mammalia; order Artiodactyla; family Physeteridae; genus Physeter; species Physeter macrocephalus. Next base: position 55,995,071 of record NC_041221.1, read on the forward strand.
TAGATTTATTGTGTAAGGTAAGCTTTATTTCTATTTTTAGATGGTAAAGCAAAGGTGAAAATATACTGTCTGAATTTAGTTAAGGCAGAGATCTCCATGTTTGATATTTACCCCCTAGATTCTGCTGCTTCCATGTTATTGTATGAAACATGGAACTCTTCAAGGGAGGCTGAAGGACTAAATGGTATGTGATACGCACGCAGTAGCTATTTGAGGAAGTAACAAATGTTTTCTCTATCGAGAAGCTCCCAAATAATCAAAAGGAAAATACATTGAAGGGTTTACACAGAACATAATTACAATGATTACATGATCCCATGCCCTGAAGAAATATCTCCTTTGCAGTGGTGTGAGGTCACTTAGATTTTTCACTCTCTGTCCACTCAGGGTCACCTTTTGTGACTATATCACTTCTCTATACTGTTATCACCAAAAGTGTATGTACAGTCAATTCTATTTCTAATTCTTGATCTCACTTTAGAATTATCCTCACAACTAATTCAAGTGAAGATAGCAGTGGGTGGTAAGAGACTGATGTTTTACTCTTTCATCTACAAATAAAATCAGGCAACTGGAATCATGTCACATTACCTACGAAAGGAAGCTCTGATAGTGGGATTTCAAATATTGCAGTAAGCCTGTAGAGGAATTTTTCAGCTCACATCATGGAGATGGCTGCCAGCCTATGACATATGGGGAGCAGCTATTGTGTACCCAACACTGGACTAGTAACATATATAGTAATATAGTGCCCTCTAAATTGTTGTCAAATTTTGCCAAATGGAAAAAGTAAAGAAAAATGCACAAGTCCAGGAAGATAAATAACATGAATACTAACTACTGAATTTTAATAAGAATGTGATTAAAATCCAGTAAGACTCATCAGCAAAGGGTGAATTTTCACTAGAGATTTTGGAAATTCGAGGTATGATAAATAGAAAACAATGGAAGTAAGACAATATCTTGGATGTAGCAAAGATGTTTTACTTAAAGATGGTAGTTAAGATTCCATGACACATCTTTTATACATGTCCTAAATAATAGCTCATGTGTGGGAACTGAGTTTTGCTGTTCTCTTATGAAATCAATCAGAAACTAAGCCTTCTGCTCTATCTTACAACTAATATTAATCATATAAGCATTTTCATTATCTCTATTTTGCATTCACAATTTGGTTTTGTTGAATGCTAAATTGAATACTAATCCCTCATACTAAATTTATACTTTCAGACATCCCATGGGATCTGAGACCAGAGCAATAGTAATAGTAATAATAACAATAAAAACAAAAAGTGGTAATAGCTTACCTGTACAGAGCACTTACTATGGGGCTAGTGCTATACTATGAATGCGTTCTCTTTTTTCATTGTCATAAATTCTGTTATTATTCTTGCTTTACTTATTAGCACAATTGAGGATTATATAAGAAATTTCTCAAAGTCACACAACTAAAAAGAAGCAGAACCATGATTTGAACTGGATTATTTAATTCCAGATAGAATGCGTTGTCTCATTCCACAGAATGAGGCAATAGAAGAGGTTTGGGGAATAACAACAGTACATGGCAAAAGCATTAGCTTATAAAATTAATGAAATAAATTAGTCGTAACATAGATAACAATACCAGTTAATTAATCCAAATGCTCTGTGTAATTAGTTGATGAAGATTGAGGGCCTCTGCTGAATTTCCCACACCCCATGTTGCTATCAAATTCAGTTCCATTTTGTTCTTTCAAGTTGACAACAAATAGATCTGCTAGACTTTAATAGTTGTTTTAGGAGGAGTCTTTTTTTTCATAGATAATTTTAATTGATATGCTTTCTATTAAAATGCCAATTAAACTTGATTTTCGTCTTTTATTATTTAAAATAGGTACTGAATAATTTTGTGGCAGATATAAAACCGCAAACCTTTAATGAAGTAAATTGCTTATGGAGATCCTGCTTAATTAGTTCAGTCACTAGCTGTTACTCCTAATTTGATAACTAAATTTCCTGCATTTGTAAAATATCACATTTGGTACGAATTTAACCCTGACAGCCACTAGTTTAATATCCCATGGCTACATTGGTTCTGTAAATATTTCTTTCACGCACATTTTAATTTCCATATGTACCACATTACTATTTTTCTGTCAATTTATGGTTTATTCAAAAATGATCTTTTGCTACATTTTTTTTTTTTTCTTTTTTTTTTGCAGTACGGGGCCCTCTCACTGCTGTGGCCTCTCCCGTTGCGGAGCACAGGCTCCAGACGCGCAGGCCCAGAGGCCATGGCCCACAGGCCCAGCCGCTCCGCGGCATGTGGGATCCTCCCGGACCGGGGCACAAACCCGTGTCCCCTGCATCGGCAGGCGGACTCCCCACCACTGCGCCACCAGAGAAGCCCACTACATAATTTTTTAATTAAATAAAATTGCTTGTTTGTTATTGAGTTTGTTATTTTGGTCTTTATCTTGCAGTCAAAAATCTTATAAAAATCTCATTTTTTTCAAGAAACCCTCTGGGATGTTCACAACATCCTTGCTAAGCCCGAGTTTCTGTCTACCTACTTGATTTCTTTTCAACATGACCTCCTACAGTCTGTCTTTTTTGTAAGCTAGATTCAAATCTGAGCCTACAAACTCCTCTCCAACACTCACTCATTCTTTTCTCTAGTTCAGTTTTGCTTTATTGGGTAATGAGGCAATAAACTCATACTCTAGGTCTAAAATGTAGAAGAGCTACATTAGGTTAAAAGCAATTCATATTAAGAAATGTAGAATTACTCATGTTTTTTTTTTTGCTTTTTGAATTTCATCAGCAGCATAGGGAATAAAGAGATTACTTTTCAAAATTTAAAATAATTTTTTTCCTTTGTGAAAAGACAAACAAGGGCTTAAGGATAATATCTTGACTTTTTAAAGAACATAATTAAGAGTTCTAAGGACATTCTTTTTAACAAAAACCAAATATAATTCTATTATTCATCCTCCTTTTCAAAAAAGAATTAGACATCATGTAATACATGTATGAAATTTGAGTATTAAATTATTACTGAAAAAGAAAGTCTCTGGATGATATTACTTGTGACAAAGAACATGGATTTGGGGGGAAAATATTATAATGGAATAGATTCTTAATTAGAATAATTATTGCTTAAAGGATATTATGATGGTCCACATAGAATATGAAGACTAAAATCTAAATAAACTTGCACAATTGTATTTAATTATAGTTTCCTAAAGGTGCATACATTGGACAACTTCATGATATGTGATGTATATGTTAAGGAATATCAAAGGGTATAGAAAAAAGAAAAGATCAGGATTATAGCTTCGGCGGATTCTGCAAGTGCTCACCAGTAGTTGTGGTCTAGTTTTCCTTTGGGTATGTGACCAGACTACATTTCCCAGTTTCCCTGGCATGTAAGAGGAGCCCAGTGACTGGTCCATATTAATGGGCTTAGGTGGCAGTGATGGGTATCATTTCTGGTATGTGATTATTAAGAACCTTATTCTCTCTCCTCATCTAAGGGCCTTATGCATAGGACTTAGTGAATACCCATGACACCTTTTCAGGGGGTGGCAGAGGCACGAGACAGAAGGAACTGTTTCTGCCCAACTGTGTGATGCAAAGAATGAACCCCCTCCAACGCAGCCCCTACCCACCCCTGCTCCTATTGACCGGCATTGACTGTGATGTGAATGAGAAATTACTTATATTAAAGTTTGTCATTTGGATATTATTTATTGTAGCATTTATCTTACAGTAGCAAATTTATAGGAAGTGGATTGCAAAGACCAGTCAGTAACAAACAGACCATACAAAGTGAGTATACACACCTAAGGTTAAATGAAGCAAGTACACAGAAGAGTGAAAAGCAAAACAAAAGAGGAAAACAGACACCACAGAATATGGAAATACAAAGACATTACCAATGTAACCAATGTATGCTGTCACTTGAAAAACACTTGCAGACAGTAACTTGGAGCTAATGTCAAAAGCCAAAGTTACTTATACTACAAATATACTATAAAATTCACTGTAAAAATTACGTTTAAAGAGCTAACATAAAGAACATGTAAATTCTATGTATTTTTCTCTTCTTACTTTTCCTAATAATTTTGTCTATTAACACTTCAGAGCCTCAAATAACTGAGTACACTTAAGTTCAGATTACAGTAAAAAATACTTTTTTATTGCTACCCACCTACTTGGCACTACTCCTTTCCTTCATCCATTTCCCAGATAAACTTAGTAAAAAAAAAAAAAAAAAAAAAAATTGTGGTTAAAAACTTAAGACATTGTAAGAAAAATAGAGTTATAAAAATAGAAAGAGGAGAAAAACATTTTTAAGCCATATTTTTACATTCAGAAAAATAAAATAAAGAAGGTCACACTTTAGGTATTGCCACCAACGTATCTGCAAATCTGACTTTAGGATTAATCAATGTGTGATTGTTTTCACTTCCCTTTCTGTCTGGGATCTTCCTCTCCACAACTCAACAAGCCCCTGTAAATATGTTTGCTTTGTTTTAGTTACTAATGTTAGGAGAGATATTCGCTCTTTTTTTTTGCTTTTTTTGTTGTTGTTGTTTGTTTCTCTGTAAAAATGATCAATGCTCTTCTAATTACCTGATACCTGCTTCCTACCTGTTTGTCTTGATTCCCATTTTCCCACTAGGGTCCCAGAACAGAAAGTAACTTGAATGTTTGAAATGGAGTGGGAGGGTCAGGCACAATTGTAGGTAGGTTTCATTTCTAAACCCCATTCCATCAAACCCAGGGTTTAACTTTGCCTATATAACTGTGTGCTTCCCTTCCTTCTTACAGAGTACCCTAAAGCAGAGATTGAAAGCCCAGACTTTCTTTCCTGCATCTTCCATTATGCATTCCAAGGATGTTTGCTTTACCTAAAGTTTCTCTTCTTAACCTCTAGACTTAAGCTTTTGATTCTTAATCCCCATAATTTTGAAAATGAAATACTTAAGACTGATTGAAGAATAAAACATATATGGGAATGAGTTCCAATGTGTTAGCACACACAATGTCAGGAGTGGCAATAATCATAGACTAAGTAAATATTGATTCTAAATTAAGACGTGCTAGATTAATATGTTCATGCTTTTTATTGTTTTGTGGGTGTTTTTAAATTACAGAAATAGTTTGTCAAAATTTAAGAAAAGAATTTTTATAAGAAGAGTCTTCTTTAATGAACGTTATTTGTTCATTAAAGAAGACACTTCTTATAAAAATTATGAACAATTAATAAAATGTTAATTTGATATTTTGTTTATGTCCTTTCTGTTAGGTATTTCCCACCAATGTGGATGTGTCTTTAAAATTGGACCAGGAGGGCTTCCCTGGTGGCGCAGTGGTTGAGAGTCCGCCTTCCGATGCAGGGGACACGGGTTCGTGCCCCGGTCCGGGAAGATCCCACATACCGCGGAGCGGCTGGGCCCGTGAGCCATGGCCGCTGAGCCTGCACGTCCGGAGCCTGTGCTCCGCAGCGGGAGAGGCCACAACAGTGAGAGGCCCGCGTACCGAGCAAACAAACAAACAAACAAAAAAATTGGACCAGGAAATTTGTACCTAGAACATTTGATTCAACATTATATTTGGACCTGGCAGTCAAAGCAATAGGAATAAAATATGGTAGAAGCTTTTATTTGGCCAATTTGAACAAAGACAAAATGGAAATAGTTGGATTCATCATAATTATGAAATAGCTAGTCCATGTACAAAAAACCCCGAAGATACTATTCTTTCATCATCTTACCTTCTGACTTGGAAGTGCTATTCCTAGTCACTCTAAACTTAAAAAATTGAAGGATGTAATTACTTAATTTTCCATTTTGATTCTATGTCACTTATCTACCTACAAAAACAAAAGTATGCTTATCCCACATTAGTATAGAGGTATAATGGACAATGGACAAGATTTGCAGCACGTGTTGTCATGCATAGCTTATAAGTAGCAAATTCTATTTAATTATTATAAATATGACTCCTTTAAGTTCAAATTGCACAGTATCCTTATCTAATCTGTTTAAGAGAAAAGCATAGTAAAGTTTTCTTCCAGGGTTAGGAGTGAAGTTTCCAGAGGAATAAATTTTACATACTCCTTTGTTCCACGTTCTCTAACATCATAATAACTAAAATTCATGTGAAACTAAAATGAGACCAAAATAAGAAAAAGGAGAAAGAAAATATACCAAAAATACTGATTAGGTAATGAAATATTCATAATTAAAACAAAGATGTTTTTCCTCCTGAATTAGTTTAGCTGCTTATTTATCTCCACCTTTCACTTGGCTTTTAAAGTAAATATTGAAATAGTCCTAATATAATATAAATTTGTCATTTATTTTTCTTAATCTAACTCCAAACTGAGGGAAATTTTCAAAATTACTTGGCACGCATTGTTGGTAACGAAGATGCCAGAATATCAAAACAAGAATTCAACTCTGATTTTTCTTATAAAGCAAAGACTTTGGCAACCTTTGCATATTACTTTTGTTCCTGACCACTTCATTCTTAAAGATCGATCCTTTCGTGAAACCGTCTTCCTTCCACAATCACATCAGGATGACCACCCTCTAATACCACTGAAACACCTTTAGATTCAGAATGATAGATTGTGCCAGGAAATATATTCATCGTGCACATGTCAATCATTTGTAAAAAGAAAGGACTAACATCTCTAACTTAGAAAGTAAAGTTTTTATCATAAAAGCAATACATGTATATAGGTGTTCAGTTATAGATTCCCCCTCAAAATACTAAATAAATAAAAACCAGGATTATTAATAAGCATACAAGGAGGGAAATGAATTATATTATCAAATTGACTTCTTCATGGACAGCAGTGAGACCAAGTCACAGTAATAGAAAAAAGGGAAAATATTATACATGTGATTGAGGAAGGAAAGGGATTTTGATTATATTAATTAACAGTGTTTGCCTTAGGAAAAGAGTTTAAGATTTAAAAGAAATAACAAAAACATAACTAACAATTCTTAGCATTTAACGTACCATCTCTGTGGTAACACTCTGAAAGTTATGTGTGAAACAGTCATAATTTGGTATCATGACCACCGCTTGTCAGAGTCTATTCCAAGATCAGCCACTTACACCTGGTTTACATAACAGAAAAAAGATTCATCTTGGGTGTTTCTTGCCCCTGGTGTTGTGTTTCCTTTTCTTAGAGATGTATCTCCTTCTCAGTCAGTAGATTGACTTTATTAAAACGATGAGTATTCAGTAGACCTCTTATTTTAATGCAAGTATTAGAAACTCAAAATATACATTACAAATAATTAAAACCATCTAATGATGATTTTAAGGTCAAATTATTTGAGAACTAAATACAGACCTAGAATTTTTTTTAAATGATTATCACAATTATAATTTCTTCACATTTCTGCATGACTATTTTTTCAAGAAATCTCCCAGATTTATGAACTCTATGTGCAAAGGTAATAGCACCAGACTATATGATTTAGATAAAAACACCTACATAATTTACATTAAAATACTTAAAGTATTTTTTTAAGTTAATGCTAGTGCAAACTATTGATAGTTGACTTACTACATAAAAAACAAAATCAAGTCAAAATACCAGTGTACCAGATTTTTTATTATGTTCTCTACTGGATGAATATTATCAACATGCTATCATGTTTCCAACCGCAAAGCCCACACAGAATTAAAATGCTACAAACATAGCACAAAGTAGCCTATTGTAATTCAAAATTTCACATAATATATATTATGGGCTAAATATCTTGTCATTTTATTTAAATGAGAAAATGTTCATTGTGATTTTAAGAAGAAAGTATGCATAAAAACAAAGTATAAAAAGATATATACAATGATATGTTAAGAATCATTATTTTGGGGATACATGATTACGGGTAATATTTGTTTTTGTCTTTGTTTCTTTGTATTTCAACATCAGTGTTTGTCACATTTTGGGGACGGATCTCCTTGAGGAAACACTGGAAAGCACAGCATGTCAAGATGTCAAATGAATGTTTAAAAAGATAGTGGAGAATTTGACAACATATGAATGAGGTCCAGTGACCTTTCTGGGGCAATCAGGCCTCTTTTGCCATGTACTGCAGAATTTAAGTTGTGCTGCAAAGCTGAAGAGAAGATGGAATCAGGGAATGCTCAAAGTGTAAAAGCAGAGTGAGGAAATGAGCTCCATGAGAGAAACTATGAGGTTTACGTGAATGAACTTATGTAACAGGGTTCCATCTAAAGGGCTATGAATATGCCAGAGTGAAAATGTTTAATAACATTACACTTTCACATGAGAAGGCTATACCTTGAGGATTTTGTTGTGGTGGTGGTGGTGGTGGTGATTGTTTTGCCCTGTTTTACTGATTTTATTTGTTTTTCTCCGTACGTGGTACAAAGGAATATATCACACTTGAACCTGTACATGTTCTTAATGGAGTCAAATGTGGTAGAGACAGAAGGGCAAGGTGAGATCCAATACTTAATTTCTTAAATTATGTAAGCAATTGTGCAAGTATTTGATAGAGTAAATCAACAAAATCACAACTGGGAATTACAGACCATGTTTCCTTATTTCAACAAAAATTTTGTACAGATTTTACTATAAAATAAAAATTAGAAGATAATATTAGCAGAAAGGACTTACATTTCAGTAATATATTTTGTTTTCCATAAGAAAAATCTAACTTAAAATTTTAACAGTATTAATAAGTTATTTATAAAGTGAACTTAGGGCTTTAGTGAACACCATTTCCTTGCAGCATCTGTTTTAGAGGAAGAAATCAAATATTTAGTGCAAAAATACTTTTAAATATGCATACTTTATGTATATTTAAAAAATTGTCAGCCATGTGTAAACTACTTCAACATACAATGACCACGACAAGACTTAAGGTAAATTGTTGGTACAGAGGAAAGGCTACTTTGAGTTCTGCAAATATGTACCGTGTGTCTGGGCTCAACTTTTGATCTAGTTTTTCTATACAAGTTGTATTTAACATCTTTGATCTCCAAGTTAGTGATCTAATCTGCTGTATAACTGAGCTTTTATTGATCTGTTCTCATGCTAAGCAAATCAAGTCTCACTTTTATGGGGTAGATTGAAAAAGATAGTAAAACTGCCTCTGAGACAGCAGTTTAAATCTGTGCAATAACAGTGAAAGCAAGAGATAAGACTTTTATTACACTGCCAAACTTCACATGAACTCAAAGTGTCATTAAATAGGTATGTGTCATTTACCACGGATATTTATTTTACTAGAGAGCATGGTTACCACCCATTTGGAAGCAATGCAGTTTATTTTCTAGCATCATAGAATATATTACTTGTCCAGGTACCTGCAATGATGGTGACATTAGGTGCATAACATAGCATCCTTTTTGAATAAATTATTTATTCTGATTGAGCACTGTCTGCATCTCCTTGTTTCTTTCCTTCTGGTATAGTATCAAGAGCAACAGAGACGAGGTTTATGCTGGGTTGCCTTTGTAATGTTTGATTTTTAAAGCCATGTTCATGGACTAAAAAGCCAATAATATGATTTGACTATCTTCATTTGTCTCCTATAGCAGTACTCCTGCTGTTCCGAGTGATATTTTTTTTTCACAAAAATGAAAGAAGGGGGGCTTCCCTGGTGGCACAGTGGTTGAGAGTCCGCCTGCCGATGCAGGGGACGCAGGTTCGTGCCCCGGTCCGGGAGGATCCCGCATGCCGCGGAGCAGCTGGGCCCGTGAGCCATGGCCGCTGAGCCTGCGCGTCCGGAGCCTGTGCTCCACAGAGCGAGAGGCCACAACGGTGAGAGGCCCGCATACCGCAAAAAAAAAAAAAAAAAAGAAAGAAGGGGATGCAAAAATTGAAGCTCAACTAACTAATATTGATAGATTGTCACTTGCACTCTAAAGGACACTTTTTCTGCTGGAGCTGAAACTAAGAATTCAGAAAACATGGATGCAGAAATGGTGGTAGTTTGAAGATATGAGGGACTGTAATAATAGCACCAAAGACATATTTGTATAGAATTTCATGTCTCTACTTATGAGTGTACTCAAAAAATTTTAATGCAATAGTAACAAACAATAAATACATCATCATAAAGCAGTTACCTGTTATTGCATGGTGTACAGCATATTTGGAAAACTTCTGAAAAGAAGAAAACTTTTACCATAATTCCAAAATTCAGAGAAAATCTCCATTAGAAACTTTATGTTTTAATTTCTGTTATTTTCTACAGATTTTTAAAAATTATTGGATTGATAAAAATATTAAATACTTACCTTACTTTTCCAGTTTAATATTTACTTCTTTAAATTTATAGGTTTTTAAAGGCTTTATAAATACCCTGTCATATGGACACTGTAATTTACTTTATCATTCATTCAGTGTTGACCATTACATTTTTTTCAAGTTAAATACTGCTACAAAAACATTGTTGTGTCAAAATCTTTAACTGCAAAAATTTTTAACCTTGACTTAGATTTTCAGAAATGAAATTACTGGATTGAAGAGTATAAACATTTTGATATATTTTGCCAAATTGCTTTCCAGAAAAGTAATGTCAATTGTTAATACCTTTGGTCTTTTGTGAGAGCCCATCTGACTCTACCTTCCTTGCATCACATAATTTGTTAAGCCTTTCCTGTTTGATAAACAAAGGAAAGTATTTCCTTTTAAGTTAACATTTTTCATTAATAAGAAGCTGAATATATTTCATATGTTTGTTACCTATTTTTATTTCATTTTGTGAATTATATTGGTGTCTACTTGAATCTCCATGTCTCCTTATCTATTTTTAGTACTTCTTTTTTAGTACTCTTATTTTAAGAAATTTTATTGTATTATCCAATTTGTTTTCTATTGTCATGTTTACTATTAATTTTAGCACTGTTTTCATTTGGTAACCAGGAGTTTAAATATCTATATTTGTAATGAACAATATATTTCCCTCTGTTTCAACATATTCAAGCTCAGCAAGTATTTTTCCATCCAAAAAGCAGTGGATATTATGCTTTATTCTTCTAGCTTTTATGCTTTATTTTTTTCATTCTTAAGTTCTTTGATGCAATTTCAGTTTCTTTTGTTGTATTATATGAGGTATGGATTCCAAATTACTTTGGATATTTAAAGAGCTGGTGAATTCCCTGGTGCTACTTATTAAATAAGAGTATTAACAGTAACTTAATTATAACATAGTTATAACTGTAGTAGACATACTATTTGTATACCACTTTTCCATTTGCTACTGCACCAAAAAATATCCATTGCTTCAGGGTCTTCAAAATCCTCATTTTTAAAGCTTGTAAGGTATTCCTTGTAAATGTAAAGGATGCATAAGAATTTAACAGAAACACATACCTGGACCTTTACATTGCTTTTCATTTTTCAGCGTTATGAAAAATGTTGATGTTAACAGCTTTTTAAATGTACCTTTTCCTAATTTTGTATTAGATTCATACAGTATATTCCCAGAGGTGGTATGACAAAAATAATGTGAACTTTTAAAATATTTGAAACATATTGACAAATATCCTTGCAAAATGGTATGTATAACAAAAAATGTCATGGACTATGTAAGAAAGTAACAGTTTCACTGTATTTTCCCTTTTTCTTTTCAGGTTGATTGGATGGGTGAAACCTCATGATTCCTTTTATTGTCTTCCCTCAAGCACTAATGAAGGTTATAATTTTTTGCACACTTTTTTGGGTCATATTTGCTAGTTACATTTTTTTTCATGTGTAAAATGTATGTGTTGTTCATTTACTGATCTAAGACTTTTAGTGATTATTGTTTTTAGGTCTTTTAAAATTATATATTTAATTATTTATGTAATTTAGCTATTAACTCAAGCTTGTAATGATTGTTGTACATATCTCCCTTTCTGTTTTGATTCATTCATATAGATGTGTTTATTTTTGCATTACTAAATATGTTTACCATTCTTTTAAATAGACTATGTCATATCTTCCAAAAATATTTAATACATATTCACTTCTATTTCACCTGTTTTTCATAGCTTGGTTTTTTAATTACTATCTTAAAATATTTTTTACTGTTGTTAAAAATAAAGGTCAGTTATTAAACAAATTTTTGACTTCACTAAGATTCAAAATTTTTCAAAGTTCTTTGATATAAAAATAATCATTTTATTTGATCTTTGCTGTTAATTGGAGGGCAACAAGTGCTGAACACCCTAATTCAGAAAAACAATAGTTTTAGTTCAAAACTATTTTGGTACACAAATCAATGTAGCTTAAAATTTAAAAAATAATTTATAGCTCATATAACTAGAGAGTTCAAAGAGATGAACTTGAATCCGTAGCTGGATCAACATTTAAATAAGGTTACTCTCAGGCTCTTGTGTGACTTCGGGGCTCTGAGTTTCTCTTGCTATATCCCCAAGCCATACAGCCACCCTAGACTAAATGACAGTGTCCTAGAGGAACACGGCTTCCCTGTAGGGAAAACTGAGTAGAAGTCCCTACCCCTGTGATAGAGAAAGAAGACCAAGGGATGGGACAGTTCTGATGAGGAAGGGATATAGAATCCACAAAATAAAGGAAGTCTACTTCCTCCCAACACCTCAAGTCATGCATCACTGCATTTCTTCAAGACTGAGTTAAATTAGTATAATTACTTATTTTGTCTCAGGCTGGTGACAAAATCATTGGTAAGTTCTACCACACTGACATGTCATAGGAAATAGACTTCAAATTCGAGGTTCAATTTTAAGGTTGTTTGAGCAAAAGTAGTTTTCAAAATAATTTTGTGGTGTTTCTCCTTATATGACATTTCTGTTTGCCACTAAATTTATAGTGCTTTACTATGTCAGAAATATTGTACTCTACTTTGAAAGTTCAAGAAAAGAAGGTTTGCCAACGTAGCTTGTAGTTCATCAGCACTGTCTATAATGTAAGTTATAAGGACTTGAAATGGGTCTCACTTGTATAGTCAAAAACATCTGCCAAGTAAGCCAACCTAAATAAGTTCTTCCCTATCAAAGAATGACTTCTTTCCTCTCAAAAAAACCTTCAAATTTAAAGTAATTTTATGCGTTAATATACGACATTTGTTTTTCTCTTTCTGACTTACTTCACTCTGTACAACAGTGTCTAGATCCATCCACGTCTCTACAAATGACCGAATTTCATTCCTTTTTATGGCTGAGTAATATTCCATTGTATATATTACCACATCTTCTTTATCCATTAACACATATATGTGGAACCTAGGAAAATGGTACAGATGAACTGGTTTGCAGAGCAGAAATAGAGACACAGATGTAGAGAACAAATGTATGGACACCAAGGGGGGAAAGTGGTGGGGTGGGGTGGTGGTGGTGGGATGAACTGGGAGATTGGGTAAATAAAAATAAAGTAATTTTAGACTTAGTTTTGTAAAGAAAATAATCTTCTGTTAATATAAAATAATACTGAATTGAATTTTTTATTTGATTAACCTAGTGTATATACAACCAAAGAAAATGAGGAGCTGGACAAAGTGGAGAATAGTAGTTGCTATAAGAAATGAAACTATCAATTACTCCATAACCTTCCTGCTTCAAAATATCAAAGAATGCCAGAAATGCTGAAGTAGATGGCGTCATTTGACAGAGGTATTGCTTTGGTATTGTTACCCATTGTAAAAGTGTCTATAGTTCTCTCCACCTCCCATAAAGAAAAAAAGTCTATCGTCTCCCCACCCTCTGAATCTGGATTAGCCATGAAACTTGTTTGGGCCAAGGGGATTAGCCAAGCAAACAGAGGTTTGAAAAGCACTCGCCCACTGGGCCCTTTACTTTTGCTCTTTGCACTCGGCTGCTAAGTAAGCTCTATCTAGCCTGCTGGATAATGAGAGAGCCATGGTCCAGGTATCCCTGTCGCCCCAGACAGTAGCTGGACTGCTGCCAGACCTGTACGTCTTAGACTGCCTCAGCGCTGGCCAAGCCCTAGATGAGCTGCCAGCCGACTGGACGCTTGAGAAAGCTCAGCTGAGATGCGCTGAGTCCAGCCGGGACCAACAGAACCGCCCAGTGGTCTTTGTAGATTCATGAGCAATAATACATGTCAGAGGTTTTAAACACCTACGTTTTGGGTGATCTGTTCTGTACTATGAGATAACCGATAGAACCCACCCTAAGGAGCAAACCAGGGAGATTGTTTCAAGGGGACCTGATAGGACTTTTCAATCTAAAGGTACTTCTTTTGCTCAATTTGTGAATTAGCAACCTTGCACAAAACTCCAGGAGAAGATTCTTTAATAGAATAAATCCCGTTTCAGCCTTTATTAGTAAAGTCTTCTTTTTCCACAAAAATAATCCACACTTTCCCATGGCTAGAGCTAAATTTCTTTTTCTTTTGGATTTCCAACTTTTACTTGTCTTACAAGCAGCAATGAAAATTTTGGTTCCTCTGTGTTTAGTAATGAAAATTAAAGACGTATAAGTTTAGTTTCATTTTTTTCTCTGACTTCTTCCAACTTAAGTTATCCCACTTTAAAGATATACCCAAGGTCAATAATTATTACAAGGTATGTTTTCTTTTATTCTTATAGCAGAAAAGTATTCTAAATATCAAAACAAAGGGACAGTGGTTGTGTATTACCTGACTGTATACATTAGAGTTTCATGTTATCTCATATTTCTTTGGAAGGTAGCAGTAATACCTTATTTGTATAATGTGACATGAATTATTTTTAAAAGACAATTTTCTAAGTAACAAGAAGTGTATTTAAGGGAAAAGAATTCCTTCTTCTTTTATTTTTCAACAGCCAGTTTACAGATGCCATAACATTCAGCCATGGGCCACAGGTAATAAAGCAATACTAGAGGTGTATTATTAAATGAAACGTTGAAAATAAGTTTTAAATAACTTCCATCACAGAAAATTAAGGATAATTGAATTTAATATCAATTGTTCTTGTATATTAATCTCACCTATTATGTTTTTAAAATATATTTCCAAATAGCAAATCATCCTTAAAAATCTAGAAGAGGTTTTCCTGACTCATAACAAATGATTTTTAAAAATAGTTCACATACCATTTATTAGTATCTTAATTATTATTGCTCCTATATTATGTTTTTAAGATAGATTTTTATGATTTTAAAATAGAGACACACAAATATGTATATATACATGCATGCATGTACGTAAACGTATACATATTATATATACATATATAATACATTACATTACAATATATGTATTGTATAATATAGGTTTCCACTTCTGGATCCACTTTTTTTCAGATGTGTCTATTTTCTTTAGAATTTCCTCCTTCTCTTTCTAACACTTTGAGTTCAACATTTTAGTTCACTATTTTCTTTCTTTTCCACTAGTGAAAATATTGTTGCCTGTGAGTTTATCTCTTCAGTACAGGAGAGCATATTTTATTCAACCTATCTGCTAGAAAGAAATATTTTAATCAGCCCATCTGCAAAATGAGCACATATTTTTTTCCTTTCTTGTCAGGAATATCATTAGGCTTTTATTTTTAAATTGCAGTATTTATTGTTGATTTTCAAACTTTAAAAAATCTTTCCCCTACTTGCTTATGCTCTTTGGTAGCTGGGTCATTCCTTTATTTGGGGATACATTCTGCATTGTTTCTTATTACCAACAGTACGAACACATGAGCTAGAAACAATGGCAACACTACTGTGCACTAGCATCTTGGCTTATATTGGGTAATTTAATAACTGCTGTCTCACCTGGCAGAGAGCAGAACACTGAAAGAATGGGGAGGAAGAAACATAAATTTTGAAAGGGTGAGAAAAACAATGTTTACAGAATATGAGTGTTTGGTAAAGACATACTACATATCTATGAAATATACGAGGCATGAGGCAACTGTATCTAAGAGGAGAAAAAAGAAGAAAAGCGAGGCGGGTACTAATGACTAAGTTCACCTGCTTTAGAATTTCACATAGCCAATAAACCTGTATCCTAGGTTATGCTATAAGGGAGCTGTGGTAGGAAATGATTTGTCAACTATAGAATATCCTGCAGAAGTCTGGCTCGATGAAAGGATAAATAGGATTATATTAATATATTAAAAATTAATAAAATTAAGAATTTATTTTATGCATTTACTCATTTATATATTCTCATATCAACATGCATACATTAAAATAGTCAACAAAGTTTTATCTCTCAAGAGTAAGACCTCTGAAAGTGACTTATCTGGGTATCCAAAGGGTTAGGGAAAACATTTCCAACTGTTTAATGTACAAATTATCCTTTGTTCCTGCCTGCTGCTGTTGGATAGCCAGTAAAAGCGTATGGAAACACTAAATCTAGTTACTTTTATTAATCAATCATAAAGCACTTTCAGTGTTTCTGAAATTGACAAAGCACTTATAGGTTACAAACCTAATTGGCTTTTTCACACTTTTTAAAGCAAATATTACATTGTGTATCTTAAACCCCTATAAGCAGTCCATCTCCTGTAATCACTGAAATCACAATGCATTGTTGTGGCATAATAGGCAGCACAATTTAAGAGAAAAATGAAAATAATTTATTTCAATGGTGAAATGGAATTTCAGGTTTACAAAGATCAAGGAAAGTGGCAGATTTTAAAGTTTACAATAATGCAGTAGTTAGACCAATATAGTAATTTTAATTTTAAGGATACTTTAAGGCCCTTAATGAATTAATTTGCAAATCATTCCTATGAAGTATAGAAGTCTTATCTCTATTTCAAAGGGGGTGATAGAATACAATTATTTCTAAATAAGACTTAACTTTGGAATTTTCTCAAAATTCAGCACATTTATTTCTCTACACAATTACTTAGTGACAATTTTTCACCATCTCTAGCAAAGAGGTACATCAAGAGTTATGAGATTCAGAGGGATCAATAATCTGTACAGGAAGCACTGATAAATCAAAGAAGAGATGATTATCAATTCATCCATCCATTCATCTCTCCACTCATATAATAAGAAGATTAGAATTTAAGATTAACAGCCTATGAGTTGATATAACAAATATCAAGGCAATTTTGAGCAAATACCAAAGCAATCTTTCCACGTTTTGCCTGATTTGTGAGTAAATTGCCAATAATTCCTGCTGAATGATTTCATTTTGATAATAGCCAACCCATATTCTTCATTCTAAGTGCCACAGATCCTATTCCCCAAATCGTACAGTCTTTCTGCTCTCCTCCATTGTTCCTTGATACATCATCTCTCCTTCCTCTAGCACTTGCAGCTTAAATCATCTTCCTAAAACCAATCATGCCACTTTCCTGTTAAAAAGCTTCTGTACTAAATGTCTTAATTTAGCCTTGCAGCCATCATCTGGCCATATACATTATAATATACTGTATTTTCCTATATACTTCACTAATCTCATTTGAATAGTTTTTTTTTTAATGAAGTGAAATTTGAAAAAGTAAAATGCACAGATCTTAATATACTCTTCAGGTCTTCACTAATATTCACACTTGGATAACCAACACCTGAATCTAAATATAAAAAAGCACATGACAGAATTTTTCTTAGGACCACCCTCCATAGACCCTATTCTGATTTCACCATTGTTAGTTTTGCCTCTTCTATTTTTTTTTTTTTTTTTTGCGGTACGCGGGCCTCTCACCGTTGCGGCCTCTCCCGTTGCGGAGCACAGGCTCCGGACGCGCAGGCTCAGCGGCCATGGCTCACGGGCCCAGCTGCTCCGCAGCATGTGGGATCTTCCCGGACCGGGGCACGAACCCATGTACCCTGCATCGACAGGCGGATTCTCAACCACTGCGCCACCAGGGAAGCCCAGTTTTGCCTATTCTTGAAATTAGTATAAATGAAATCAAACAGTGTACATTTTGGAATTTGTCTCCTTTCAATAACCATAAATATTTTTGTACAAATCTTTTTCTTGATATATGTTTTTATATTTCTTTGGTAAACAAATAGGAGTGAATTGCTGGGCCATTAAGTATTTTAAACTTTATAAGAAACAGACAAAAATGTTTTTCAAAGTACCAATTTATACAACCACAAGCAATGAACAAGATTTTCAGTTCCACATGCTTTGGTGTTGGCAGTCTTGCTTAATTTTGGTGTTGGCAGTCTTGCTTAATTTTGGTGTTGGCAGTCTTGCTTAATTTTTAAATTTTAGCCATATAGTTGTTGCATACTGTCGCATTCTGGTTTGAATTTTTCATCTTCTGAATTTTAATATGTTGAATATCTTTTCAAAATTGTAAAACACATTCTTAGTTTGTGAGTCATGCAAAAACAGTTTTCATACCATATTTGGTCTGTAGGCCTTAGTTTACTGACACGTGGTCTAGTCTTTGATCCATTTCTATTGAGTTGTCTTTTTATTATTAATTTGAATTCCTTATATATTCTAGATATTAGTCTTCTAATTTCAGATATAGGTGAACTGAGAAAGGTATCAAACTTTCACAATTTACTGCAACTTCTTTCATGGTCTGCCATATGCTCTTAGCAATTACATTTGTGCTTGAAAAGAAAGTGTATTCTGTATTTAGGGGTGTAATATTTTATAAACAATAGTTGTGTTAGGTTGGTTGATACTGTTGTTCAAATTTCCTATATTCTTGATTCTTTTGTTTAAAAAAAAGGTTTAGGGCTTCCCTGGTGGCGCAGTGGTTGCGCGTCCGCCTGCCGATGCAGGGGAACCGGGTTCGCGCCCCGGTTTGGGAGGATCCCACATGCCGCGGAGCGGCTGGGCCCGTGAGCCATGGCCGCTGAGCCTGCGC